>NW_005054406.1:759887-785377 GCF_000277835.1 Geospiza fortis | reverse complement strand
TTTCCTTTTCTCTGAGGCCTCTTTTGCTGCCTTTCAGCTTCCCAGGAGAAAAACCCTGGGCGAAGGAATTTTTTCAGAGAATATGAATGCCACAATAGGATACACCAGTCTCAAAAAGGTGAAAATAATCTTTGTGTAGGACTTGGCAAGTCTCATAGAAAGAGCTTTAAACTAGATTGGGAGGGGGAAAGGGGAAAATCAAGCTCACTAGAGATTAGCCTGAGGTCAGCAGGTGAATGTTTAAGGGACGGTGTACTAGCAAGGTCCTTCAATCTGCCAGCTCAGTAGAGGTGGGAGATGGAGATTTATGTATCAGCAAAGACATCAGGCTTATTGATGAGACAGAAATCATGGAAGTGCCTGAGAATTCTCATGGCTTCTTCCCCTTGTAAGTTGGTGGGATCAACAACGTAACTGAAGTGCATCTACACCAATGCACACAGCACAGGCAACGAACAGGAGGATGCCATTGTACAACTGGAAAACTAAGGCAAATTTGCAATCACAGAAACATGATGGAAAGACTTGCATGACTGGAGCGTTGCAATAGATGGCTATAAATTCTTCAGAAGGAATAAACAAGGAAGGAGAAGTGATGGGGTAGCCCAGTAGGTTAGGCAGTGAGTTTGATGATGGTGATGATAGGGTTGCATATTTATGGTAAGAGTCAGGGGAAAGGCCAATAAGGCAGGTGTCCTACTGGGACTCTGTTATAGACCACCCAACCAGGATGAAGAGGCAGACGAAATATGCTGTGAGCACCTGGGGGTAGTCTCATGATCATTGGCCCTTGTTCTCTTGGGATACTTCAACTTTCAAGATATCTGCTAGAGATGCAACACAGCAAAGAAAACAGTCTAGGAAGTTCCTGGAGTGTGTGGAAGTTCCTAACACTCCTGGTGAGTGAGCCAGCCAGGGGAGATGTCTCGCTGGAGCTCTTCTGCACAAACAGGGAAGGACTGATGGGTCATATGATAGTCAGAGGCCACCTTGGGCACAACAATCTCAGAATGATTGAGTTTTCAAGCCTTGGAGAAGTGAGCAGGAAATCTTAAGAGTTCTTTTCCAACTTAAATGATTCTATGATTCTGTGGTAGGTCTTGTTATCTTACATAGTAAGAATAATCTGTCCCATCTGTATCTTGTTGCTGTCTTGAACCAGCGTTATAACATAACGTAGGATGCTTCATTAGACAGCAGAATAACTATTTGTTCTACACGAACATATTCTGAACTATAAATTGACTGGAACCCAGGAATATATGTTTTAATAGCCATTTTAAAATGTTCCTTGGAATTAAAATAGTAATTCCTTGGATTTCTGGTATCTTTGTACATGTACTATTATGTACTGGACATTATGAAGTTGCACTCTCTGAAGTCTTTCTGAGGTAAAAAATCCACATCATAGTTGCTGCTATGAGAAAAATCTTTTTCATCTATGTTATGATTTTTTCTTCTTCCATCTGCCCAGAATGCATTGTGTTTCATGTATTCTGAAACAAGGAGAGCATAATCTTCCCTTCTGTATTCTATGGCCCACTCATTATTTTACATAGTTTTATTGTGTTCCCAATTTTACAATTTATTTCCAGCATAGGCAATACTACTGAGAGGTACATAAAATTATTGGCCATCTTGGGACTTGCTGGGTCAAGTTTACTGCCAGTATAACAACATTTATGTGCTAGGAATATTAAACACATAGAAGGATACTTCAGCGTAATAGGTTCTGAAATAATGTCATCTTTTTGCAGTATCACATGGGACATGCAGCTGTTGTAAAATTCTAGTCAGTTGATCCTGGTTGGATGCCAGGCACTCACCAAAGTCACTCTAGCGCTCCCTTCTGCAGCTGGACAGGAGAGAGAAAATAAAACCAAGGGTTCATGGGTTGAGATAAAGACCAGGAGAGATCACTCACTAAATATTCTCATGGGCAAAACAGACACAAATTAGAGATATTAACTGAATTTATTACTAACAAAATCAGGGCAGGATAATGAGAAGTAAAATAAGACCTTACAAAACACACTTCCCTCACCCTTCCTCCCAGCAGTGCAGGGAGACAGGGAATGGGGGTTATGGTCTGTTTATCATAGGTTGTTTTTGCTGCTGCTCAGTGGGAGGACTCCTGGCCCAGCATGGGGTCCCTCCCACAGGAAATAGTTTGTTGGAGTTGAATAAAGTACCAAGAACGACAACAGTATGGTCTGGGAAGATCCACCTATTTAGAGTGAGAAAGTGATTTACTACCAGCATTCCCTACTCATGCATGATAATTATCTCTAGAAAGTTCCTTGTTCTCTGTTAGATTATTTGTTAAAAAGTCTTGCAAGGTTTTACATATTCCTAACCCCTCTTTCCTATTGGCCCCTCACCCACCTCTATCCTACCTTATATGAGTTGTACTTGGCCCTTTTGGTGCATCCCTCGGTACTGCATTTCTCTTTGACCAGTTTGCTATTTTTGTATTAATTTTTCCTTTTCAGGTCACCAATCTGTGCCTGTCCCTCATTTATTTAAACACCAAGTTTGGCCAAGAAGACCTCTTGCCAATCTTCTGGGCAGTCTAGGGATCTGTCCATCCAGGCCAGACCCTGAATGCCCGCAATAGTTCTCTATGAAATTCTCCAGTGTAAGTCCGTCCCACAGGAAACAGTCCTCCACAAACTGCTGCAGTGTGAGTCAATCAAGGACAGGATGTTCCAGTCCCCCATGGGGTCAAGAGTCCCACCAGCAAACCTGCTCCAGTGTGGACTCCTCTCTCCACAGCTCTGAAGGTTCCTGCCAGGACCCTGCTCCAGCACGGGCCTCCCACAGGGTCACAGCCTCCTCTCAGGCACCTCTGCTTCAGTGTGGGTCTCCTCCATGGGCTGCAGGTGGATCTCTGCATCCCTGTGGGTCCCCATGGGCTGCAGGGGCACAGCTGCCTCACCATGGGCTGCACCAGGGGCTGCAGGGGAATCTCAGCTCTGGTGCCTGCAGCACCTCCTGCCCCTCCCTTGCACTGAGCCTGGTGTCTGCAGGGCTGTTCAGCACATGTTCTCATCCCACTCTGCTCTGGCTGCAATTAAATCTGCATAATCACTTATTTTTCTTCTTAAATGTGTTATTGCAGAGACATTACCATGATTTCTGGTTGGCCCAGCCTTGGCCTGCAGCACGTCCATCTTGGAGGTGACAGGGGTTGGTTCTGCTGGACACAAAGGAAGCTTCTGGCAGCTTCTCACAGAAATCACCTCTGTAGCCCCTCTGCTGTCAAAACCTGGCTAGACAAACACAACACATTCGCAAATTTAAACTTTTATTTTGTGAACTGTTAGATAGTAAAGGAAATTTAAGGACAAGTCCATGGTAATGAAGGTCTTGACTTTACAGCTATATCTGGAATACAAATTATCATATCTTTGTATCCTCCAACAATAAACTGAGATAAAAAGAAATAACATACAATTAAAACTCCAGAAAAGTAGGAAAATCCCTGCTCTTTGGAAAGGTACTCCATGAGCCAGCTGGGGCTTATGTTCACAAAGAGGTCATGAACATTCTTTGGCAAGAACTTTTGGGTAGAACTTGTTTACAGCACCTAAGATGAAGATGATGTCTATGTGCTGTAGAAGATGCAGAGGCAGAAATACCTGTATTACATTCAGTAAATCCCTAATAATTTTGTACTACTGTGGTAGGATTGTGGAGGGAGAATGCCTTAGCTCTTTTGGCCTAAAGCATGTTCAGCCAAGTCTGATCAGAACAGGAGAGTCCCAATAGGCACACTAGGACATGACCGGCCCCCACCCACCTCATACTATATGTCCGCTGGTACATCATATTATACCAGCATTGCCTGAAAGAAGGCCCTTATGGAAAAGTATAAAAATGCAGTAGGAATTTCTCATTATTTCCCAGGTACACTGCCCCAGGCTCCATCATTTGTGTCTTTGGGATTTTCTGGCCACCAGTGATATCCATAATAGACTCTTTATCCATGACTTTGGCTAATCATGCTGTGAGTATGCAAATGACCACAGTGAATTGCAGTTGGACTATTAATCATGTAAAGAAATTTCCATTTTTGTTTGGGGAATTTATCCTTAATAATTTTTAGTGATTTTTTTTTAAGATACATCTCAGTTCTAATTCAAACAAACACTTACTGCCCATTCTCTTACAGACCATATTTCATATCCTTCCAGATATTTTTTCCTCTCCTTACAGGGTCTGTATGGTTCTGGGTCTGTGCTATTCTGGATCCAGATATCAAGAGAAAATGGAGTTGTGGCAGAAAGGCACAGAAGGTGAACTACTTTTGGGAAAAATGAAGGTGGGGATACGCCTTACACTCACCACAAATACCTTTTAGCACTTCAAAGGTTATGTTGTTTTTCTGAAACTCACCAACTGACAGCCCTAAAAACTGCTTCCATGTGAAGCAAAGCAAAAGAGCACAAGTCATGGTTCAGTAGACAGAATCCATGTAGAAATCTCAGGTTAACTGTAGTTTTGGAGTGGTAGAATTGAAATTTATCGTATAACAAACATACATGACAATACACAGAATCTTGTCTGTTTACTAAAAAATCAAAATATTTTTTTCTGCCTGAAATTCAGTGCAGTGTTGCCCCAATGTGAAGATTCAGAATGAAGGAAATTTAAATTATTAACTTTGCTAATTAATAAAACATCCTCTTCAAAATTCTGGATATCCAAAATAGAGCCCATATTCTTCATCTTTATCATCTCTAAGTATGTTTTCCTGTATCATTGCAACATTCATTCTTGTTAACACATTTTTATTGGGGATTCCCCCAGGCTGTGGCCTATTTTTTAATTACTATTGTTTAATTACTATTGTGGCCTATTGTTTCATCATTCATTAGTATTTATATTAAATAAACTACACACACTATTTAAAAGTTTAGTCAGACAAATGGCAAAATTTCTGGTAAATGTTGTGGTTTCATGATCAGTGTCAGAGCAGTTTAGTTGTGGGATTGGTTTTTTTTTAATTAATTCCTTTATTCATGGAAGTTTATACATGATTTCAGGAAAATTTAATTATTAAAATCTATAACATGTTATTTGATATTTTAATTTTCTATCAATTTTCTGTTCATTGAAACCAGTGATATATTTCTATGCATCAGTAAATTATTTAGATGTCCCAACTCAAAGTATTTCCTCATTTCAGTTCAGAATAAGGGAATTTGAGAGCAGTAGTTCCCAAATAGACTCAGGAAAGTGGACCTCAACAAAATGTGCCAGAGGGAAGAAAAAAATCAAGAAAAATTCTTAGTTTTTGGCATCTTCTCAGCAGTAAAAGTTGAGTGAGGCACATATTTAAAAGAAACTATTTTGGCTGAAGATCAGGGAGGAGGACTGTATGGGAAAAGAAGAGCTTCTAGGGGCTAGAACAATGGAGTGAACATTTTAGTGTAAGACACACATTGTGAACTTAACGTTGTGCTAAAAAATTGGAAGGGGACAGTCCAGCCTAACAGAAAGGTAAAAGGAGCTGCGAACTGTCGCAATTTCAAGTTCTCAGATGCAGTTAGAAGCAACATCTTTGCTCTGCTGTGGAATAAGAATTGGTATGAGGTCTCACAGGGCAGGTCATCCATCTTATTTCTCAAACCAACGCAGGTCAAAGGCCATGCGCTGTTTACATTAAAGAGGTTTTTGATGCTTTGGGAATGATGAGTTTCTGTACAACCAAAATTGAAATCCCATCACTAATGAAAATAAAGGGAAGCTGAGATAATATTGGGTACCAGTGCTCTATGAATCTGATTTTAGGGGACAGTTTTCATGCATATTGCTTGCTGGTTATTGAATAACTCAGCTTTTCTGATATGAAATAGCCCAACGCAGAGTTAGCCCTGCATGAGAATGACAAATAAGTTTGAAATAGTATTTTAAAAATAATCTTTTCCCACTTTAAAAATACAAAGGTCTTTCTTAAAACAAAAAAAAAGTGATTTCACAAGATTAAGGCAAGAAAGTGTTTTAATTGAATATGTTTTTAGAAATGCTGGTAGATAGAGTTTAGCTTTCTAGACAGAATTACAAAAAATACCAGGGATGAGATGAAATAATGGTCTGAAATTGTAAACATTCTTCATGCTTACTGTAAATTCTTACATAAAGTTACACTTCTGGGGAAAAAATGGTTTGTGGGGGAAGAGATGATTTTTTTTAAATCTAACAGATATTGAAGCTTATTTTTTGGTCTTTTCACATTTTAAAATCCATATTTGAATTATTTGTGCTCTTTTATTTGTGTCATGTTTTATTTGTGGAATCCACAGTGATAGGATCATATATCGACTTTTACACTGACTTTCCTAATAGAACAGCTTATTAACAAAAAGTAACCTGAAATTGAAACAGTTCTAGTAATGAAACAGGAACTTTTAACTAGGTTGGGACTGCTGCTCAGTTTTTCACTCTACCTTTTGAATAAGATGTATAAATCAGAACCTTCACTGATTTAATGTACTTTTTGAATTAGCAGGGTATAATTCTTCACTGTGTTTGATATAATCTCTTTCTCTATATTTCCCTTTCTATATTTCTCCTCAGATTCAGAGTTGATGAGAAATCTTCTCTGAGTTACAGAACGTGGTCTAGAAAGGGTCACAGTGGTGCTCACTATCAGTTTGGTGTCGCATCCTTCAAATCTTGCTTTGAAAAAGTTTTTGTCTCTGAAATTTCATACAGGCAAGCCACTTTTTCCTCTAAGAGCTGACCAACTTTTGGAGAAATTTATCTGATTAGACTCCTATTGGTACAGATACTATGCAAGTTCCAGGGCTTTATGATGGAGACTGTGAATTGGAATATGAAGTAAAAGGGCAGACAAGTTTTAAAAAGGGAAGAACTTGGAAATCACATTAAGAGGGATTTCAGGCAGTATTTGTCTCTCTATTGAATCTAAGGTGAGTCATGCAAATCTGGCTTTCAAGGTTAAAATAATCTTTGTTTATACTGTCCATGGTGCATTGATAAATTGCTATTTTTGCATTAGTTGTAATCTTTTTATATATGAGGCTTCATTCATACATAAGAGGTCCTGTAGTTGAGTCTTAAGGTGAATTTGTGGGGTCAAAGTGACCAAAGCAAAGGATATTAGGATGAAAAATAGTTTTCTGACCTGAAAAAACTTTAAAACCATATTTTCACTACTTGTTATTTGGCTGGATTCAGGTAATTTGTATTTATAAGATAGTTTATTTCTCTGTTTAGTAATAATCAACCAATCCTGGCCACTCAGATTGAGATGTGATCAATATTTATGGACACTAGCAGGTGCTTCTGAGGTAAGAGGGCCCAGATCAAATGAGGGTTTCCTTAGTGAAATGTGTCTTTCATACCTCCTGGGGTGCAGACACCCAATATGTACCTAATGAGAACCCTTAGGTATAGAACTAAGATTAATAAACATTTATTATCTCAGATTTCAGAATACACATTCAGTTTTCCAGAAACAGCAAAAGGGGTAGTAAAAATAGGAAAAGCTGGAAAAAGTGCTTGAGAAACAATAAAACTGGGTTAAATCTTTCCTTGTTGTTTCCCCCAAAGTGGCTTGAACATGGAATCATAAAATCATTAAGGTTGAAAAAGACCTCCAAGATCATCAAGTACAAACAATAACCTAGCACTGTTGTGTCTGCCACTAAACCATATCCTTAAGTGTCACATCTGCACTTTTTAGAACACTTTCAGAGATGGTGACTCCACCACTTCCCTGGGCAGCCAGTTCCAATGCTTAACCACCCTTTCAGTGAAGAAATTCTGCTTGCTCTCCAACACAAACCTTCCCTGGTGCAGCTTGAAACCCTTTCCTCTTGTCCTGTCACAGGTTACCTGGGAGAAGAGACCAACCCCCACCTGGCTACAGCTTCTTTCAAGCATTTGTAGAGAGCATTAAGGTCTCTTTTGAGCCTCCTTTTCTGCAGGCTAAAGAATCCCAGCTCCCCTCAGCTGCGCCTCATGTGGCTTCCTCTCTAGACTCTTCATCAATTGCCCTTCTCTGGACACAATCCAGCAGTGCCCAAGTTCCCACAAGATGATGATGTCCAGTCTTCTAAAGCCTTCTCTAAACAAAGATTAAAGCATACTCTGGAATGTTGCCATCATTCTTACCAAATCTGTCCCTTATGCAGAAAAGATTATAAAATTGAGGTGACACTCCTCCCACACCCGTGTTAAAGGCTTTCCCTGTAATGAAGTGGTGGAGGAATTCTGGCCTCTATCCCAGTTCCTAAAGCTGCTGATGTGTCTAACTGGAGACTGTTAAGCAGAAAATGTATGAGACATCTGCAAGAGAAGAGGTGACAATCCAGTATTTCTCTTTCTCCATCTTGGAAAAAGAACAATTTCCTTCAATGGCTTTCAAAGTTGCATTCTAGCAGAAGATATCACCATAGACTTGTGGCATCTGGGTAGTGCAGATGCCGTATCATTTCCATAAGAACATTACAGCAACTGTTAACTTAAAAGAGAATGATATTTTATTCCCTTTTAAACTAACAACCATCCTGATAGTTATGATGTTAAAATGTCTGTTAATTCAGAAGTCTGATGTTTCATTATTTTTTTTGTTTATGTGAAAGCAGTTTGCTATGCTTTGTAGCATCAAAATTAAAATACAGAACCTGAATCCTTTTTGGAAACTCAGTCTGCACTATGATTGCTTGGAAAAAATGTGAGGTCTCTAAAGATCCACATGTAGACATAAACTTTTTTTTTCTCAGTTTTGTGTGAAGTACCTTATATTTTTGAACAGGTTAGATTTCTAGAGAAGTGTGTTCCCATCTTATGACCAAACTGTTCAGCCTGTCTGTATTTCTTCAGCTGAATAATAAACTAAGAACTCTATTGCTTTGGCTGTATGGCTGAATGTAGGTTTACAGTCTGCTATAAATTGAGAGCAGTGGTTACAAGTTTTCTGATCTAAGATAGTTTGTATTATGTTGATAATTTGTATGAAGTTGATAACAGTAATATTAAAAAGACAGTAGTAAATACATTATTGTCAAGCATAACTGTATTTATAACATTTCTATTTTTAATAAATACAGTTTCACAAAAAGTAGTGCTAGAGGAAGTTATTGAGCCCTCATTGGCAGTTTAGCATAGCTAAGAATTCTGTCCTGTCTAATCAGAAGCACAATATCAAATAAACAGCTAGATGTGAAAATAGTTATAAATATTATGAGGTTGGGCATCTTGAGAAGAAATAGAGAAATGTCTTGTAAAAGTTTTTTCAAATAACTTCAGTCATGCATAAAGGGAAACTATTAAAAAAAAAAGTCTCTACTATTCAAATCAGGTCAAGTTTGTACTGTTCAAATTCCCTGTAGGTTTTCTGGGCTTCAGTAATCACATAAATATGTTAATTAGAAAGCTATTGACTGTTTTAACACCTTTCTGTTCTCAGCTGATCCAGATCCAGCTTTTGGGACAAACAAATCTTCAGTTGTGATGTGTGTGTCTTACATAACAAGCAGTTGCCCAGCATGTTTTCTTTCCAAAGAAATGTGCATATTAAAAATGTATGGGGAGTCAACACAGATCTTCATTTTGCTCAAGTCAGCATTCAAGAATTTGGTAAAAGGACTGAAAACCTTCCTTTATTTTATGGCTCCTCCATGTTCAGTTGTGAGATTTGATGCTTTAATTATATTTTTCCAAGGAAAAACATTCAAAATATCAAAATATCAGATATATCTGTCAGTGTACTCTGATAAGTCCTGTGCTGCCATTGTTCCTGTCCAGTTTTGTTGAGCAAGACACTTGGGATAGTCTCTAAGTTGCCAGTGTAGCTTGAGAAGACAGTTCAACTCAATTAATTACAGAAATAACAGTGATCTGTGGTGTCTGCTTATGTTTCCATATGTCTCCTCATCAATCTCTCTCATCCCAGAGAGAGAGTCATGGAAATATTTCACATTTGTGTTACTGCTTCAAAAAATCAGACAGAACCTAAAGAAAACTCTGGACAGAAATTACTGGATGTGAAAGAAGATTCCAGAAAATCCCTCACAGAGATCCCGTGGCCCCCAACAGACTATGTTGCCTTAATTAGTCAATAAGAAGTACAAAGACCAAATAAGCTTCCAACATTGAATAAAATATAAGAAATACCTATTCATGTGTGGAAGAACTCTGGGAAACGTGAAAACCAGCAGAATACATATTTGTGACAGATAGGATGTGGGTCATCTTAGGATGGTCACAACAATTCTATTCTTATTTGACTCTCCCCACCCATTGTGTCTAGAGGGAAGATGAACAGCAGAGCATTTCAGTAATTACAGCCTGAGACCTTGGAGATTTGACAGTCCTGTTCAACTCTAGTCTCTCCTATAGCTGGTGAAGTCAAGGAAAAATCACTAATGTCTGGATTTTTCACATCAAATTTAGGCACTAATGTAAGATTAGATTGTCAATGGAGAAAAAATGCAAACACTTCCACTGGGTCAGGGATATTCAGATGGGCTGAATCACTGACTGTTTATTGAGTGTAAAGGTTCCCGTCTTCTGCAACTGAGACAAATGCCTCAAGGTAGATGTGATGTGCTTGGACTTTGGAGAATTCTTTTGGGTTTCTATACCTAATGAGAATGCTGTGAGAATAAATACTTCTAAAAGTTCTTGGCTATGACATTATATATCTTAACTGTAAAGTGATCCAATACATGGTAATACTCTGCCTTACAGGGACCAGTACAAGGAGTCTCTAATTTTGGATCACCAAGATAAAAGAGAAGTTTTCTGATATTGCTTTCCTTCACATTTGCTAAACTTTCTCCACCACACACAGAGACACTTTTATTCGACCTTACACTGGAGGCCAACCTGTGTCTGAATATTTTGACTCGTTGAACAGCCAACATCTGTAGCCAGGGCCTTGCATAACCTCCAAGACCACAGATGTTTTTAGCTGGATAGGACTCAAAATTTTCTTTCGCCAGTTTTTAAGATATTCTGCCCAAATATCTACCTTTTTTATGCACCAGTATCATCAACGAGACTGCCATGGTCCTGGAAAGATATTGCCTAACTAGCACAGGAGAGTTAATAGAGAAGAGATAAAACACACATAGTATATTTCTGCAAAGCCTGGATATAAGGAGTCTGATTGTACTGCTGTTAGTGCAGTTGCAAGCTGGGAACGATTCCACTAAATTTAACACTTATATAGGATACAAGTGGTGTTAATTGAGAAAAGAAGAAGGCTCTTTACTTCCTCTGGCCTTTCATAGTGTCTTTATAGCTTTTACGTACATATTTGGGATTAGGGCCACATGGGTTCTGCTGGAGCTAAACATTTCCTGTCAAAATCACAAGTGACAGAATGTTTTTCTTGAAATCTAATGGGGTTTCAAGCAGTACTAGAGAGGGCTATTACTTAGAGAAACCTATTTTTAATTACTTAAAAAACAAAACAAAACCAAAAACCAACAAACTCTCAGTCTGTTCCCTTGGAGAGTCTGCAAATACTCTAGATACAATCAGTATTTAACAGGATAGCCACTGGTCCTCCTTTTAAGCTGCACATCTTCAGTTAACTGCAGAAATAAAGATCTTTAAAACAGATCTTACTAGGAAAAAACCCAAAATAAAAAATCCCAGAAAGTTTGTAGGGCATTTGGGTATTAGTCATATCTTTACTGTGGTTTTTTTCTAGTTTTAAAGCTGAGATTTAATTGTTTGTGCTCTACTGACAACCTGATTTTAGACAAGAAAAACAGAGAAAGATGTGATGACACAGTCATCTAGCCCTAGTAGAAAACTATGGTTTTGTGGCGCTAGTTTTGAAGGTAATTTATGAGATCTGCAAAATAAATGGTTTCTTTGACGTCTAGAATTTAACATGGGGCTTTACCACAGAATTATCTTGCTTATATATGCTGAGAAATCCCTTGGCTCACTGCAGTTGATACTTATAATCCAAGGAGACTACACTCTAGCTATTTCCTGTCCCTGAAAGCCTCAACTTTGTTTCCCAGGGGGACCACAACATGAGCAGACCGGAGTCCATGCATAAGTTATACCCCCTCCTCTGTTGGTGTCCATCTTTCAATGGTCTGTTTGCAATTTGTGTGCCAGCTCATGCTATAGACTGCATTAGCATTTCTCCAGTATGCCAACCCTTTTTCTCTCAACAATTTTCTATATCTGGTAACAGCTATAACTCTTTGTTTGGTGTTTTGTAGGGTATTTTTCTTCAGTTAGTTCTTATTCTGTTCAAATCCTGTAATGGTGTTCACAGGGGTTTTCAGGTGAGGGAAGGGACGAGAATGCTGACTCCATGTTCAGAAGGCTTGATTTATTATTTTATGATATATATTATATTAAAACTATACTAAAAAGAATAGAAGGAAGAGTTTCATCTCAGATGGCTAGCTCAGCTAAGAATAGAAAGGAATGAATAATAAAGGTTTGGGTCTCAGAGAGTCCAAGCTAACTGGGCTGTGATTGGCCATTAATTATAAACATCCAAGATGGGCCAATCACAGATGCACCTGTTGCATTCCACAGCAGCAGATAACCATTGTTTACATTTTGTTCCTGAAGCCTCTCAGCTTCTCAGAAGGAAAAAATCCTAATGAAAGGATTTTCATGAAAAGATGTCTATAACAAAATCCTGAAATTATGCTGTAGCCATTTACAGCAGCATAGTCTTGCTCAATTAAGTACATACACCACTACCGTGATTTTAGCAGGAGTGAATTTTAATACCATCTTACTTAGCTGGAAAGAGAACAGGATACAGCTGCAATGCTGATATCTCAAACAAAAATTACAAGGTGGAAGCTTAGAAAAATCTGCAGCTACTTGGCATCTCTATACAAAAATAATGTTATTTCTTCAGGTCCTTCACCCATTCCATTCTCTTTCAGAACAACTGGATAGTAGGAGGCAAATGAAAAGGAAAACACCTTTCCATCTCTGCCTAGAACCAATCAGAAAGTGGGAGCTTATCCCATCTTTACACTTGTTTTTCTATCTTTCTCTATGTCCTTGGTTAGCTTTTGGAGAAGATGAAATTTCAGCAAACCCAAAGAAATGAGAACCTGGAACTGCATCTAAAGTTTTTTATTTAAGTATTTAAGAAAAGTCACCAAGCAATCTAGATCAACAAAACACACAGCAACCTTTGGATATGTTCTAGTAGAGACTGAGATTTTCAATTAAATGTCTATCTAATGCATATCTAATCCCATAAAACAATCAACATTACTTGATATAATTCATTACATTAATCAGGCTGTAGACATGAACTATCATTCTTCTAAAATTAGAAATCTAAAAAACTTGCTAACATTTAAAAATCTCTATTGAAAATAAATTCAAGGTTTTCAATGGTAGTCTGCCATCCTTAAAACAACAATTAAAGTATGTAAGTCAAATTTTAAAGACCGAAAATGGCAGAACTAGCAAATATGCTGTAAGCAAATATGCTGCTCTAATTCCCCAGTCCCGTATTTTCTAATGGGATCTGGGCAAGTCAGAGAAGAGCTGGTGGGTATCCCCAGTCTGTTCCATATGAATAATAATTCTGTTAAACAACACTCCAAAACAACAAACCAGGCTTGATACTCTGTATGACACAATATTCCACATGCCTCTTGCTATATGGGGATGTAGGTGGCTTGGGATCTTCCAGAAGTGTAACTAAGTTGTCCCTGTCAGTCCATGGTTTCCATACAATTTATTGAGCTGTGTTATATACTGTGATAGTATATCACACACAGGTTTGCCCAGACTCACACTGTCACCATGCTGAGGTTCCTAATTTCTGGAAAAGAATGGGACTGCATCTTTTCAAAATTCAACTGCTCAAAGTCTTGGGTATTTCTTACAAGCATCCTGTGGTTCAAAAATTCCTCTGAATGGAAGGAAGACCACTTCTAACACAGTCAGCTTTCATCCCCTGGCACCCATCCACATTGCTTAGGAAGTCTGTCCTAAAGCAGGCACCAAATACCACAGCACCTGTCTGTAAGTTCCTTCTGGGCTCTATGGCATATTGGGGCATATTGGTCCTCAAAATATGCCACACTTTATCTTTAAGTTTAGTCCATCTCAAATAACATGAAATTGGTGTTGCAGAGCACATGTCTCTGTAGCATGGAGCTGAATGTATGAATTACATGTCTGGATGTGAACTGGTGCAAAGCCTTCTGGCACTCTCTTGGAGAGCTGCAGACAGAGGGAGACAACCCTGCCTGAGTATCTGCCATTCATTTTATTGGAAATTAGTTTGTGTTTTATTGACTTTTAGAAAATAGATGTCTCCTATCTTAACAGATCAATTTAAATATTTGACTTGTATTCAGAGAAGAGGACTAGATTTTTGGAAGAGGATGCCAGTCTTACAGCCTTGTATATCTTTAAATACTTTTATAAATGCCCAAATACATACATGAATGACTTTAAAATAAATTTCAAACATTGTCAGAATTGTCCTTAAATATAATTACTTTTTGCCACTGTTAGTTGGATCCTCAGCATCCATTATTTATATCCACATCCTTTCAATTTTCTTTATTGAGAACAAATTAGAGAAAAATAGGGCAGCATTCAGCTGTAAACTGTCCTCTTTCTAAGCCTTAGCACATACAATAAGTCAACTGATTTAGATTAACTTTTAATACATTTAAAAGGTAATCCAAAAGTGAATTTAATTTTTATAAACATGGCTGAAATTGTAACCTTTTCAAAATTTCATTCTCCTTTGATAGAGTTGGAGTTCTGATTTTTGTTTGTTTTATCTTATTTCTGTTTAAATTGTTATATATTATTTAAAATTTAGGAATTTTGTGCAGGCTAACATTTTTCCTAGCAGATGAATATTTTCTTAATGCCAGAAAAGCTATTCTGTTCTATACAACTTGCCAGACATCATGCTCTAATTTAACTGGGAAAAAAAGATTAAATTTAGGATGCTAGACTACAAAAGTACCTCTATCACAGTTCCTCAACTGTGATAGATGTTTAATTCAACAGTTTAGACTGAGCAGAAAATTATTTACCTCTCTAACTAGTTAGAGACTTCAAAAAGTTGGTTATTTCATGATGTCACAGACCAAGGACTTTTGAGGTCAGATAAAAAAAAAAGCACTGGTGAAATACAGTGCAGTACTCTTCCACTCTGAAACAGATTTTTTCTCCCCCAAAATACAGAGCATCTGTTTATCAGGAGGAGAATAACAGCTGTTAAATTAAATTGATAATATTTGTATGCGAAATTGAGAGGAAGACTTCTCATTTTTATACCAAAATTCTCCATATAATGATATTATATGGGTGATTTCATAGTACTTCAACTGTTAGTTACATCATGTAAAACCTTGTTGCATCTTCCTGAAGGTGTGATGAAGTTTTTTCTGTAGCCCACTGTAACAGTGATATTAACAGTAAAGAATAATTCCTAGAAAGCCTCTGAATAAAATAAAAAAGGACTCATACACATTTTACATATCTGTACTTGATATTGCAGATTTACAGTGAAAGAAAGTAAAACTTGAAAAGTCTTTCTCTGAAATGTACTTTGCTTGCCTTACTATTTAGAAGTAGAATTTTCCAAATATGTTTTCTTTCCAAGCAGGGAATTTTTTTCCCATCCATCAATAGTAAATTTGATTTTCTGTTATTTTGCTTGGACCTTTCATAAACACTAAACCACGCCTAAGTTCCTGTTACACTGAGGAGGGCAAACATAACTTTCTGAAGGGCTGTGTTGCTAGTTGTTTATAGAAGTATCTTTTCCATAATATTAGTAGAACTTATTTACTACCTCCCTCAAAGAAAGTAGGATGCCAAAACAACCTTTCCTTGTGAATTGGTAACTATACTCCTTGATTATGTCCCGCTGTTTTGCCTTCATAAATGCAATTTGCAGTAGGACTTTACCTACGTCAAAAACGGTAGCCCATTGATGAGAAATCAGGTTACTGCGACTGGATGACTTCTGGTAGGATCTGATCAAAGGGCCAAAAGCTATCAGCTCAGACAGGCACCTCTTTTCCTTTTGTTTGAGTCTGGAAATGAGAGATCTGATAGCTGTCTTTTGGTCCTAATTGGTGCCACTCTGCTTGACAGGAGATGAAAGGTGCACCAATTATGGCTGCTAATAGCTGACTACTATTTGCACTCATTGCTGTGCTTATCATTACAAATTACATGCTACCCTTTACCTGAAGCTCAGGGAAATATTTTACTACAGCAAAATTTCAGGTAACATCAGCACTTAGTCTTTTTTTTACACCAAGAAGGCCCTAAAGTAGAAATTCCTCCAAAATTAAATTCAGCATGATACAATCAAAGAGCCCAAGAACTCACATAATGCTAACAGCTGGAAATTTCTTTTAATACATAATATGAAGAGTATTCATCCTGCCTATTAAAGCTGTGAGTACATGCTTCCCAAATACAAATCTGCATGTGTGAAGACAACATGAAAATGCAAAGATATTATATCAATAGCCATGTAATTATATCAATTTGTTCTGGAGGGAAGAAATCACAAGCTTTTTTATTTCTAACCATTAACATGAGACACAAACCTTTTAATAGTAACATGAGTCCAGTAATGTATAATTAGAAAGAAAAAGGAAAAGCGAGATTGAGAATCATTGTTCAAGGCAGCAACCCAGCAAAGTCTTCCAGTCTACTGAGGCAATCTCTCAGTCATTACTCTCACAACCAGAATGCACAGCAAATAAATATAGGATGTTTAACTCCTAACATGTCAAGAAGGTGGACTACTGAGAAGAGTTGGAAGATATATAGGGAGAAGGGAAAAAGGCCAGTATTTCTGTAAATGTACAAGTAATAGCAAAAGATGCATGAGACATTTTTTAAATGTTTCATTTACCAGTGGCACATGACACATTCAATGACTAAATGCTGTAATGCTGTTTTTTCACAAACAAAGTTTAAAACCAAAGCAAATTCTGATGTCAGAACTCAGTCATGCACACAGATACACATGCACAAACACACACACACACACATATATATATATATATAACTTGTGTGTCTATATGGTATGCTTTTCCCTCAGCTCTACCCTGAGGGCATTCTGACACTGAATTTTTCATGTTATCAGAGTGGAAATTCTGTGTCATTAGTGAAATGCACACCTAAATTACTTCTTATTCCTATAAGAACTCATGCTATTGCCTTCACTAGCGATACTTGTTCTTGAGTTCTTCACCATAAGGAGGTAAAAAGAAAAAGTCTGCAGCAGGTTTTTTCCTAAAGATGCCACATTTTATTTGTTTTCCAAACTAGAATATCTTAACATTTTTGAAGGGTATAAATTAAAATCTGGAATGAATTTATTCTTGTGAGGTTTGTTTATGAGGAACACACAGACCACTTTAGTGACGAACTGACTGTGAAGTCAATTTTACCTGGAATAATTGTAGGACTGTTATGGGAAATAATATAAATTGTTTTGGAACTGTTTGATGTGTACACAGATGTCGTGAATGAAAGAATGAAAGAGGTCCACATAAGCCTCTCCCTTGACTCTTGCACACAGACACACAGAGCTTCATTCATTTCAATAGGTTTCCTGAACAGGGATCCTGAATAAAGAATGACTCCTGAGTTTATTAGGACTCCTGAATTCATTAGGATTCCTGAATACAGAGTTCCTGTTTGAGAAGAGTCTGGTCTTAGGCCTGGCTCTTGAATGAAAAGGTTTCTCTCCAGCATTCACTGTACACTGTTCAACCATTAAAGCACATGATTTCTGTACTGAACTACTAGTACCAGCTACTACACAGGAAAAAAACTGAGCTTGAATGTGCCTTCTTCAACTCGATTGTGCTGAATATATTTAAAAATTGGACGTCATTGTATTATTATTGCAAACATTTTTATACTATATGAAACCTTTAGTGCAGAAAATATTTGAGAAAGGCCCTTATGGTAAGACAAAATAATTTTCCTCATCTTTAATAGTTCCAGGTCAATTTAGACCTGGTTTTTACCACCTGATAGTCTTCATGAGGTCTGCTGTTTAGTGTTGGTTTAGTTTCATTATACCTTTTTTCTGGTTTAGACTCAGAGGTCAGTAAGTCCTTATTTCCATCTATAACTAGTGTGACTTCTCACAGAGGAAAAAGTCTGAGCACCTGCATTGATTTAAAGATCTGTGTGTATTTTGTGGGCATTGTGGGACTTACTGGGGGATAACTGTAGTTCAGAAACCTGTAGTGCACTCCCCTTTTTATGCTAATGTCTCTTTGCTTCTCTACCAGAGTGTTGCATTTTTTAAAATGTGAATTATAAAGAGAGAAAGTAAGGGATATTTTTGGTCTTACTTTTTTTTTCCCTTGAGATTGCACCTTTTCTGTGTGTGTTCATCTGTATTTAAAAGAAAAAAGAAACCTGCTTTAGGAGGAAAGGAAAAGGGAGGGAGAAAAGATAGTTATTTGGCACTAGTAGGTAACTCTTCAATCTCTTTAAATGAATAGTTAGTTCTTTAGACTGATTTTATAACTGTTTATAGCTACCATAAAGTTTCTTTACCAAGAAATTTTCTGGGTTTTTTTTTTTAGGTATTTCTATTTTAGTATTTTTTGGTATTTCAGAGACCTACTACAAAAAGAAACGTCTTTTTGATTTACTCATTGAAGTCAATAAGAATCATAGTACATTCCTCGCTGGTGTAAAATCAATGCTCTAATTACAGCAACACCAAGGCTATATACCATATTTAATTTCATGGCTGTAGCATGGCAAAACTAGTTATGAAGCATGTGTGACAGATAAATGACTTTTGACAGGAACCCTATTTAATTTTGCTGTTGTACTCAGAAGTAGCAATTTGTTTAATGGGGCAGTAAGAGACACTCTGAAGTACAATACACATTATAAAAGCTCACTAATAATTATCCAGGTCCAGGTTAGTTAATTGTGCAGAAGCTGTTCTATTTTGATGAAGAACACAACTACCAGATTACTGCAGTAAATCAACACTGGAAAATAAAGACTCATTTTTATCTGGTCTTCTGTTACATCAGATCTTTGAAATACTATGTTTCTAAATAAATGTGTCAGAGATATATATGATACAGTATTTCTAATTCTTGTAGATTTCTTGTTAGAGTAGTTATGGTTTACATTTCCCATGACACAACCAAAATTAATTTTATTTAATATTACATTTTTTAGAAGAAAAAGTTTTTAGCTAAAATGCTAAACTCACTGTAACAAATTCTATTTCTGCCCACAGTGCTCATCATGTGGCTATCACATACAATTAGTGTGTCTGACACTGTTCTCATTGTGATTTGTGAAGAAGCTTTGTCTCTATAAGTAATCTGAGAAAAACAAGTTTTCCTGAATTTTAGGTGACTACCTAATTATAGAAGAATTTAATGGTACTTTCAAACTGTTGAGAATAGGATTTTCCAGAAGGTAATATTCGGTGGATGGTGGACAGTCATCTTGATTTTTAAATTTGTTATTGGGCTATCAGCTGATCTTTTCTTATATCAGCATTTCCCTCCATATTACTTTGGCATGGAACTCATAATTCCCTGTATTGCAATGGTCTTAGATAAATGGTTCACTGATATTATCCCTGAAAATTTTCATTCGTCCTGAAACATTTTTAATGCCCATCAGGAGTAATAATTACTGCATTGTGGTCTGCTACTTCACAGTTTCTGAGAATATTATAAATTATTATTTTACCAAATTTTTGTTTTCCTAATTTTTTTCATACTCATGAGTTTTTTTCCATTTCATATACAGAAATATATTTGTATATACACACACAAAAGCATAGATATGCATTTCTGTATATGCACATTGTGTACATATATATATATTTATGGAGATTAGATAGATAGATAGATAGATAGATAGATAGATAGATAGATAGATAGATAGATAGATAGATAGACAGATAGATGGATGTACTAAAGTAGTACCCAATAAAGCAAAAATCATGACTTAAAGTCTGGTTCATTCAGGTTGAATTGTCCTTGACTTTAGGAGTACATAAAGGACTTCCTTGAAGATTTCAACAGCATCAAAACAGTGAAATTCAGAGTTGTAAAACAAGCTGGCTTCCTTATCAGTGTTATTGCACTTATCATTGCAAAATCAGTGAAATGGGAAAATATGATGCTGAGAGATTTGCAGTGGAGAAAAGTCGCCTGTCAGTAGCTGTTTCAAAGTGTTATTCTTCCACTTTCTCTGTTGCTACCTTTTTAAAATGAAACTGGCACAACTTTGCTATAGGAAGGAGTAGAGGTTATTCATCAGTGCCACTATAACTTGCATTTGTATATTTAATGATGGCACAGGTCCATAAAAAATCTCTCTTGAATCTTTTTCTCATTAGAGGTTACAGACACAACAGTTTTTGATTTAAGTTATGTTGAGATGTAACTTGCAGGAGAATCAATGTTCACTCAGCATATTTTCAGGACATGTACAAACATTTTTTGTGAGGTTTTTAACAGAATTGACAGAGTAAAAATAAATAACAAGAAAGCCACCTCAAAACCTTCCCTGCTGGACAACTGCAGTTGTGTACTTCTGCAAATGTCATTGAGACTTGTGAAGAAGTATTCTAATAAAAAAACTTGAAACTGAGTAATTCTATGAGAGAAGTAGATGCAGTTTTATTTCTGGGGGCCATGCAGTGATTAATGCTATCATTTGTGCTGGCTGATTGATTTTGACTTATGTAGGCATTTTCAAGCTACTGAAACTTACCGTCTCAGTGCCTCAAATACTTTCCTTGCCCTTTTGAAAATGTGGTGTCTGCTCCATCAGGTTTAACTCAGACTACCCAAGCAGTTTTCCCAGGCTTCATATAGTCAATAGGCAGATGCTTCCACAAGGAATCAAAGCAGCCTGAAAGGAAAAGCTGTGTGCGGAAAAATCTCCTCTATAGAGTAAGGAGTTAGATGTGGAAAGATAATATAAAAAGTGGAAAACATAGGTTCAAAATGTTTCATAGGTTCACTTGTAAGGTTTAAAAGCTACTGTTACAGTGGTATCTCTTTGTGTCTATTCTGTTTCTTGATCAGATAACTGCAGAATAACATCAGAAGTAGTTGTAGGTATTCTGCTTTTTGAGTCAGTCCTATAAAGATTTCTGAGGCTATTTATACCAATTATTGGATCTGTTGAGGAAAAGGTGAAGCACAAAAATAGCCAGCCTGTTTTTCTTTAAGTCTATCTATCATGTCATGCTGTAGTGAGTGGTAGGATTGTGTCATTACACACATGAGACTCAAACTGGCTACATGCTCATGCTACATTAAACAATCTCCTACCCTGGGCCATGCATAGGGGTTCTTCTCCATAGTGTGCAGTGTGTCACTGCTAGAAGGAGATGCTTTGAAGGTCCCCCTAAAGCCTGCTCAAGTGTTTCTTGTCATTTGAAAGCAGAAGTTAAAATCAACAGCAGCACTTCACATATGAAATAGCCGCTGGCTTCCTCTCTGATAAGGTGAAAAAGTGCACCCAGGGTCTGACATGACCCTTTCAGCCAGTAGCAGAATTGACCAGAACTTCTGCCTCCTCTTGGATCACTTGAGGTGAAGCATCTACTGTCCCCTGAAGGTACATTTGTCTCCACTGACTAGAGAAACCTACCTCACAATAAAAGAAACACAGTTTTGTAGTTTGACTTAACAAGGTGAGGATGCTACTAATTCCAGCTAAGATCTAAATTTAGCTGCAGATATGACAGTAGTGGGTAAGTATATAGTTACAGATGTACAGGCAAAAGACAGGGCCAAACCGCAGTATAGCGTGTCCTGTAAGCATGAACTGTGACATTCAGAGTTCAAATTTATGTGGGCTAATTTGTATCTTCTGTCCTGGTTGCTCTCAGTTAACGTTGTCTCTAACATTTTGACCATATAGAGTGAATATTGTTTGAAATACACTGCTGAAAACCAGCGCATTTTCTTCAGTCACTTGTATCAGTCTGTGTTTTGGATTTGTGATGGAAACCAAGTTGGTAATAAAAAGATGATTTGTTCATTGCTGAGCAGTACTAACACAGAGTCAAGGACTTTCCCACTCCTCTCCCCACCCCACCACTGAGGAGGCTGGGGGTTCCCAAAATGTGGGAAGGGGACAAAACCAGGACGGCTGACCCCAACTGACCCATGGGATACCCCATAACATGTAGAATTATGCTCAGCGGAAAAAACTGGGGGAGGGGTTGGGGTGTGAGGAACCACTGCTCAGGGACTGACTGGACATGAGTTGGTTGGTAGTAAGCAACTGTTTCCATTTACATGGTCTTGTCTTTCTCAGGTTTCATTTTTCTCTGCTATTTTTATTTCACTTTAATATGTTATAATTGCCATTACTATGATATTTATTATTATTATTATTGTAGTTATTATTATTATTAGTAGTAGTAGTATATTTTTTATTTGTTAGACTTTTTTATTTCAACTCATGAGGTTTTTTCACTTCTACCATTTTGATTCTTTTTCCCCATCCAGCTGGGTGGGGTGAGTAAGGGCTGTGTGAAGCTTGGTTACCAGTTGGGGTTAAATCACAACACCAAACATGCAGAAAGATGCAAGCATAAATCCTTCCCATCCCAGATATTCCATCCTTGTTTCTTTCTTTGAATTTTTTTCTATTTTCCTTTATTCTATCTCATGAACACAAAGAGCTTCTTCCTCCTTAGCAAATTGCATTGGGTTTTCATGGGAAGGTTTTGATAGCATGGTGGCTACAGGGGTGGCTTCTGTTAGAGGCTTCCAGAAGCTTCCTCCCATGCCTGACAGAACTAACCCTGGCTGGCTCCAAGCCAAGCAAACACCAAGCCTATCAGCAATAGCAGTTGCACATCTGGGATAATATAGTTAAAGACCCTTGTGCAACAGCAGCTGAGAGAGAGCAGTGAAAATGTGTGAGAGAAACAGTTCCTGTGGAGTCCAAGTTTGGTGCAGAATGAGGAGGCGCTCCAGACACTGGAGCAGAGATTCTCCTGCAGCCTGTGGTGCAGCTCATGGTGGGGCAGCTGTGCCCCTGCAATCCACGGAGGTCCATGGTGGAGCAAAGATCCACCTGCAGGCCATGGAAATCCATGGTGGAGCAGAGATCCACCTGCAGCCCATGGAGGTCCATGGTGGAGCAGAGATACACCTGCAGCCCATGGAGGATCCTACACCAGAGCAGGTGGATGCCCAAAGGAGGCTGTGACGCTGTGGGAAGCCCATTGTGGAGCAGGATTCTGGTAGGATCTGTGGCCCCAAGGAGAAAAATGCCCATGCTGGAGCAGTTTGCTGACAGGATTTGTGAGCTTGTGAGGAACCCATGCTGGAGCAGCTGCTCCTGAAGGGCTGCACCCCATTTGAGGGACACATCCTGGAGTAGGGAATGAGTGTGAGGAGTCCTTCTCCTCCTGAGGAGGAAAGAGCAGCAGAGGCATTGTGTGAGGAAGGTAGAGAAAATAGTTTATTCCAGAAAGAAGGGAGGGATGGGGGAAGGTCTTTTAAGATTTTATTTCCCATTGGCCTACTTTGATTTAATTGGTTATAAATTAAACTAATTTCCCTGATTCAAGTCTATTTTGCCCATGATGGTCACTGATGAGTGATCTCCCCCTGTCCTAATCTCAGCCTACCAGGCTTTTGTTGTATTTCCTCTCCTCAGCCCAGGTGAGGAGTGACAAAGAGGCTTTCGTGGGCAGCTGGCACCCAGCCAGGGTCAACACACCACAGAATTGCACACAGAAAACACTGACTAAATTGACCACAAGCTTGACAGTGGATTCTGTTCTCTTCTGTTTGTCATGCCAAAGTCCTCAGACTAAAATCAGACATGTTTCATACCTACCTAATTTCAGGAGCATTTTTGCCACATTTATCTGAGTCTTTTGCCACCATCTTTTGTTCTTGGTTATAGATTGAAGATGAATTTAGAGATGGAGGTAGACGTCTTAAACACAGTAAATTCCAGCAATATTGGGAAAGGTGGGCTTCTGTAAAAGAAACAGGGCTGGAATTAATCCTTTACTGTTTATCAGAGAATCCACATCTGATATTACTCTGGAATCCAAGCTGTACTGAACACATACTTCACTAATTACACTGGTCACAGAACAACTTATATATAAGCTGCTGCTAAGTAACCTGCAAGGTTTTTAGGGAGAAATAAAATCTCTTATTAGGCTAGCTGATACAGTTGTAAAAAGAGAACATGTCTCAGGCACATAAGTAATCTTTTTGTGTAGACATTCTAATCTTTTGTGTAGACATTTTTAAAGCAGATGGAGAAGGGGTGTATGTTGATTTAGCTTTGGCTGTTTTGACTGCTGTGATTTAAATAAACTGGCCTCAAAATTACTTAATGTGGTATTAGCATGGATACAGAGAAGGCTTGAGTGAGAGAAGGTTACAGCTCCTTGTAGCTACAGCCACTTCCATTTAAATCCCCTAAGACCACCTTCAATCACAGCAGCACTGTTAAAGAACTTTAAGAGATCCTGTAATTCAATCTGGTTCCTGAGAGTCATTCTATTATGACATCAAATTATGATTTCTACAGGATCATAGCAAACAAATCTGGAGACAAGCCAGAGAAGGCTCTGGGGAGACCTAATTGTGGCCTTTCAGTACTTAAATGGAGATTATAAAAAAGATGGAGAGTGAATTTTGCATGGGCAGTTAGTGATAGGACAAGGGGGAACAATTTTAAACTTCAAGAGGGGAAATTTGTATCAGATGAAGATTTTATTCAGAGGGTGGCGAGGCGCTGCAAAAGGCTGTCCAGAGAAGTTGTGGATGCTCCATCCCTCTAAGTATTCATGGTACAGGTTGAATGGGGTCCTGACCAGCCTGGTCTAGTGGAAGGTTTGGAAAAATAGGAAAAAAAGGATGATTAATTAGCTCTGTCTGTATAACACACTGCAGTGCCATGTAGGGAGCTAAGAGCTGGCCAGGAATCAGCAAAAGGCTCTTTCCAGTTCTATAGGCAGCAGACTTACAGCCAGCACTAACACCTGCACAAAGCTGAATTTCAGTACACAATCTCCCTCAGACTTTGTAAGAGTGCACTTGTCTAGAAAAACCAGCTCAACAAGGAATCAGAAATGTAGCAAATAAGAGCTTTGTCTGTTTCCCAAATTACATTCCTTTTAATGGAGATTTACATCCAAGAATGCTAGTAATGCTGAAAAAGTTTTTTGTTGAATCAAATCCACTTGAAAGTCTGCATACTTTTTTAACCTCATATACTTTATTTATCCTCAAAACTCCTCAATCACATTTATCTTGAGAGAGATTTTATCCTTTGAAGATCGCTGTCTATGTAGATATCTCATTGTGCATTGTCTAGAAATGGTTAGGACAAATCTCTTTCATGTTCAGAGTTAGCTATTTGTAAAAGAATTATGTCTTCAGATCACTTCAACATCATTAGGTGTCTGTAACGTGATCTCAGTGTCTCAAAAGCAGCAGAAATAGGCA
>NW_005054406.1:738501-759833 GCF_000277835.1 Geospiza fortis | reverse complement strand
GGACATTTTCTTGGAGGGAAATGTAATTCAGAGTTTCCAGCCTCCTACCTCCTATTTTCCTACCAGTTTCCTATCTCCTATTTTTTTTAATACATTTTAATCCCATGGATGGCAATAGTTCATATCTTAATTCTATTTTTCTATCAAAATTAGAGCACATATATATTTTCTACAAAAATAGATCTATTGTCAATTCATATTGCATTGGACTTCCAAGACTGAAGGAAAGACTGGAAGTATAGTTCTCCTAAAAAGTGTGTATGCAATATGAACAGGTTGCAAAGCAGAAGGAAGGAAATAAAGTAGTTGTAATCATACACTTCAGAAAGAAATTCAGTAATTAGTAGCATAAAAGCAAAATATAGCAACTTTTTTTTTTCCTGAAAACTAACAGCAATGGGACATTTACTAAATCTAAAGTAGAAAATTTAAGGTTGATAAATGGAATGTCTGGTTTTTGGTATAAACATGTAATTAAGTGGTGAATTCCCTGCAATGGAAAATTTATTAGCAAGGATTTCAGAATTTTCCAAATTGATCATGAGTCTGATCAACATTTTGTATGATTTATTAAATTTTGGAGTTTTTTTCCAGGCTCCAGATAGATGACTAATCTGCAGAGAAATTGAAAGTAAATAATTTTAGAGCCTTTCTGCATCTCTCAAGTAAGACTTCTCTGGAGTATTTATACTTGATAATTTGTGTTGGGATGCTGCATTATGTGACTAAATTTCATCACGCCTGCATATAAATACAAAGTAAAAAGATTCACACAACAAGAAAAGAAATCAAAGTATGGGAGGAATCACACTTGTCTGCTAGAGAGCAAACCCTTGAAGACATGGGAATTCTCATTTTAGTGGAGAAATTAGGTTTAAACATTCAACAAACCTGAAATACTTGACAGCAACACTGAAAAATTAATTGCCTTGTACAAAAGACCTATTGAGTTCAAATAAAAAAAACCTTGTTTTCAATAGGTGAAGTACCTTTTCTCTGCCTTCAGTATATTTGAAGCTACCCTTGAGATTTTTATGATTTTTCTGGTTTTATCAGAAGATTTTTTTAAAGAATCATAACTACATCTCTAAACTCAAATGTAAGACTTCATGAATGTCTTCTTATGATCCAGATACAAAACTTTAGCAGTCCTGTGTTTTAATGAAGGTTCCCTGTATTCAGACACCACGTCTTTTTGCACAAAGCCTTGTACAGTTAGGATCCAACTTGCAAAGGTTCAAAGATCTCAAATGCTGGGGACTTTATTCTAAATCAGTATGGAATAATATCAATATCTTACTGTATTATACACAAAGATACTTCTCACAGTGGGTCACAGATACAGTCAGTACTGTAACTACAGGCAAGAGGCATTTTTCAATTAGGGATTGGTTTATATTTGGAAACAAAGGACTTCATGTTCTTTCCTACATTTTTAATTTCTTTAGTCATAATTGTCCATGATAATTAAATGTGAAAAATCCCTTTTCACTTGTGTTGAACTCTTAGAACCAATGATTTGTATGGTTTAATAATTCCACAGGCCAATGACATATGGAGAAAACTTGGTATTTTATCTGTGTCTCTCCATTCTGTATTTCTTAGCACACCCTTAATTTTTCTTCTATCTTGATAATGGGAGAAATTCTGGACCTACCCCAGCATTCTTAATAAGACAATGCTAGTAAATGACTGTACTTTTTGACTTCTTTCTTCTCTGTACATAAAAAGGAAGATAAAAAATAGGACAATATGAATTTTATAACTTGCTGATTCAGCAAGGAATAAAAAATTATTTGTTGTTTTAATTTAAATCATTCAAGTTCAGGAAGACTATTATGCCCTGGAATAATATATTCAGCAAAAGCATATTTTTTCTTTTTTTCAACATTGAATATTATTAGGATTATCAATGATTTTGTCATAATACATTTTTTAATATATTGGTATATATTCAGAGGGGTTTTAGAAGCGTCATCTATTCATTTCTGTGGCTACTAAAAAAACAATTAATGGATAAAGATTTTTCTTCATTGTCAACTCCCTTGCAATGATTTCACATTCAGTCCATATTGATAGAAGTATATTATAATAATAGTGGTGTGGCTAATTAAGGAATAATATTTTTAAATATTTTTTCTTTAGAGATTTACTCTTATGGATGATTAGTCTTATTTAACCACATTTAACATTGCAAGATAGAATTTGAGATTTAATGACAGCAAGTGGTGCCAGGTTAGAGCTTTTACATATGGTTGACTTAGACTGGAGCACAAGCCACAGCCATGCACGTCGGCCTTATTAAGGTTTATCAGTATTATGCAGCTGTTGCTTTTCCTGGAGAAAGTGCCAGCAAAGCATAATGAGGTTACAGTGAACTCCAAAAAGCAAAAAACTTTCAAAGCAAAATCGCAGAGCACTACTGCTGAAACCTCAGTCAATCTTATTGCTTATTTACATAATATTACCCTAAAAGTTTTGCCTTAGGATTTTACTTTGAAAAGTTGTCCCCTCTGGGGATTCTCCACAACGCTGCCTGTTTGTTTCTCTGCAGAACCCACACCATACTGATAAGTTTTAAGATAGCCAAAATACGGGACTGTAGATGGGGTTTTCACCCTAGGCAGAGCAGTAAAGATGGCCTTGACAGGCAACAGTTATGCCACTCTGGGTCCATTTCCTCCTTTCTCAGGTAAGTAAGATACTTGTGAGTTCCTGCTTCTCCACTGAATGTATTGTTCAACAGGTCTGTATTTAACAAAACAAACAAACAAGCAAACAAACAAACCAGTTTTACTGAGGTTAGATCCCAATTTCTGAAAGAACTACATTCTCAACAGCTAGTTTGTATGCTGTGTGAATGAGGAGCTCACCAGCCTGTTTACCCCGGCTTCATGTTGCTGTAACATTTGCAAATGTCTTGGCTGTACATCTTTCACCTTCCACCTCAGATACTGATCTTATGAAATTTTATGCACCTCAGAGCTAAGACCCATGGAAATCTAAAATCAGCAATAATTCCCATTCAGCATAATTTATATCTGTATCTTTTCTGAAGCAGCAGCAAATTCAGTGTTCTGTTTTGTATAGTCATATCTGATTTGTTTGAGATAAAAATAAATTTATTGATTCTAGGAGATGCCAAACTGGAAATAACTCTAGAACAATATAGAAGTTTTTGACTGTTTTATTGGTTTTTGACTGTTATTTGACTGTTTTATGATTTGAACACTTTTAATTATGCGTGTGTACTGCTGTTCACACATAGTTTTTGAATTTGTGAGGAGATGTACTCCTGGACAGATTTAGTCTTATTCCAACTCTAGTGGTAACTTCATTCTATTTATAGCAATATAAACAGAAGTGTGTTCTGTTATCTTTCTTATTGTTCATTGTAAGGACTTGAGATATTTAATAAATGAAGACTATGGTAAAAACTCCTCCCTCTTTGTAGATGATATTTACTGTATTTTTTTTTCTCAGAAAGTATATTTCACAGCAGGGAGCATTTATCATCTGTGATGTTGTAAATCAGTGAATTAACTGTATCTTTCATGCAATTACGTCTCCATCAAGAAATAATTTTGCTTTTCTAGTCTGTCCATCATCATATACTTAATTTGACTTTCACTAGCTTTTAAATATGTCATTTTGCACAACAAGACAATTCCCTGTAGCTGCAATTTTACAGGTAGCTTTAATTTCTTTTACACTTAAACATTAGTATAGTGGTTTCTGACGCTTTTTTTTTCTTTTGCTATAAAATTTGCTTAATATATTTTTCTGTAAAGAAGGGGTTGCAGAAAACACATTTGGGAAAAGATAACTGAGAAAATTTATCATGCAAATTACTCTTGTAACAGCAGCTAATGTTAGCTTGTTTGTATGCCTGCACAGTAAGCTCTAGTTTTAGTTTTTATACTTGGCAATATTGATGATCCACCACTTTGTCATGAAATATAGATCAGTCTCTCTATGTTGGGTTCTGGTAGAAAAATCATTTTGATACCATTTCATTTCCACCATCAAAATTCATTGGAACACCAACAGGAATTGAAATATGACAATTCTTCTGTTTACTTCCAAATAAGAAACCCATTAGTGATCATTAGCTGTAATTTTTAAAAAATTTCTTAGGTTAATTAATATTCCCATGACTTCTTTGTTAAATTCATTTCCCTTGAAAACGCAACTTGTTTCAAAAAATAAAACATTTCACATTGATATTATATAGATACAATTCCTTATTATAATTCTTTTCATGTACTATTAGTGAAACAGACATTCAAGTAGAATTCCCATGAATAAGAAACAAGACACAATTCTGATTTTATTTAAATTCAACACAATTTAAAGCTAATTTCAAGAATAATGCAGTGCAGTACAGGACAAAAAGGGAAGGAATTTCTAATCTACATTTGTAATATATCATTCTATTTTACTGACTCTTTTGACTTTTCTTAGAAGGAAAAGTCTTATGATTTAACAGCTATTTGGAGATCTGAACAAAACAAATTGAAAATTGATGCTGCAATTCAGTTCTCACAGGGCAAAGGAAAATCTCTGTTTCTTCTGAAGCTGTAGTTTTGCTATCATATTTGCATTTTTTTTATTTGAGTTTTTTCAGTAATTTATATTCAGTGACAGAAATAATCTGTTGTTATGATTTGATTTTTATTTTCAATTTCATGGTGTTAACTTCCTTTTCCAATTCTCATACTTGTTATCCATGTTGATTTTGTCATAGCTACCATCCTGAAGCTTGAAGTGAAATATTCAGTTAGCTTCTGGTCTGTACCTATAAAGTCTTAATCTCAAATCCACTGGCACTGCTTACTCGCTCAGCTTCTCTTGTTTGATTTATGTTGCTAAATAACCTTTTACTGCTTGTTTTCATTTCCTTTGCAAGGTCTAACTCAGCTTGACTGCTGGAAATCCTCACTTTATCCCTTCACTTTCTGGCCTCCCAAGATGTAGCTTTCTTTGCAGGTTAACTCTTTTTTATCATTTTTCCAAAAATTTCTCTCTAAATCAAAATATGATGGGAATAGAAATAATTCCATGCACATGTGGATCCCTTCAGCTAAACTTTCATCATCAAATAAACCATGATTTTGAGATAATTTGTGCCCTAGGTTAACAGAGACAACAGTGTCTCCTTCCAATATATTTAGCTAACTTTACCAACAAAGTTCATACCTTCTTAGTGATGTCCTATTAAGAGAAATTTAATGGCACATTGTGCAACTTCTTGTAGAATTAGTTGTATTTATCCTTCAACTGAAACTGAATCAGTTTGTGATTCCATGGGATAAAGATATTTACATAATTACTCCATCAATTCTCATTTAAATAGAATCCACTCTCCTTTCGTTAAAAACCTTTGGTGCAGATAGACATGAAAACTCAGCTGGGATTTTTTATCACTGGGCCAAATTTTGTCTGTAAATAATTGGACTTGAATACCTTATTTTCCATTAGTTATATTTAAAAAGTAGAATTATTAAGAGAGTCTGATGTTCCCTACAATAAAATTCTGGTTTTCATAGCTTATAATTTTTTTGTTCATACTGGAATGTGGACTTGAATTTTCCATGCCAGGTGTCTGCCTCAGGCTAATCTTCCTTTTTATTGCAGCACTAGCAACAAATCCAGATGAAAGAGTTGGGCAGATTCCTATGGAGTGAAGTCTGGCCCATTTTGATTACAAAAATTTCCCAAGAGCAAAGGGACTGTGTCACTGGTGTTCCTTTGTAGAAAACAGGAGGTCAAGATCTTGAGAAAGGATTTGTAAAAGGACATGAAATTACCAAGCCCTCTTCTCTGTGGCCACTAAATGCACATTATACCAACAGAAAAATATGAGGAATCTTTTATAGTGAATTTCCCAGCATATTCAAGAGCTAAATTAAGGTGTAGAAATGTGCTATTGTAGACTTCAAGTTTTCCAGCTTCTTGGGGGTCAACCTGAATGTCAACAAGGTGCTGCATGTCAGATTTTGTGATTATGCTGATACCCTAGAATCAGCAGCACAAAGCACTACTAGTACACAGTAACATTCTTGTGCTTTATGTCTATAGTTGTAAAAGGTAATCCATTCTATTCTTGGCTTTTTTTGAGAGATTGCTACTTGCTAATACATAGTTAACTGCTTCAATAATTTTAAATTTGGAATGAGACAAAGGAAGAGGAGACTAACAGTCAACCTTGGAGTAAAACCAAACATTACATGTGTGCTTGTTAAGTGAAAATTTCCAGTCCCGTTTGCTATTTGAGGCCATGATCCCTTGAGTAAAGTAATCTCTTGGTATATAATTCATGATTTGTGTAAAAGGGGGCTGAACTGAATTTGCACCAAATGTTTCTAATTTCCTGTTTTATTTTCTATTTGATTTGCACCCTGAAGAACAGTATTAACCAAAGATTTTTATTTTGTGTTTTTACTACTCTGTTAGTCTAATTTTTAAAATTCAGTTCCGTTTTCTTTAAAAGCTGGAGAAGTAAATCCTTTTAGCTATTACTAATTGGATCCGGGTTTAGACTGCAAGTTTTAGGCATGAATGAACAGTGCTTTACATATGTCTACTACATGCAGGGTTACTGACCTGAAGGCACTCTTAAATTTACACAGGTCACTGAAGTCACTAATTTGTAGGGTGCAGTCTTGCTTGTGAAGGCTGGTAAAATAAATAGATTCTGCCTGTTACAAAAGTAGGATTTGACTCACTATTCCCTGCAGCATTCCTTCTAATCTCACACAAATGGTGAAAATGTAAATCTCATATACACTTGCATAAAATGTTCCTTACCAGTCAGAAGTACTCAATTTTTTTCCAGTATGCTGTGTATGGCATTGGATCAGCATCATTTTGTATGGGACCTCTGCACACCTCTGTGAGGAGCAGTCTGTGTCCTGGTAAAGAGGAGGGAAAGGAATATGTTTAGATGGGTTGTGCATTTTATAGGGTTTCAGGTGAAATTAATCTGTTCAACAATAAATTGATCTGTTTTTTCACAAGTGCATTCCAGGACCTGTAGAGCAAAGTCCACATAATCCTAAATTGGAGGGTTTCTGTCTGACTTAAGCTCTGATTGACTTCAGATTAAAGATGAATTACAGACATGATAGATGTGACTCATGCAGTTGATATTGATCTAGGACAAAAACTTTCTGAAATGTTACATTTACCTATTTGAGATGTTTATCCTTTACCTGATTAGTAACCAGTGGCATTTGGGGGCAACAGCAGCTCAATCCATATTTGGAAAATATAAAAGTAATGTTTATTTCTACACCGATTTTCTAGAAATCTATAGACCACCCTGAACTAAAGCACTTTAGATCACATAAATCTGACAAAAATGTGAAATATATTAAACCACACACAAATGTTTTAAAAACATGTTTCTAAAATATTATTAGGTGTTACTCCATTGGAAGGTGTTTCAGCATTAACTTTATATATACTGGCTTTGGCTGATGTTGGTTGTACATTTTTTAATAGGTTTTGACATTTTAATTTCCTGGTTTATTGTTATTCGTTAAGATTTTTGTTTTATTTTGCTAAATTTAAGTTTTTAACTTTTCCCTAAAAATTTTTGTAATTATAAGTGAACTGCAGGCCTGTTCCATGCATACAATGGGAAGTTCTTGATGAACTCAAGACAAAGGATACACTTTAATCAGGCTCCAGACACTGTTTGCTGTCTGTACAATGGAGTAATTAAATTGCAGTCTTGTCAGGAATGCAATGTCACTTCTACATCTATATCACTTCATAAATTCTAAAGCAAAGCATTCCCTAGTGTGTAGGTAAGCAATTTTTATCTATATATACTAACAGATAATTGTCTGAAAAGTAGACAAGGTTTTTTAAATGGTTATAAATAACCTCCAGTTGCACAGGTCAATAGTTGACCAACAGGCTACACTGTTTGTCTGAAAAAAATCACAAATAAGTACTGAAAAGGTGGGAAATGTAGACTCTAAGCAGCATCTCGTATGGTTAAAGAATTCCAAGGAATATGGAGGTGAAGTGTCATCTAACAATCATTGTGTCTCAGAGCAAGGAAATCAACTTTTTTTAAAAATTGTTCTTGATATGAACATCTTTTAAATGCCTACTGTGATATTGGTTTCAACACCTTCAAATGTAGCTTCATCCATTACACAACTGCTGTAACAGAATTTTTTTATACTTGAAATTTCAATTTTCCTTGCTTGTAAGGAAAGCAATTATTTCTTGTCCCAGATTCACTATATGTGAATAAGACACATTATTATTTACCACTTTAATACTATATTTTGTCCTCAGTTCTCTCTTTTATGGACCCTTTTTTTTCAATCATTATTCATAAACTTTAGAATATTTTTTGACTTTTTTTTTTGTTTTTGTCTGGAGCTTTCTTCTGCATCCCATCATGTTCAATCCATCTTATCTTGACTTCACAAATACCAGATGTGTACTCCCTTTCAATATGCCCTAACAGTGACAGTCAAGCCTCACAGTATCATTAATGTCCATAGAAGTAAGATTTCTCCCTTTCTGATACAACATCCCATCTTTCTGAAATCTGTCTGCCCAACAAATTTTTCATCCTTTCCTTGTGCTTTTGATGTCTCCTTTCCATTTTTAGTACTATGTGTATTTCTATATTCAGATCTTTGAGGTATCTCTACTTTTTCAAATCAGCTTGAATTCTAATTCTGTCTTTTGAAGTTAAATCCTTCATAAGTTGTCATTCATGAACTTTCTACATACACCTACATTATTAGTTAAAATATTGAATAATATCAGGTCAGTCTTGTGAAGGGCATTATGTAATATATTCTATCCATTCTCCAACAAGCTATTATCAAGTTTTCTGGGCAAGATTCTACAGCAGCATGTGAGTCTGACATCTATTACTTTCTCAGATCTTGTTATCCTGTCAAAGAAATTGAATTACATTGACATGAGTTATTCTTGACAAATTCATGTCGGTGCATTTTGTCTTTAGGTGAATACAAATTGATTGTTTAATAATTTGCTTCAGTTATCTTCCTACCAAAGAAAAGCTGACTCTTCTGTAGTTCCCTGTGTCCTTTTTAACTTCCCATGCTTGTTCTCTGACTTTCTAGAACTTGTTCACCTTCCACACACCTCTCTCATTTCTCCTGCATCCATAAAGAAAGATTTTAACTAACTCCACATGTACTTTGGGGTGATGCTTGTCAAGTCATAACAACTGGAATATATTCAACTTATTTAATCGATTGTTACATTTTCAGGCTGGTGTTGCTATATCCTCATTAATAATCACTAAGTTAAGCATCTGGACACAGCTTTTTTATGAAGTCTGAACCAAAGAAAATTCTAAGCATTTCGTTCTTCCTCTAAAAGTCCATTAGTTGCTCAGTTTTCTCATTATAATTTTTTTATTTGTCACTTTTATCTAATGTTTTATAGAACTTTCCTCCATGTATTTTATAATTGACTATATAATCCATGTTATATTTTCTTTCTTTTTTCCCATATACTTCTGCTACTCATTAGTCTTTAGTTGTAGTGAAGTTTTTCATATTTTTACTTCAGTAAGATCTTCATTCTTTTTGATTCTTAGATGATTCATACCTCGTTATTTCATTATTAAAAACTACTAATGCAAGCATATGACAGTCCTTATATTTCCTTATGTAGTACAAAAGTTTTTAATAAATAAAAATGGTCTAAAGAAAAATATTGCTAATTATAAACCCTGTTTTCCCTGCTCAACTGATGGCCTTAAGCATTAAGGTCTTTCCTACATGCTTTTCATTTGACTTCTTAACTGTTCAGTTACTAATTAGTAAGTGTCCCTAAAATCAATCTTACCTTTTCAGAAAATATTTAAAAGCATAATTTTATCTCCAGTGAGAAAGTTCTGGAACTACCCATACAATAAACACTAAAGGAAGCAACTTTGGAATTAGATATTTAATTGCCAATTACTTTCAATTGCTTTATACTGCTCAAGCTTTGTGGTACTGTCTGCAAATAGATTTACTGGTTGTTAGTTACAGATTTATTATTTACTACTAACAATCTTTAGAATTCAATGTTCTATGTTTCACTTACATGCAACATTCTCCTTATATTGCTTAGGCATGTTTGGTTTATCCTGACCCTGATGAATTTGGTGTACAAATTGTTTAAATGATTATGCACTATTCCAAACATTCCTAGTGAGAAAGTATTACTGAGGCTCTGTAAAGTCTGGAAAGACTATAGATATGTATAAAAAAATGAGCAAATCATCCATGTGCACCTATGAGCACCTTTCCCAAAGGCTAAGGACTATTCTTCAAAGGTAATCAAACAATAAGATCTTCTATTTTAAATATGTAAATGATCTCTTCATTCTTGTGTCCTTTACAAGATCATTGGTGAAGCTGGAGGTATAGCAGATATAAATTTTTGGAAGTATGAGAGTGATTCAGTCTTTTCTCCTACCTTTCTCTAGCATTTTTGGGCATTAAATTGTCAAGTCCATATGTTACCTAGGGAAGACAAATGTGCCAGCATTTCTCTACACCCTACAGTTTGCTTTTAACAAAAACATTAATACTACCAGATTGTCTCAATTTGTTACTTAATATCTGCATTTCTGTCATCAGACTATCATGAGCATTGGGACTATTTTATTTAAAACATTATGTTTTGTTTTTTCCACAAAGGAGCAGCATTTGTCTTTGTTCAAATCAAAATTTAAACAAGTTTTCCTTGCTGCTGAAGGTATCAATCCATTTTCCCTTGCTTCCTTTCACATGAAACAACCCAGATAAAATCTGAAAAAACACACTTTTACAAATTGCCTTACTAATAGCTTCTAGTTCCAGTTTTCCTCAGCTGCCCTTCTAATACTCCCTTGCCCCTGACAGGATTATTTTTAAAGACTATAAACAAAATATATAATACATATATATATGTGTAGTTGACTAAGTGCATCAATAAAAAGCCAAATAGAGCCTCTGCTTCAAAATCTGCATTTTTTTTCTCTTTTGGTTAAAAGATTTTCCATGTCCCTTTCACGTGGAACATCCTGCAATACTAACTTCTGGTACTGATGAGGCACTTGGTTGTTCATTGTTAGAAAAGGAATCTGTCACCAATATCCTGGCTAATATCTCAGCATGGTAACCTTGTTCCTGTCCTGAGTGTCCATAATGGGATCCTTCTTTGATCAGAGTAATTTTTGTCTATAGCTTGTGTTTATAAGTCGTGCCCTGTACTTGCTCAGCAAATGTATTTCTGAGTAGCATATTTGGTTCAGGGACCTGAGTGGTAGCACTGTATGGGGTGCCAGGCAGGCAGTGCACTGGGAATCACAGACCACCCAAAGTGCCACTGAAGAGATGCTTTGTTCCCGGAAAGGTAGGAGTTAATTGGTCTGACTCTTTACAAATGGAGAAGGGCTGGTGGAAACAGTGCGGGTCAGAGGCTGTCTTGGGCATATCTACCATAAATGACAGAGTTTTCAATTTTTCCTGTAGTAAGGAAAAGGTCAACAAAACCTCTACCTTGTCTGGAGGACAGACTTTGGCCTATTTAGGATGTTGGTTCAGAGAGTCCCCATGAAAGTGTTCTTAATAACAAAGGGGTCCAGGAAGGCTGGACACAATTGAAGAAGGAAATCTAAAGGCACAGGAGCAAGATATCCTTATGCACCAAAAGATGAGCTGGTAGGGAAGAAGACCTTCCTGACTGAGCAGGGAGCTTTTGCTGGAACTCGGGTGAAAAAAGAACTTATGACATCTAGAAGAATGGGCAGGCAAGAATACAAGGATGTTGTTAGGCCACATAGAGAGACAATATCAAAAGCAAAACCTCAGCTGCAACTGAACCTGGATACTGCTGTGAAAGAAAATAAAATGTATTTATCTAAAGATATTAACAAGAAAAGAACAGCCCAGAAGATGTCCACCCTCTTTTCGATGTGGGAGAGAACACTGTGACTAGGGATGAGGAAAAGGTTGAGGTACTTAATGACATCTTTGCCTCAGTCTTTAACAGAAAGGCTGATTATCCTCAGGGCAGTCAGCCTCTTGAGCTGGTAGACCGGGGTGGGGATCTGCTGTACCACCTGCAGTCCAGGAGGAAGTAGTTAGTGACCTGCTGAGTCAGTGATACACACACGAGTCTATTGGGCCAGATGGGATTCATCCAAGGGTATGGAGGGAGCTGGCAGAGGAGCTTGCTAAGCCACTTTCCACCATTTATCATCAGTCCTGGTTAATTAGGGAGGTTCCAGAACACTGGAGTTAAGCCAGTGTGGCACCTATCAACAGGAAGGGTCAGAAGGAGGATTCAGGGAGCTTCAGGGTGACCTTGAAGGTCATGGAGCAGATCATCTTGAGTGCCATCATGCAACATATACAGGACAACCAGAGGATCAGGCCCAGCCAGGATAGGTTTAGGAAAGGCAGGTCCTGCTTGACCAGCATGATCTCCATTCAGTACCAGGTGACCTGCCCAGTGGATAAGGAACGGGTTGTGCGTGTTGTCTATCTGGACCTCAGTAAAGCTTTTGTTACTGTCTCCCACAGCGTTCTCCTGGAGAAGCTGGCAGGCCATGGCTTGCCCAGGTGCTCCCTTTGCTGGATTAAAGCTGGCTGGCTGGCCAGGCCCAGAGAGTGCTGGTGAATGGTGCCACAGCAGCTGCTGGCTGCTCACTAGTGGGGATCCCCAAGGCTCAGCACTGGGGCCAGTCCTGTTTAATATCTATGATTTGGATGAGAGGATCAAGTGCACCTTCAGTCAGTTTGCTGACAACACCAAGTTGGGTGTGAGTGTTGATTTGCTGGAGGGAAGGAAGGCTCTACACAGGAATCTTGCATACGTAGACATGATCCCAGTATTGGGTATTCAGTTTTTCAGTTTTTTTTGTAAAATAATTGCTTATTTTGGGTGGGAAATACTGCAGATATTTAGCAGATATTTAAATTTTAAATATTTGAATGCTATTTTTTTTCTCCTAAACGATGCTGCAACAGATTAACTCCTGTTTTATATTCAGACTTTCCCTCTGCTAGTATGCATATTTCATTAAACATACTAATATTAAACTTACACTTTCAAACTTCAGCAAATAAATAAATAAATAAATAAATAAAATATAAATATATAAATTCATTTATATATATATATATATATATATATATATATATATATGTATGTTTTTCCAGTCTCTGTTAAGGCTGAGTTCCGGGTTTCTGTATCATGGCCATTTATACATAGCACGCTCTACCCCAACCCTCCATCACTGACAAATAACAGCACATTTTCTTCCACGCAAGAAAGAGTCTGGGGATCACCACACACAATAGAATTTCAGCCCCTCACTCAGCTGTTGATTGACCTGCTGTTAAAGCACAAAAATACATCCCAAATGAGACAGTGGAACTCGCAGTTCCTCCTTGCATGAGTTACCCAGTCCTGAAGAACTACTGTTCCTCTGAGTTGACTGTGCAGTGCCAGTAGATAGTAAGTTTTCCATCCAGTACCATTGTCTCCAGCTTCTGGATGTGTCTGGGTTTCCCAGCAGGGTGCCTAAAATCATAATTTCCTTCCCAGTATTCCTCCGCATCTCCCCCCTTTCTTTGGTCTTAACAAAGCAAAATCCTTCAGTGTGTTACACATGGGCTGTTGAACATCTGGCTTATCCTCTGTGGGGGCCAGAGAAGTGTGAAAATCCTCGAATGGGCAACACTGCAGGAAAGAATATGAATCGCTAGCTCTATAAGCAAATTATTTCTGGTCTCAATTGAAATCCAGACTTACAGTTCTCTCATTCTTCCTTGGCCTCAAAAACTCAATCGGGGTTTTGATCTACCCAAGTTTAAAGGCAGAGTATGTATAATATGATTTATCTTATATTTGTTCTAGAAAAATACTCATTTATACATGTTTTCGCACCTTGAAACAATTATTATCCCAAGAGTGGTGGGGTTATATAGAAAATGAGTAAAAGGGAATAAGTCATTTTAGGTCTCAAATACATTCCTGACTTCCTTTGAAATTGTGGCGTGTGTACATTTGAATGGGTAGTCTACTCTTAATGTGTGACTTTGATCACACATATACATGAAACGCCAGTAATTGCTGCTTTCCTTCCTCATACTTTGCGCAGCTTTCATCAAATTTTATTTTTAGAGACTTCTATGTGAATCATATCTTCACATTTTCATCCTGCTAGTCCACTGCGGATTTATTTCAGATCAGATATAAAACCAGAGGAATGTGTTTTCTGAATCAAATAATGTTGCTCACATCAGTGAAAGGTTCATCTGGAGAACTTATCTCAAATGTCACGATGATAGAAATCGAATGGTGTAAATGTTATGGCATTTAAAATAGGTTTTGCCCAACTCTCATGAGCAAGTGGTGAGGTTTTGATATTATCAAACTGTAGCTTCTGCTTTAATTTGATCTTTAATCAAGAACCTCTAGCCTTAAAGTAATGCCCACTTAAACTATTTTTCTGAAATATATGGGTCATGTTGAAGATGTGACCAGAAATTAAAAAAGAAGGTTGTGTTCGAAACAGAACTTTGTGATTTCACTCCATGCCATTTCTGAAGTTCTTAATAGATAAAGTGCATAAAATGCAATTCACAGTGTAAAAGTCAACTTCTGTGGTGAAAGTCTTACTGGGTTTCTGCCTCAGAATTAAGAATCTCTGGTTAACATTCTTTTCGCTCAGACAGAAAGTAAGACCAAGTAAATTATGTTAAATCCTCAGATTTACAGAGAGAGAGATATGTGGTAAGAAAAGAGTATTTTTTCTTTCTGGAAAATGCAGGATTCTTGTGAAATCTACTACATTTATAAATACATATTTCTTCAGAATTATGACAAAATATTTCTTCAAAATAATGACAGCACTAAAAAATTAATCACATTAGTGTATATATAGTTATGTTCTTTAATATTTTCTTGGTTTTACTTTGCCAGAGGCATAGTAAGAAAAATGTATTGTAAGTAGAATTTTTTTATGCAAGTATAATCCTAGAATTCCTAATTTTTAAATAGGGTTTTTAGTGGAGCTGCAGAGATGGAAGGCTATTGCTTTCAGTAAATTATTAATTATTCTTTCTATTTATGAACCTTTGGTAGTTGGAACAGACTGTAAAAAACTTTTTCCAACTTTTAACAAATCCAGTGAGGACATGTAAAACTGAGTTTGCTGATTTATGATCTAGGGGCAAGGGCTAGCAAGAATAGCAAAGATTACATCATAGAGTAAAATAATTATTTCTGCAACAAAGTTTGTTGAGGGTTTTATATCTATGCATAAGTCTTGGCACAGGAGAATGTTTGGATCTCAAAATCAATGGCCCAAATTCATCCTAGAATCAGTAAACTTGATGTGATGAATATATTAACAACAAAGTGTCTGTCATTGGAGCCAGGATACATATTCTGGAGTATGTACTGAAGTCTTCATTGGGTGTCCCGTTTTTCACCAGAGCCATTTTTCCACTCTTGGAATGGGAACTTTTACTATTGCAGTACCCATCTCATTTCTGCTGGCCAGCAGCATCTTGCAGCCCTTTGTCTCCCTCCTAGCCACTAGAATTTCGCAAAATCTCTGCTTCTGATGGACACAGATGTTCTTGACTCGACTTTGTTGTCTTCCCTCCTGCTCTGATGACCCTGCAGCCTTCTCTGATGACCCTCCCAGCCCTCCACCCATAACTATTCAACAGAGCCTTTCTTAAATTGTGGGGCTGAGTAACGAACCACCCAGCAGCCTGGTAACTCTGGTGACACAAGCAGTTGTGGGCCTGCTGTCTGGGGAGATCACTTAGAGATCCATATCTTCAACAGCTGAATTCTTTGCAGTCAAACCATTTTGAAAAGGTGAATTTGGGGGCAAATATGGCGCAGCTGTAGTACTACAAAACTCTTTTCATGTGGCATAGGGAAATAGCGTCAGAGAACACCAAAAGCACATTACATTATTTGTTACCACAATAACCTGCAGTGATACAGAGAATGTAAAAGGTTTACCATAGGGAATATATAGAGACTTTTCCATAGGAACAAGTAAGAGAGTGCTCAAGAATGACTGTTTCAATTGCTTGGATTTCTTTTGATCCATTTTTAAGATCCTGGAGACCCCTTGAAGATGTCTTTCACTCCCCTGAGAGCAAAGGAAAGCATTATTACCAGAAATGGTATGTTTGATCAGTTTTAGAGCTGTAAGTACAAAAAGTGGGGAAAAAAACCCCAAGCTACTGTTCAGAAATGGAAAACCAGAAATCTGGAGAACTATACTCTTAAACCTAAAAGGTCTTTAATGGCTTTTAAAGTGAAAAATATATTGTGCAGATCTTAAGTTGGGTTTCCTTGTGATGTATTACAGTTTGACTAATCTTTCTTTCAGACTCTCATTTCTTTCACACTGAAGAGTTTGGGTTTTTTTATTTATAGCTATGGTTAAAAAAGCAAAAAATCAATTTGTACTAAGTTGTTACATAATGAAATCTTCAGTGAAAATCTCTGGAATTTAAATTTACATATAAATAAATACATACATACATATATAACAAAAGCAAAGAAAACCTTTGAAGTAAAAATAAAAATAACCATTTTTTAAAATCATTCAAATGGTACTTTGCAGAAAGTTATTTCTGCTAAGATCAGGTTCTTTTCCTTTAGGATAAAATAATGCTTTCTATATGTTTTCATTAAGCAGAACAAGTAGAAGAAATCACAATTCATGTGAAAACAAAATATATTATTTGTAGACTGATGCTAATTTTAAAAGCAATCTGTTTTTGAAAGATTGTACCTTTGTACAAAACCTATTTTGTCTTGCTACGCTACTATCAAAATTTTTACATTTCAGTGTTCGGGCTCAGTTAGTGCACCTTGCAGCATTGTGCTCCAAACCAATCAATTGTGCTGTGCATAGGTACTGTTAAAACCAATGGAAACTAGCTTAATTTTACCGGCATGAAACCTCTGAAAACAGGATTCTTTTATATCAATAAGCTATTATACACATTCAAAAAAAATTAAAAAGAAAATTACTGTCTGAATAGATTTGTAAACTGGCTTACTACTTTTTTTTTGAAGTCTTGTTCTAAGGCCTGTGGCTTTGGTCATTTTCTCTTTTAAAAATAAGAAGTAATAGATTTTGAAAGCAGATATGTACAACTCTGATCTCATACTAATTCTATTTCACCCCAAGGCATATATTTAAGTCAGAAAAATTAATTTTGCAACATTTAAACTTGAGAGCATGTTATTTTGCCAATTGAGTGCAAGGTATTAAAGCCTGATAACTGAGTGCAAAAAATCTCACGAGAGTGTTCTTTAAAAAAACCCCAAACATCCAGAAAGACAAAACTAGAGTGCATAAGGTTTTCAACATATTCTAAATATTTCTTCTAGTTCAGTCTTCATACAATGAAAATTTTTCTTGGCCTCCAATCTTCTGTGTTTTTAAGTGGCATCTGCTAAGATCTCACAACTTTTGATCTCAGATGAAAAGCAACAAAAGAAAGGTAACCGAAGACATTAAGGTGTGTTTAGGATATGTGAAATTCACATGTATTATAAATCAACTAGATTAAAAAAATATTATTGGGGTCAGATACTTGAAATTTAAAAGATGATTCATAGTGACACAAACAGTCCAAATTTCTACCCCTTTGCCAATACACTGAGAATAAAGAAAATATTTCTATGTATTATGGATATTCATCTCACAGGTTTGGAAGCTCTGAGGCATCCACAGGACAAAGTCAGAAATGTTGGTGATATTGCTGCTGCTGAATCAATATCTTGGCAACATCCTTACCCTTGAATGACTTGTACTGTTTTTGTGGGAGGGTTTTGGTAGCAGAGGGAGGCTACAGGGGTGGCTTCTCTGAGAGGCTGCCAGAAGCCATGTCCCACAGAGCCAACACCAGCCGAGTCCAGCTGCTGCTGAGCAAAGGCAAGCCCAACAGAGTAAATTTACATGAAGAAGAAGTTCCAGAAAACACACGGAAAAGACAGAATTGAAAAGAAGCACCAAAACACAGTGTGGTCCCTGGACTGGGTGAAGTCAAACACTGACCCATGATGGCTTGTGATGCTCATCTGCTGTCACCCACCAAGAATCTGTCTGACCAACTAGGGCTAGCACAAGCAAAGGGAGGGGAGGGGAGGAGGCTCTGGGAGTTTATGCTGTGACTGCTGACTACCCAATCAATGTAGGTTGAAAGTCTTCTTTGGCAGAAGAATTTAAATTTCCTTCTGCTGGAGGGTAAGCACAGGATTAATTTGGGGTAGAGCTATAATTTGATTAAAGAAGATAGTTCAGAAATTTCTGAGGTTGTTTAGAAAAGAAACTAATTACATGGGTTTGATGGAGAGGGTTTAGTTGCCTGGGAATGGAGATGTAGACTAGAAAAATAAGGTGTGCTTTTAACTATATTATGGAAAAAAGACATTGAGACAGCTGATAATGAAGGACAGGCAGAAGAACAAAATCATGGAGAAAGGGTCACAGAGAGAAATTAAGCATGAGAATGGGTTGAATACCTGGATGAGTGGTTACCAGTCCAGATGCCTATACTTATCAGTTTTTTTTCCACTTACATCTCTGTCAAAATGCAAGTGAAGAAGGTGTTTTCCTATTTTACTTGCTCTATAAGATGTTATAGTTGAAATGGCAGAGAGATCTCTGTAGCTGGAACATCAGACTCATCTCTGATTTCACACCAACCTTGACATTTCCTTCTTAGTTCTAACCTGGAAAAAGCCTACTCTTCTTGCTGAGGATCTGTACATAGAAATGAAGAAAAGAGTCACCAAAAGCTATCCTTGCCAACAGAATTCAGCTGAATTTTGGCATACCGACATTGTGGAGTTGAATTCATAACCCCAGCTAGACGTTTGCACTCCCTGAGCAATATATAGGATAGTAAGGTGCCAAGGAATTGAATTTACAACAGTCAGCATTGAATGGGACTGAGCATCTAAACCAGCAAGTGGTGAATACCAAAGTGTTTCTGAAACCCACTTTTCTCCTGAGTTTTATGATCTTCATTGTGCCTGTGAGGATGAAATTCACAGCCTAAAATCTTCACATAATTTAAGATGATGAGTTGTCCTACTGGGTAACTAATATACTTTAAAATATAAAGGTGGTAGTAGAGTGTCCAATGGTTGTAAACCATTTATAAAAGTCTTGTGGTTTGAATACTCACCTGTGAAATGTATCTTGCAGAGGGAGATTAAACCCTCGCTTCCAAGAAAAATGTCCTAGCTATTAGACAGAAGTAGGACTTGTAGCAGTCTTTGGGCCTGAGCCCAGAATCTATTGTTCCCGTGTCCAATGTCTCTTCAGTGGGCTTCTAAGAGAACACTTCCAGTATTAATTGGGAAAAAATCCAAATATTTTTATGTCTTTTTATGCAGAGTCTAGCATGACTAGGAATGGTGGAGCATTGTCCTCACATCTCATCATATCAAGTTTGATGCTTAGGTCATGTTCCTGGGTACTTGAAATACTGGTTTGGGACTCCTTCTTCTGCCCCTCATCTTTTCCAATTGTCTATGTACCTTGAAGATTTTCTAGACAGTTTGAAGGCAATTTTGTCAAACTACTTTTGCTTTAAACTTCTGTTAATATATACCTAGAGTGAAGGGCCATGTAAAGATTCAGAGTAATTACTTCCTCCCTCTGCCAAAATAAACTCATCTGAGGTGATGTGCTTGAGGTCTTTACTCACCAGGAAGGCATTACTTTCAAATATCACATGGCATCTGAAATCTGGCACCATTATTACTAAGAAATCATGTATATTTAAGAATAAGGATGCCCTAAAAAGTATGTGTTCACTGAGATTTTCTTAAAATCCTTTGTTCCCTACAAGAGCATGATAAGATCTTTTAAATATGCAACCTTAGGATGAAATGACGAAGGGGGCTCTCATATATAAAACTCCAGATATCCCTGAACTGATGGAGTTCACAAAATTGGTCATTTAGCAAAAAAACTAGCCCATGGAGTTTTTAAAGTTTCTTCTCATAGAATCATACAATGGCTTGTGTTGGAAGAGATTTTAAAGACCATTGAGTTCCAACTCCACTGTCATGAACAGGGGCACTTTCCACTAAATCAGGCTGTTTATGGTCCCATCCAACCTGTCCTTGAACACTTCCAGAGATGGAGTATCCTGAGCTTCCCTGGGCAACACCTCAACACCCTCTGAGTTACAAAGTTTTTTCTAATCCAAATCTCTCCTCTTTGACTTTAAAACTATTCCCCCCCTTGTCCTATCATCTGCCCATGTAAACAGTCACTCCCCATCTTTCTTCCTTTAATTACTGAAGGATGCAATAAAGTTTCCCTGGAGCCTTCTCTTCTCCAAGTTAAGCAGCCCTGGCTCTCTCAACAGCCTTCTCAGGAAAGATGTTGCAGCCCTTGGATGATCTTTGTGTCCTCCTCTGGACTGCTCCAATAGCTCCATGTCTTTCCTGTGCTGGGGAGTCCAGATATGAATACAGCACTCCAGGTGGTGACTCTTGAGAGTACAATGGAGAAGGAGAATCTCCCTTGACCTGCTGGTCACACTTATTTTGATGTGGCCCAGGATGCTGCTGGGCTTCTGGGCTGTGAGCAGACATTGCCTGCTCATCTCAAGTTTTTTTTTTCCACCAGCATCCCCAAGTCCTTCTCTGCAGGATTGGTCTCAATGTGCTTCTCCCAGACTGTGCTCATGTCTGGGATTGCCCTGATCCATCTGCATTACCTTGCACTTGAACTTGTTGAACCTCATACTGTTCTTCCAAACTCACTTCTGAGCTTCATCCAGGATGACATCTGGCATATTCCCCTGGATGGCCTCTCATCCTTCAGGTGTTTGATTTGCCCTGATCAGCTTGATGTCATCTGCAAACTTGCTGTACTCAATGCCACTGCCTGTGCCATTGATGAAGATTTTGAAGGGCGCTGGTCCCACGACAGAGCCCCGAGGGACACCACTTGTACCAGCCTCCACCTGGACACAGAGCCATTGATCACAGCTCTCTGGCTGTGTCCATCCAGCCAATTTCTGATCTACCAAATGGTCCACCCTTCAAATATATATCTCCTCAATATAGACATAAGGATCTGGTGAGGGACCAGGCTGAAGGCCTCACAGAAGTCTAGGTAGATGACATCAGTCAGTCATCTCATCAGGTCACGGCTCCATTTATCCCTGATATGTTGTAGTTGCTTAAAATAGAAGATTTAGCTTCCTTTTTCAGCCCTGTTGAAGAGTAAAGACAGTTAAATATAAAGGCATCTAACTCAGAGGAGCTTAACC
>NW_005054406.1:670943-738455 GCF_000277835.1 Geospiza fortis | reverse complement strand
TGCATCCTGGAATATTGCATTAACATATAGCTCAATGATTTGTTTCCTGACTCTCAGATATAAGTGTAACTGCTTGACCTTCCAGAAAGGCACAAGACATTTCAAATACCTTAACAAAGTAAACTGGAAAAAGCTGTATTGTAACAATGTATTCTAAAATAATGGTTCACCTTTGGTCTCTACAGGGTGTCTGTGGCACCAGTTCAGCATAACATTTAAATGTATGCAAATGACAAGCATGATTTGCTGCTTGGAGGCATCCCTGGAAACCTTTCCAAAGAACCTTTAGATCAGGGCAGTCTAAAAGGCCCTGCTATTTTGCCAATCAAGCCTTGAAGATACAACTTTGAAAATATTCTCCTGAAATTTCAGCAATCTTCAGTATAATTAGAACTTTGTCTGCATGTATTTAATTCCCCCCTTCTCCTTTCTGTGGATTTTTTCATTGGTTGTTTGTTGTCAGGCCTATTACATATTCACAGCATGCATCAGCCTGACCACAGAAAGGTTCTTTTACCACAAAGGTCGGGTGTTCTTCTCCCTAAACATTGTTGAAACTCGCTACATATTTATAGAAGAGTCCATTTGTAGCTTAATGGTAGCATCTTCCCTCTGCAAAAGCCTTAACCCACCTGAATTTACTGGGAACCTGCAAGTTTGCCTCAGCCGTTGTGTAATTCCCTGCTGACTGTTTTGATACTTGCATGTTTTTTCTCTTGCTAAGATAGACAAATGAAATCAGAATGAAAATTGCACCCACTGTCCTAGAAAAGCACTGTGAACTTGAGATGTGTGTGGGGCAGAAAGGGAATGTGTTTCCAAACTGGTTCCCATGGCAGAGTTGCTCATCATGCTGTTATGACTAATTTTCTGGGCGAGCATGAGCTAAACAGCTTTTGCATCATGAAGAGGAAAACAATTAAGCACTTGCAGTATTGCTCTATGTGGTGGGCTGCACTAGTGAACTCTTTTCCTCCAGATATGCAGATATGCATAGTTTTCTCAGTAGTTTACAATGAACACATTCTTGTACTTTAAATATTCTTCAGACCTGTTTTGCATATGACAATCTATCTTTCCCACATCTTTCTAAATCATGAAAAATACAAATTAATTTTTTTTTTTAAAGCAGAGCAGAGCTATATCAGCTGTGGATACTGGTTTGATTGCAAATCCAGAAACCACAATAAAGGCTGTTTTCCTTACATCAGATGTAGTGATTAATATGTGCTAGTCTTGGGCTCCAGATTTTTACAGCTCTGTTAATTGATCATGAGCCAGAGCCTGGGGCTGTATAATTAAGTTAGCTGGGAAATTAATGCAGGAAATGGCTTCTAGATTTGATTGGTTTAAAAATCTATGAATATACTTATTTAATCCTTTTGAATTAAACTTGGTGCCAAAAAAATTATGTTAACTATGTCTGCAATTTCATAACTTCAGGGCAGTATTCTTTTTCTGCCTTTGAAATCAGTGATGTTTGCACAAAATCAAGTCATCTTAGACAGTCCAGTAAAACGTCTCTCTGTCCTTTTTTAAAAGAAAATCTGGATTTCCTGTGTCTTTGGTGTGACACCTATAGACACAGACATTAGACAAACTGGGATCTAGGGACTAAATATTCTTACTTACAGTGAGTTGCTGCTCCTGTGCAAAAGCTCTCTGAGGTAAATCTAGCTTAACATGGGTGCAGCTTATACCAGCACATTGTAGAACAGGAGTATTGATTCTGTTCTTTTCATCTGAATCTCATGCATTGTGCCTGAAGTTTGAGAAAGCAGGTATTTTCTTTGTCCTTTGTATTCTGAGATTGAATGAGGCCTCCAAAAAATATTGGAAATGCTATAACAAAAACATCCTTGAAAAGAGGGTAAGAAGTGGCTAAATGCTTCCTAGTTCTAAGTTCATGCACTGCTTTCCCATAACTCAGGAAAATAAACAGTCAGCAATTACACTGAAGTCAGAATAATTAAAGTCAGTGCAGTCAGTCAAGGTAATAATGGACACAAGCAATCAAATTCAGGCTTAGGGAATAGGTGAAGATACCAAGTGTTCTGAGAAGAGGTGTTTTGTTTTGGTTTAAATCTGTAATTAATGTGCATGACTTTAAATCACACAGTATATCCATCTTATTCTGTCTTGGGTTATGTTTGTCATGTGATACCACATAAAATGACTGTTACTCAGTAAGTTGTAGGTCTTGATAGAATTATTTTAGTGCTGCTTTTTCTCACAGAATGGAGGGAAAATGGGAAGTGACATTACAAGGCAAAGGAGAAGAAAAACCATGATCAGCAAATAAATGTGGAATAAGAAATAGTTTTCTCTAGACTTTGTTGCACTTTAACTGTATTCAGACTCGTCAAAGAGTAAGAACTTTTATCAAGGGACCTTTAATGATTCTGTATGTGGGGCATTACAAATTTTCTAAGGGAAAAAGCAAGGTAAATTTAAAAGCACATACCAAAAGTGCATCAGGCTTCAGTAATAAATAAATTCAGACTGAACATAACTGGGGTGAAAGGTTATGGTTGTACAATTAAAGTTGTTATCCTAAGGTGATGTCCTAACATTACTAGCACTGCCAAGAGGCAAATCTCTATTCCAGCTTTTAAAAATAAGCTTATGTGAATGGAGGGTGTGTTTTTTACTACTTTATTTACTCTATTTAGGAACTCTAGAAAGGCTAGACCAGAACTGTGTTTCTCACCTTCTTCTCAGTTCTTGTCAACATGTGATGGAACAAAGTGAGATGTCAGCGTACACATATCTGCATATCATCCTAAAGCAGCAGCAGATGATCAAATTAGAAAAAGTAAAATCTGTTGCTCTCTGGGAATTTATTGGTTTTAATGTTAACACTGAACATGTAGTAAAAGCTTCCATATTCTAAAATTCTTTTAAAATTAATTCTAAGGATGGAGCATGGTAAAAGAAACTTTTTAATCAAGATAAAGTGTTCTGAAAAGAGACATCTTTTAACATTTCTATACAGCCTTGCTTCTATCTCAATGAGGTATCAATCCAAACCTTACAAATTATAGAGATTCAACCAAAAAAATCAGTATTTATTTGAAGAGACCATTTCAAATTTTGAACTCCTATAAAATATGCATACTTCAAATAAATCTGACTTCTTCCAGATACACTTTTTTCTTTAGTCAATAGATTTAACAAAGTAATCTTTAGAAAACAGGAAAATCTAGATGACATTTCAGACATGACAAGTAGAGTTATAAGGATGAATAATATTTAGGAAGGAGTTGGGAAGTTTGGAGAACAAAACATTAGTAGATTTTATTTTACTGCTATTCATCTATTTTAGTCCCTTACAAGTTCTTCTTTTGACTGATACACTCATTACTTCCTTTCTGGGAGGAGTTGAGGTTTCGTTCTTTGCCATCATAAACATTGGTAATAATGGGCTAAACAGGGGTGTCTAATAAGGGTTTGGTTTTCTTCCATGGATGTTGACTGAAAAAAATGTTACTGGGACAGTTTCTTCCTCTGTGACGTGTTGTCACCTACACCTTTATGAAAAGCTCAACCACTGTTATTATGCTTAATTCACATTTACCCTGTTTGCTCTGTTGGCAGTTCTGCATAATGCACCATTTGGGGGACTCTGTTCACTTCTGTGGATGTATGTGATTTTAAGAGAACTAGAACCATAAACACACTAGTACCTAGGTATGAAGGATCCCATCCTGGTCAGTCATAACTTCAACCTAGCTTTGTATGAAAATTTCCATGTCAGCACCAAAAAATTCTGGTTTTCATTATGTGGTTCTGCCAGTAATGTCAACACTGGGAGCTTTGGATCAGCTTTTATTGTGTCCCACACAATTGCACATTATATTGTCTATAGAAACATTTCAGGACTGCCTTTCTTCACAGTGGGAGATAAAATTGTATGTAAAATTATGATGGGCAAATAAAAGTGAAACATAAACTCTGATGCTAATATTTATTAGGAGCATAATCCATTTAGATTTTCCTGAACACGCCTTGTTTGCCTGTTTGAAGCTTGTTTCTTCAGAGATTTAAGCATATAGATACTTCTAAGAGGAATGAAGGCTGTATCTAACACGTCTGCTGTGTCTGAGCTCACGGGAGTTCAGTGCACACACAGGAAATGTCATGCAAATCCAACACTCTACACAGAACTGGGCAATATATTTCTGTGGAAAAAAATTGCTGGGCAATTTTTTATTTATTTATTTTTTAAGGTAGAAGCTTATAACACTGAACATCACTTTGAGCAAGAATCGGGTGTGCAGTAGTTTACTGATATTATTTTGGTCCAAAATATGAAACAAGTATTGGAACTTAAATCTTATTCACATATAGAGGTGTAGGAAGTTTTTCATCTTATTCACAGAGTTAAATATTCAAAAAATGCAATGATGGAACGTGTATCTACACAAATCTATGAATTTTCTAAGGTCATGAGTTTCTGTGAATCCCAGGTCTCAGCACAGAGCAATAAAATCCAGGGTGTTAAGGGTTTTTGTTCTTTTCATCAAATGATACCCTCAGCAGGACAGATGTGTAGTTCTAAGCCTTCGAGGTTACAGCTAGTGACACTTCCAGATGCTTGGAGGCATTACTTCAGATCCAATGTGAGTGGCTGTAATATTACTCCTTATCATGTGAAGAAATCTCTGCAGACAGATGAAAGTCAACAGAACCGTTTCCAGCTCTTCATCTGTACCTGACACACAGTGCAGAGTTGAGGTTTGTTGATAGTTTTGAAGGGGATGCAGAATGGTGACAATGAAATTAAGGTTCCTCACTTATTAAAGGCAAAAATGAAATTTGTCCAGGAAAAGTGATGCTCTCTGTATTCAATAGAAATGTTTGAATTTTAAGCCACTCAGTGGTGTGTGCACTGCCAGTCACTTTATTGAGGGTATCACAAGGGAGGTATAGTGTTGTAGGTCTGGTAAAATAGGGGGAAAAACACAATGCATGCATTGAGTAAGGGCAGTTAGAAAAGTTGTAACAATTATTTTGAGTAACTGATTGCAAGCACTTAATTGCAGTACTGAACAAAAAAACCCCAGGACATTACCTTAGGCAAGGTGAAAAACTGCCCTTCTTCTGTTTATCCTAATGCACTCATCATAACAACTCTGACGAGTTCTCTTCCACAAGTTTTGTACCCTGAGGAGTTAACAGAAGTATTAATAACATGAATATCAAAGACTCATCCTAGCGCCTCTGGTCCTGGTTGCTGTTCCTTTCAGGAGTGTTGGTGACAGCACCATTTTAAAGCACAGAGCCTTGGTGATAAAGCTCCTGTTCAGTTTGATGCATGAGAATTATACTTTCTGCATTACTGCAGACAATGGAATCATTAACTCACTATCAATCACACGGCTCTCAGCACAGCCTGCTCTCTAACAAGAAGCCATGGGGCATAAGTTATAAATAGCAGACATAAGTCAACCCCCTTGACCAGCTGTAATTGTGAAAGAAGGATTGCAAACTGAGTTTGGTCATCTGCCCAGGCTTTCCAAAGCACACCAGTGTGCACATGGAGACTCAGACAGAAATGTCCTGTTTCATTAGAAGGCTCTGAGGGATGGAAATGGAACTCAGCACCTTCTGCTCCTTTTCCAAGTAATCGTTTTAGAAGTCTTGAGTATCTCTCAGTTTGAGATAGCTTTTTCTGTTGTAACAAGACAGATTGAGTTATTGTGAGTTTTTGAAGTATTTTGAAGCCTGATTCTCTCTGTTCCATTGTCTGGGTTGGGAGACAGAGAGCGAGTGTGTATGGGTGAAGAATAGTTTACCAAGAACTAAGGTGAAAGGGCAGAAAATAAATTTGCATTGTTGAGGATACCAGGACAGTTGTATCTCAATAGACACTCAGACATAGGTGTTTTAATGGTAACTTTTTTTTATTTTTACATTTGTAGTTCAGTTCCATGAGAGATATTAAATGAGTGGATTCATACAGTACTCTACTCACTTTACTGATTCTCTTCCATGGAAAGAAAATGAAAGCTATTTTAATTGCCCTTCTTAGAGGGAATGAGATCACAAACAAGATGCAATCTCTTTTTATAGTTCTCTTTGTTACCTGGCATGAAGGGCTAGGATAAGCTTTTAAAAGTAGGCAATTCTGACATAAAAGTGGGGTGGTCAAGGTCTGTGATTCTTCAATGACTTCCACTGACAGCTTTATCAAAATTAAATTGCCCACTCCTCTATTCTGTAGTAGAAATCCTGAGAGAAGGTAGCAGTGAAATAGCTCACTGTTTTGAGCTGAAATGTACTCCATCCCTTATGCAAAGGGATTTGCTGTAGCAAAGGAGTGTAATTTACACCTTCCTGTGACAGCCTTTGTGACTTTGACCTGGAAAGTAAAAAAGAACCCAGGCATACTTATTGAAGACTGCTATAAATAGATTTAAATGCAGAGGCTTATCTTAAGCTTAACAATAAGTTGTCTTTACAGTGCTAACAAACTAGACCACACAGCTTTGTTTTGATTTTTACTTGAAGTATAGAGCTGTGTGGTCTAGATGGATGATATCAATTGCATTTGAAAGCCCGATAAAATGGAATGCAGATGATTTATCTAGCTAATACCCAACCTCTCCATAGAAGCCACAGTCATTAGTAAACCTTGGCACATATACATCTTCCATATTCTTGTGAATGCATTGTAAATGCTTCTTTTAAATGCATGCATCTTCCTTACTTTCAGGATCTTTTTCCCAGAGGTTGAGAGCAGTGGATTATGATGATTTTTCTGCAATTTACTGTGAGACATTGTAACTGAAGCATACTCTGCAGATAGTGATGCATTAATCAGTAATCAGCGTTGCATGCTCTTTCTCATACACACACACACACACACACACACACACACACACACACACACACACACAGTTCTTCGTGCTGCCTCTGTCAATGGCTGAAAAACTTACTGGTTGAGAAAGAATCATATTAAAATAAATGAGAACTATTGTTTACATCTCTGGTGCCTTGAGACTGGTCCCATCAAACATCTAAAACCACCCCAGAATTCCAGGTAGCCATGCTGTTGTAAGACCATGCTACTCTATGTGAATAATTTAACACATAAGATCCCACAGTATTTGACTCCTTTAAAATTGCTGTTCCCTAAACCTGTATTTTATAAACCTATGTGAAGAATAAGCAATACATGATTATCACTGAGCATGGTTTCTGCATGCTACAGAAAATTATTTGAAACTGGTTTGAAAGGAAATTTGAAGAATAAATGTAATGAGGAAAGTCATAGGAATATTAATATGCCCACATTTAGTGAGAAACATTTTCTTAAAGCTCCCTGGTTGGTAACAGGCACTAGATATATGCATAACTTATTTTGAATAATAGACACAAGGAAAACTTTTTTAGCATTTTTCAAAGAAATATAAAATTCTAATGAAATAAAAAAAATTGCTAGAGAGGAAATACTGATTATTATATATTAATAATGTTTATTTCTCCTAAGTGGCAGTTTGTGACACATTCTGATTTCTAAATGTGTAATTTTGATGTTAAAAGGTGGAGTTTCTTAATCTGACATTTCTGAACCTTCATTCCATACCTGTGATTGATTTATTTGGCCCAAACTTGAGTGGTAAGGACAAGGGAGAGAAGTTGTTTTAATTTTTGTAAGATTTAGAAACTTAATTTTCTCTTGAGCATATTAGAAAATAATTTTGGGAGGCAAGAAGCATGAGTTTCAGGAATGAAACTTTAAAACTTCATTTATTGAAGGAGGAATTTATTTATGTATGAGAATCTCATTGGCATCTGACATTGCTTATAATTTCTAGTGCACCAGGCTGAAACTCCATGTGTGTGTGAAGAACAGTAATATAATTTCTTCAGAAAATCAAATTTTGGAAGGAAATTTGTTACAAATTCATCCTTGCATTAAGCATTGGGAATGTGAGCATGAGAGTAGGTGTCATGGTTTGACACCGGCCCAATGCCAATGCCCCCATGAAAATATATGCTCCCTGGTGTCTGCTGTGAAATGTGACCAGGAATAAGCAAAGCAGGCTCCCACTTAGAAATAAAGAGAAAACTTTATTAACTAAACTGCAACTCTAAGTAACAAGAAACACACAGGGAAAATGAAAACTTTCCAAAAACATTTCCTCCTCCCCCACCAAATTTCCAATACATCTATCCCCCAAATCACCAATTCTCTGTCTATTACCACCCTTTAGATAATCAATTCTCAACTCATCAAGAGGAGAGGAGTCCTTCTTGTGCCATAGGCTTCCCCTGGAAGCACCGTTGAAACCTCGTGTGTTTCCGTGTCACTCGTGGCACCGCCCGGAGAACATTTGCCATCGTGACCTCTTCCTTCCATGCCCAGTGCTCCCACCACTGCACATGGACCAGAGCTGCTTCTAGGGTTTTCCTTTTAAGGATGCTTTGTCCCGTTCCAAAAAGAGCACAGTGTCACGTTTGGGACACCTGTCCCCCCCAAATTTCACCCCCTGGGGCCGAGGGGTCTCAACACTGAACCCTGTTGGCTCTGAGCCATTGCCTCCCCCTGGATGCAGTCTCTGTGTCACAGGAAACATGGTTCTGTCCATGGCTATAACAAGAAGAATCCAGCAAAAGCCACTCTATCATCTCTTCCCACCTAAGATTCTTCTCTACTCTCCCAACATCTTTCACTTGCCCAGACCTTCACATGTGCACATTTCCTTCTTCCATTTCATCTCTATCTCTCTTCTAGGAAAGGGTAATGTTTTGCAAAGTTTTCATTGTTCCCAGTGGCCAAACCAGGTGCCAATGTTCAAATCTGAACACCTATTGGCCAGACCACTTCATATCCCAGAAAACTTACTTCCTCACAAACCACGACAGTAGGTCTGAGGTCCAGGGCTTGAAAGTACCATTGCACAAAGATGCAAAAACTCATAATTTCTATATATGAATATTTAGTACCTGTATCTCTTGCAGCTGCTAAAAACAGGTCTCAGGGTAGTAAATTCAGTCCTGCTGTACATTGATTTTCTCATGACGAGCTGAGACTTACTTCAGAACCATAACTCATGGGTGCTTGTTGAGATGACGTGATTCGAGGCACAGACAGGAATCTGCACGGAGCAATGGGGCAGCCCCCACCCACCTTGCAGAGCACAGCTACAGCTTGCTTTTTTAAAAAGCCAGCAAGCATTATTTTGTTTATATTGCAGATAGATTGCTGATGTTTCCAGCAGACCAAGGGTCAAATTTTATGCAATGTTTTGTGTGGTCAGAAAAGGAATATGACTAAATACTTTTCTGGTTTTCAGTTTTTGGATTGCCCCAGAGAGGTCACTGTGACTTTTCTAACTGATGACTTCCTCTCCTTTTGCTTACAGCAGTTTCCTTCATCTCCTGATATTCTCTCCTCCCCTCCCCTGATTTCCTCTTCTGAGGTCAAACTGCTTCTTTTAAGGTCTTTCCATTGCCAAAGGGAGCTGTTGAAAATAGGAGAACTGTACTCTTTGTCTCTAGTGTACTACTCCATAGTGCAGATTAGAGTTTCTCTAGCTAACTGTAATTTGCATTTTAAGATTTATGCCCAGGCTGAGCTCAAGACCAGGCAAGTTGTGTTTATGGTTTGTATAACCACAAGCAGCTGGAGAAGACCCATTAGAAAACAAAGGACTCCTTATATCTGAGCGTGTCCAGTATCTGCACAGGCAACCACAACAGCTTGCATCAGTTTTTCAAATGTAGACTTCAGGGACTCTGAGGAAAACCATATGATATGCAGGCACACTGGGTGTGTTGTGCCCATGACTGCTTTCTGAAACTGGTGCAGACAGCTCTCTTCTGCTTGTGGATGCATTATGGTGATGACTTTTAGCTGCATGGCCACAGACCAACAGTTTTGCAAGGATAGTGGTGGTTTTACTAGTAGCAAATTATATAAGAGGGGATAAAATATAATTCCTCTTCTAAGACACTTGCCAACCCTCAGGAGAGCTTTATTTTCCCCTTTTGAATTCCCCTTTTATGGAAGAGGGACATTTATTCCTAGCATTTGGCAATATCACACTGTTTAACTCTGCAGCTGTTCTGTTTCATAATGTAGTTCTTACAGCTCTCACTCTGGTGCTGTCCATACTAAAATACAGAGCCTTTGGTTTCAAATGATATTACATGCTATATTCCCTCCCTTTATCTTTTTCACCAAAGGGTCCAACAAAAATCAACACTGAAATGAAGTGTTATGTAAAAAAAAAAACCCAAACAACCTAGCAACAATAAAATGGCAGCCAACACATAGTTTTCTTCTAAGTATTGTACTAGAGTAATTAGTATATGAATGAGCCTCAAGCCCCCAAATTTCTGTGTATGGCTACCACAGACTCAATTTCTCTCATGAATATGGCTTATTTCTTTAGCTTGATTTTACAGCTTAGATTAGTAGCAGTGATCAACAAGACTCAGTTGGGAGAGATGTTGAGGTAAGGTTCTTTTCTTCCAGGTAGTAAGAGAAATTAACCATCTTAAAACTGCCTTTCTGTACTCTTCTGATGTGGGAACAGGAATGAATATCACCCACTGCTATTACCCTAGGTGGGAAATCCAAGGGGAGACAAAAGGAGTTTTAAGACAAAAATGTTTGCAAGTATTGATAAAGTTAAGACTTATTTTTCCAAGAGGGAAAGTTAAAGAAACTCTGCTTTCTGAACCAGCATTCCCCAAATTCTGCTGCATGAGAAGCAGCTATGGTGAAGTAGCTTTGACACAAACTAAGCTTGTTTTTTGTCAAGGGTGTCCCATTATGTAGGCCCTGATGGTTTTTAAAATTTAGTTGTTATATGCTTAGCATAGAGAGAGAGCAAAAGGAACCCAATGATTGATTTTATGCAACAATTAGGGAGTTTTTAACACAAGGTGGACACAAAAAAGATTGCTTTTTAAGGACCTAAACTGATCACATTTTATTAGTATGCCTGAAGTCTTTCCTTAGGCTATGAAGATTCATCTGTACAAGGCAGTGTTTAGGTTTCAAAACTGTAACTAAAGTAAAAATTGCATTTTCTGTACATTAGCTTAACAGATGCTATTTTTGAAAAGGAATATTTTATAATTAAACTACTAGAGGACAAAAAAAGTCTTATGATTTCGTTGAATTTAAGAAACAGAGAACATGTAGATGATTTGTCTGTGACTGTATAAGGACATTACAATATTTAGTAATATATAATAAAAATTTATACCAGAAGATAAAATTATTACTTTATCAACCATAAATGGAAAGGAAATACCAGGTATTTTAAACTGTTTAAGTATTCTATAAAACAATTAAATACATTAAGCAAAATTATTGTATGATTTGAGTTTAAATACAAATAATTTTTTTCTTTTCCATAGAGAAATATTCTTATTACTCAGTGGATATATTGTTTGTGTGCATTTGAAAGATATATACTGCACACAAATATATCATATGTGTGCATATATATGCATATACATACAAAAGAAAAACTTTTGGAGAGTAATAATATGCCACTTCTACCATCATTAAAATGAAAAATCTATTTATTTTGTAGAAAACATTTATTACTAGAATGTACACATTTCAAAATACTGGTATCATAGATACTCCTAAGAGAAAATAATCTTGTCCTTGATCCTTGGGAACCCTGACACCTGATAAAATCCTAATAAAAATACACCACCTACTAAAGTACAAGTTCAAAGAAGTAAAAAAGGAGCATATTCCATCTGCTTTAGAAGTATCAAATACGTTGACTAACAACTGATCTAAAGCTTATTGAAGTCAATGAAAGTTAATTGTAATTTAATTAACTGTGATGAGTTGTTCATAAAACCTCTAATTTACACTGGATCTGTGGACTCCTTTGTTTTTCAAGTACAATTCATATATATTAACATCTGCTGAGTCCTCCTGTAAATTTTTGCCTCTACCAAAATGTATATGATTGACCTGGTTTCCAGGGAAGCCACTGAAAAGTAAAATTAGAATTAAAGTTTGGCTTGGGAACTCTATGCACATACTTTGGAGGCCATGAATGTAGCAATAACTAAAAAAATAAAATGAATCAGTATATAATTAAATTTTATAGAAATGAGTGGGCTGATAAGTAACAATAGAACAAAAGATTGTTAAAACGAAAACAAAATAACATCAGTCTATTAAATCTAATATCCTTTCAAAGCTAGAGTGCCATTTTCAGACCTAGCTAGAAAGGTTCTCCTGATGAGACTGAAATAAAACTGTCTGTGGACATATAGATATATTTCTTTTAAGAAACAGAAATAAAATGAGACATGGAATACTATGAATGTGTATCAAAATCCACTTTCAGACATATTTTCTTGTAGAATACTATACCTGATGATTCACATTGCATCAGAATAAAAGAAAAATTTGAAATAACTGTATGTCCCATGAAATGGAGTTCTACTGGTAGTCTAAATCTGTCAATTTCCATGTAAGTTACAGCTTCATCTTCAAGCAAACTCCAAGATAGGAAGCACTCTCAGAAGCCCTAACTTCTCTCAGGACATCTTAAAATAGAAAAAGTTATTTTGATTGATAGTATATTGTGGTTAGATGTGAAGTGGTCAAACATTTAACAGGTGATATATTTGAGTGATTTTCCTGGCTCTATCTGTTTCAGAGTATGTAAGAATTTTTGATGCTGCCTTTACACTGGAAAGCACCATTATCCTTTTCCTGTGGAGGAATACCTTATATAAAATTTGAGTGTCACCATATTGGCTCCAAAGGCCTGACTCATCAAGACTACTTCCCATTTAATTAACAGAGCAACGTATATAAAATAGCAACATATATGTCTAAAATTTTTTCCAGAGTCCACATTCCTAGCTTTGCTTCCCCAGATTTGTTGCTGTTATCAAAATGTTTCCATTACTAAAAGCTCACTGAAACATTTTCTTTTTATATGAATATTATGACAGTTTATACTGCACATATAAAATAAAATGGTTTTCTGCATTGGCCTCCATGGCCATGAATGTGATCTATTTGAAGTGTCTGTTTTTCAAATGATTAGAGAACGTTAACGTTCATTAGATTAATTATTTAAATCACTATTACTAATAAGAGAATAAGGTAGGTGAAAAAAGTGAAGAAATTTTAACTTCCATGATTTTGAGGTTTTTTAATTCTAATCTCTTTTTGAAGTTACAAGTGGTGAGTTTACTCAATTTCTTGTGCAAAGATTATTGCAATCAATAGACATCTTTCCACTGACTTAGATGCACGCTGATTCAGTGTTATTTGGTAGCCCTGTGATGCAGCCAAATCATTTATATGAAAGGCAAATGAAGTCATGAGATAAAAAATGCTGACTTTGTATTATCTTTGCATGATTCATGTGTGTGGAACTGCAATATATGATAATTGAGATGATATGCAGATATAACTCTTCAGAAAACCTTGAAGCCTATTACATCAGCAATATGATACATTTACATTTGCATTTGTAGTGGCTTTATGTGGCAAGGTTTTGGGGGTCAATCCACAGGGATGACTCTGTGAGATGACACCAGAAACTGCCCCCGTCTGTGACAGTCAGTGCCAGCTGCCTTAATGAGGGTCTTGCTATTGGGTACATCTGGCCAAAGCTGAGCCAGGCAGAAACAGTGGGAGTGGAGTGCCTCTGGGATAATATATTTAAGATAAGGTAAAATCCACTGCACAGAACAGCTGGGAAAGGAGTGAGGATATGTAAAAGAAACAGCCCTGCAGACACAAGGGTCACTGTAGAAGGAGGGGAGGAGATAATTCAGGTGCTGCAGCCTCTGGCTCAGCCCATGGCGAGGCAGCTGTGCCCCTGCAGCCCAGGGAGGTCCGTGAGGGAGCAGAGACCCACCCAGGCCCATGAAGGATCCATGCTGGGACAGATGGATGCCAGAAGGAGGCTCTGGCTCCCTGGGAAGCCCACACAGCAGCAGGGTCCTGGTAGGACCTCTGTCCCTGCGAAGGGAGGAGCCCATGCTGGAGCAGTTTTGCTTGGCAAAACTTGTGACCCTGTAGGGAACCCACACTGGAGCAGCCTGTGCCTGAAGGACCCGTGGAAAACATGAAGAACTGCAGATTGTGGGAAGGGCTGATATTGGAGAAGTTCATGGAGGACGGTCTCCTGTGGGAAGGCCTTCACTTTGAAGCGGGGGAAGAGTGTGATGAGTCCTCTTGAGGAGAAAGAAGCAGAAGAGAGAAATTCTGATGAATTGACAAAGACCCTCATTCCCTGTCCCCCTGTGCCACCTGGGGCAAGGAGGTAAAAGAAATGTCAGTGAATTTGAGCCCCGGAAGAATGGAGGAGTGGAGAGAAGATGTTTTTTAGTTTTGTTCTTATTTCTTGTTATGTGCATTGATAGTAAATTTAGTTTCACCAAGTGGAGCCTGTTTTGCCTATGATTGTGATTGGTAAGTAATCTCCCTGTCCTTATCTTCACCTATGAACATTTTGTCATGTTTTCTCCCCTCTGTCTTATTGGTAGAGGGAAAAGTGATAGAGAATTTTGGTGGGCACCTGAGCCAGAGAAGGTCATCTGACCATAGTATTATAATAATATTATATCAGCTTAGCACTGTTAGTAATGACTTGGCTGCTTAGCACTGCGTGAACAAGTTGCATGTAAATCCTATATACTGCTATATACATTTTCGCTTCTTTTCTTTTTTCTTTTTTTTTTTTTTGACAAATGCAAGAGATTCAGAGGTTCCAGTCTGATTTTGTGAAAATACTCTCTGAAGTTCAAATTCCATTTTGAAATCCAGCATGACTGCATGGATAGTAGGCACTGTAATTATGTGGTTTTCCTTCTGAGAAGGAACTCCTTCTGAGCACCAGGGACTGCATGTGCCACTTAATGGAAGAGGAAATTCAAGAATGATCAACAGCTGGATAATCTTGTCTTTTGAGTAGAAAAATGAACCAGAAAAAGCTGTTGGAGAATGACTGAGCCATAACAAACATCAAAGACAGCCTGCTTGTGGCTATGGCTAGGATGACTGAATGAAGAATCATAAAGTAGTAGAAATGGGATTTTTTTTTTAGTTGGTTTGATTAGGGTTTTCTTGGGTTTTTCTGTTTGTTTGTTTGCTTGCTTGCTTGTTTTCTTTTGTTTTGATTCAAGAAGTCTTCTACATAATTTTTTGCACTTTTTCACTCTCATAATCTTTACCTACGAAAATGACCATGAAGGAATATTTTTTAAAAGCAAGATTGATTTAATTAAATAATTTTAAAGCCTTTTTTTGTTGTTTTCAATTCCATTTTAGATTGCTCTACTGTCTACATGGTCTTTTGAAGCTACTTGGAAATTTCACTTTTTACATGCCATCTCTTTAAGTGTTGCATCTTGTGGGAAGCTGTTCATGTTGTCTGCCATTTCATGTCTATTCATGGTCATAAGGGACTAGGTTTTATTCTACTAATCACTCAATAAAAAAAAGTCAGAATATTTCTTCCTCTGTTAGTGAAACAGTTTCAGTTCATATAGCAAATTCCATCTTTTCTCCGCAAAACTTTTTTGAAAAAGCAGAGTAACTTTTCACATGGAATAATGGAGGAATTTAATTGGAAAAGTCTAGGGTAGTTTTCTGTTTCAGAGTTAGATTTCTGGCTAGTGTAAGTCAAGACAGTTTTATTTAAGTTTCAAGTCATCTAATAGTAATAGATCATAAATCACTAGTGTGGTTTTCTCTTCTGACTCTATAATTAAAAAGCATTTCTGTGGTCAAAAGAAGGGACATGTGAACACATGGAATAAATGGCTAAATGCCACATTAAAGACTGTCACTAGTCCTGAAAAAATCTTTGTTGGGATTGAAGAAAAAGTACATAATTTTTGATGTTGTACTAGCCACTTCATATTTCAATGTGAGCATGGCAAGAGTTTAAATTGTTTCTCTTCCAAAAAAGACAATTTAGGATACCATGAATTTAATCAATGCATCCTCTCTGATGTTTCTGTCAATTGTACTGTTGTATTCATATCTGACTTTTAAAACCTGTTATGCCAAATAATACTTTCTCTATCGCTGTAGAAAAAGCATCTTTTACTATCTTTTCTTGGAATCTGCAGAACTTCTGATAGTTTAGGTTATTTGCTAACACCATTCGGCACCCTTTCTTTGGGATAATGGATTTGTCAATTTCAGATTTAACAGGTTTAAGTATTTTCTGTAATGTGTCAACTTACCAAATGGAAAAGATGTAATGCACTGAGAGTTACATTAAAAATGTTCTTAGCTTGAATGGAGTTAGCCTGAGCTCCTGCAAAGTGAAGGACAGCTTCTGCAGCTATTAGCCCTCACAGAGTGGCTTCCTCTGAGCCAAGGCAACTTTCTTACCCTGTGAGCTCAGACATCCCAGAGCCACAGTAAGGGCCAAATAGAGATTGGAAGGCTGAAAAGAGGAAAGTGTAAATCTGTGTTTAAAATACTTATTGTTCTGGAAATGCAGTTAAAGTAAAAAAAATCACAAAATAATTATTATAATTTATAGCTAAACAACTGAATTCCTCAGGAAAGGTTAATGAGAAGTGGCTGCAAATGTTTAGTTAGCAGAGCTAACTGCTGTTACATGCCTACTTAACTTAGTTTCTTGAGGAGGGAGAGGGAGCTTTGTAGTCTGCCACGAGTAGATGTGACCAGTTTTTGTTCTCTCTTTCTGAGAGAACAAAGAATGTGCTGGATCTTCCTTTTCCTTGACCCGGTTGCATAGGAGGAAAGAGAAATTTATAAGAAGTTCAAAAGGAGCTAGTACTTCCATTAATTGATTTAAAATACTTCATCTGTTCAAGTAAAATGAATTGGTACTTCCTGGCAGGAATTAATGCAATGGAATCAATGTTTTCATATAAACATGAATACAGAGATATAAGCACATGCACATATATGTGTATCATGGTAAACAGAGTTAGCTACAATTCTTTCTGGATTTTATTGGAATTTCTTTGTGATGATGAGAAATATGCGAATATCCAAAGCAGCTCAGCAACACTATTTTTGCTTCACTGACACTTCAATGCAGTGCATAGTTTTTTCTTAAATAATCCCATATTATGCTTTCTCCCCTTCACAGGATGTCCTCATTTCAGAACTTTTACTGCCTTTTATCCTTCCCTCCTCATCAGGGAAAGTCACAGGCTTTTAAACAGTTTCAAAGACTCCAGTAGATTTTAGAAATCCTCATTTGAACATACATGGTTTCTTGAGGTGGAACCAACCTGAAACTTAAAAAAATGAGTGCGGGTTTCTGCTTCAGTGCTGGAAATCTCAGTACAAACTTATCAGTGAGTTTAGTTAGCTTCCTGTATAACATAAATCAAGGCTGAAAGCTTCAGTATTTGAATGTGAAATATTGGTTAATGACATGTACAAACTAAAGATAGGGCTCAGCCTAATTTAAAAAATATAAATTACAGAAACAATTAGGATTTTGGTGGCCATTTTTGTTTGGAATTAGGTGCAGTGAGGGTCCAGGCAGGACTTTTTCATTTTCTCAAATACCTCTAGCCCTTAGAGTGTCTTAGGCAGATATGATGGAGAGAGAGCAAATGGAGTACATGGGACTGAAATACTGCCTATTCTCTGGTTTAACACAACTTCCTGTGGCTGATGCCTCCTCAAAATGTGAGGGCTAAAACATGAGCAACCTCTGTTTCTAGTAACCCAACATCCTGCTAGCTGCATATTTTCCTTTTACAAGCCTAAATTACTTTATATTAAATGAGAATTGTCATGACACAGTAGCATAATTGAGGCAATGTGCATAAAAAGGGCAAATGACAAATATTTCTATTATATTTTTAAATAATAGCACTTCAAAGAGCTGAAATAAAGTATGTGCATAATATTAAGACAGAACTGATGACAGAAGGTCATAAGTTGTCATTGTATACTAAACATTGTATTCAGTCCAAACAACCTCATATTCAAATGTGGTGACAAGTTCTAAATCTCCAACTGTGAGATTAATATAGAAAAGAACTTAGGCATGGAAATAACTGCAAAATATGCAATGAGAGAGTGTTTTTTCAATTCAGCTAAATATATTTTTGTTGTCTAACTAATTTATTTATCTATAGTCCTTTCAGTAGGACTACATAAAGTTTTCCAACCAAATTTCTTTTTTTGGCAGAAATTTAAATAAAAACGGTTTTGTTTTGGTGGGTCTTTTTTGGTTGTTTTTTGTTTCTTTGCTTGTTTGCTTTTTACTAGTCGTCTTTGTTAGTCTTTGCTAGCTTGTTGCTAGCCTTTAAGAATGATCTCATTGCAGTTGACATTGTTGATATTAATGTGAAAAAACTGTTTTGATCATGAACAGGTCCATATTTTGTCTCCAGAGGTGGCTATGAACAGAAGAGATAGTGTACACATACTTGATAGGGTTCTCCAGCTCTACTGCTGGCTGCAGGAAGGACTTCTGCCTTTTGATCAGCCTTGCTCCTTGGGATCTCATTTGGTGGCACCTTGTTTTCAAGTAGTCTGTGACTGGTCAACCCCAACCCACCCACATCAGTCACTGTTTTGAAACCCTCTTTTGTGGTCTCCTTAAAACTCCTTGTTCTCCAGACTGAAGAAGCCTAAGTTACACAAGGATTCGTTGTGGAGAAGCCATTCCTTGTGCTTGATTACCAAACTCAGCTGGTCACACAGAGAGGCACCTAAAGAGTCATAGAAGATACTCAACCATAGAAATACATATGGCAGATGCAAGGCAGAAAAAGACTTCAAGATTAAAAAAGAAAAGTGATTCTTGATGCCAAGAAACCCACATTAATACAAGGGTTTTGGAGGCAGGGAATTAGAAAGACATAAACTGACAAGGGAACAGAAGAGAGGTGAGAGAGGGCAGATGACCAGTTCACAGGTTAGGCACAAAAGGAAACTGAACTTAAAACACAGTGAAAAAAGAACTGGAGAAAACAAGCAATCAGTAGAGAAGTCTTTCAAGAAAATCTGTTTTGAATATTGAAATGCTCCTGATTTGACTACACCTGTGACTCCAATTGCTTATTCATTACTGCAGCTCTTTTTTTAAGATGACTTTGCTCTTAAGACCACCATTATATGCACTATGGTGTACTAAATCAGGAAGTAAAGGACACTGTATATTCTAAATTGAGTGAGATTTTCAAATTAAAAATAAAAAATTAAGTTTTATGTTGGCACCTCCCAGAATATCTATTCAGTCAGATTCTGCAATCCTTTGCTTTTTTCTTGCTGTGGTTATTCAGGCATTTGGGGTTATTTTTCCTTCTGGGAAAGCTGGCAGGTTAATGCAACTTTTTTTTCCAACTTCTTTTTTTGAAGAAATCTTGCAGCTTTTCTTCAAGACATTCATATTCTAGACTAGCTTGATCATTAAATTCTCATTTCATTCGCTATGAGGCCAGCTTGCTATGTTTGTAGTCACAGTATAAGACAAGTGATATTGTAGGAGTTGCCCATATTTCCAGTTAGTGGAAGTCTTTTCCAAAATGAGATAATCTGGGTAGCACAAGGAGACCGTGATAAGTATTAAAGGAGTCGTGCTGTGGACCTGACAGTTTCAAAAGTCTGTGGAGTGTAGAGCACAACAAATGCTGCCGCTATCTTAAAGCTAAATTGAGGGTCTAGAAATTTGTTGTTATGAAGATGATAAAGATTTTGGTTTCAATATCCCAGAAGCAAACAGTATACAGATTGTTCAATACTGAACTGTCACATAGAAGTTAGAACAAACGTGAATTCATTTAGAGAAGATTTATTTGGTTTGTGTAATAGGGAGTGTAAAACAGTAAGAGCCCAGTTGCCTTGCTGTCACCTGCCTCAAGGGTACAATCAAACACTGCCAGTGAATCAATAGCCTGGGAAGATCTTTTTTTTTAATAAAGCTGGAGTTTAACATGAGGCTGTAAGTTCCCCAGGTGGCAGGGTCATTTGGTCATTAGTGACTTTTCACAATAAACAGTTGTGGTCCTGTGACATGACAACAGTAACTTACAAAGGATGATGAAGAAAAGCAAAGAAATACTAAAACCCAAAACTCTTTAGAAGACCTCCAAGAAAGTCCTATAAATCCTGAGAAACACTAGACAGGAGTATGGCAACAGGAGCAAACAGTGCAGTAAAAGCCTATTATGTTATTCAGTTGCAGCCTGGCTGGTTTACTTTATAAGGAACTTCCTTAAATTGCTTTTAATTTAAAACAGAGTCTGGTATCAATGCTCATATCACACTGTGTGCTTCAGGCAGATATTTAACTTTTACATTGTTGCTTTGTTCTCCTTTTTTTCCTTTTAATGCAAAGCCTCCAGATGATCTGAAGGATGGATTCCAACGGGTACTGTGTTGCTAATTTATGAAATCTGTGCCTTTTAGAGATTATTTTGTTGAAATTAGTGTAAGCACTGGTGATGCAAGATAAGAAGAAAGAGCTTTACACTGCTTATGCATTTCTTCTGAAGTTTGAAAATCCTATTTAGAGACCAACTTTAATATGATTTAAGACTTCCAGCAGTGTTCCTGGAAGCATAAATAAGTAAAGCTTGAAGTTGTGAAAGCGGGTATATTGCAGCTTCCTACTTCTTTTTGTGAGTGTGGAATGCAAATGGAACTCAGATTTGACTGAATTTAAAGCTCTGCTGCTTGGCATTTGCTGACTGTGTGTCAACAGCATGACCACACTTTAAATGGAAATACTGAGAGGGAAGGAAGAAGAATCTTTGAAAGTGTATTGCTGTGGGGTTGAGTTTACCTCTTCAATAACCATTAAATAAACAATAAATAATTATCCTGAGTTTTGCTGTTAAAATAAATATTCATCTTATTTTTATTTTTTTTATTTTGCAGCAAAACAGTGAAGCATCAGCTAAACATTTTCTAAATCTTTTTGTGTTTATCTAATGCAAATTATAAATTCTGAATAGCTTACTCTTCCTGGTACCAACCGCTGGGTATCTCTGAACAGAACTGTAACAGAACAGTTACTTTATAGAAGGAGTTAGCAAATGTTAAGTAGCACTAAAAGGCTGCATATCAATGCCATTTGTTACTAAATAGATAAAAATAAGGATATAAGTATTAGAACTATCAGAAGCATGTATAAGAAGCTTCAGCTGCTTTTCTTTGATGATTCTGTTACATGGGAAAGGTAGGAATGAAAGCTGCTTTATCTTTTGTCCAGCAGGCACCTTTCAGAAAAAAAAAATTGCCTTTAAGGAATATGGGGAAAACCTGGCTACTGAATCTCTTTTTTTTTTTTTTTTCCTTCTTTAAATGTGTCCCTACTGGTTTTAGTAAAGTTTCAGCATAAGTTAAATTTCAGGGTTTAGCCTGTGGCAAAATGCACATAATCATAGTACAAGTGTGTCTTTTGTTCCATTATGTCTTTCTTAGATTATTCATTATAATGGTTTGTTTTACCCAAGGAAGTGATTGAAGATTTAGCGACTATTTACACTGGACATTTTAAACATTTGTTTCATTTTAAGAATGTGAATAAAGAAGGCCCAGATGTCCTCCCCAATCCAAGATATTTTCATTAACTTCTTAGGTTTTTTTTCACAAGGTTTGAAAAGCTTTATTCCTTAAAAATTTCAGCTTGAAGAAGTGTAAGAGCATGTACAATGATTATATTTCTGACCAGTCTAACCTTTCAGGACACTTCAGCAAGATTTTACCAGTTCCAGTAATGATGGAATTTCTGAAACAGGGAAGACTTTCATTTATCCCAGAACACAGAATAATCCTTAGATTAATGTATTTATCTTGAAGCATCACCACTTTAATAGATATTATTGGTTGTTTTGAGTAAATAGCACTTCCTTTATAACTATGTATGTACTTTGAAAAGTCCTTAATCTGATACAGAAGAGATGTATTCAAATCCTGAGATTTTTGTGGTATAGCAAGCGAACCTTACTGAATTCTATTTGTGACATTTAAGAGGAAAGTAATAAAATGTTAGATTGGTTTTATAAAATTCTGAATAAAGGGATTTAAGAAGAGATGCTCTGGTTTAGAGTGGACCACTTAGCCAGTATTCCATCTTGCGTGTCCTTCAGTAAGAGTGGCAGGTCCAGCACGTGTGGCAAACATCCATAATTCATCCCTAATGATTTCCTGGCCTCTGTGCATTTTCAGAACAGGAGATTTCCTGAGCTTCATGATGTTTATTTCTTTACTAACTTCCATTACATAAATTTTAATAGAGTTTAAGAATTGAAAATTTCACCTCTCTTTTTGGTTTAAGTGACAAATTTTTAGTAGTAGAGGGGCTTCATGGGCGGCTTCTGTGAGACCAGAAGCTGTCCCCATGTCAGACAAAGCCAGTTACAGCTGGCTCCAAAAGGAGCCCACTGCTGCCCAAAGCTGAGCCATCAGTGATGTTGGTGGTGACTCCATTTGCATACCGCATAAATGTAATGTGATGTTATTACTATTTAACATTTTAGAAAGAGTAAAAACTGCTGTGCAGCAGTTGCAAGAGAGAGAAGCATAATGGTTTTGGCAGGAAAAAAGTTCATTTCCTTGCAAATGACTTCTATAGGCCTGCGTTTTGGATTCACTGCTGAAAACAGTGTTGATAATACACGTGTGTTTTTGTTGCTGAGCAGACCTTACACAGCATCAAGGCCTTTTCTACTCCTCACTCCACCAGTGAGGAGGCTGGGAGTGCACAAGGAGTGAAAGGGAACCCAGCCAGGATAGCTGAGCCCAACTGACCCAAGGAATATCCCACACCATATGTTATCATGCTCAGCATGCAAACTTGGGGTAAGGAGAAGTAAGAAGGGAATGTTTGGAGTGATGGCATTTTTGGTCCCAAGTCACTGTTCTATGTGATGGAGACCTGCTTTCTTGGGCATGGCTGAACACATGCCTGTCCATGGGAAGTGATGAATGGATTTCCTGTTTTGCTTTCTTCCATGTGCAGTCTGTGCTTTACCTATTAAACTGTCCTTATCTAAACCCACAAAGTTATTTTCCTTTTAAGTGTTCCAATTCTCTCCCCCATCCCACCCAGGAAGAGTGAGCAAGTAGCTGTGTAGGGATGTGTTGCTGGCTGGGGTTAAACCATGAGAGTGAAAAAAATAAGTGAGAAAAGTAGAAGAAAAACAGCCCTTTAGACACCCACATAAGGAAAGAAGGAGGGGGAAGAGGTGCTCTAGGCACCACAGATTCCACACAGATCATGAATAAGAGCAGTTTCTTCCCCTGCAACCCATGGATAATCATGTCAGAACAGACATCTGCTCTGTAGTTCGTGGAGGACCCCACACTGAAGCAGATGGATTTGCCCTGAAGAACTGCAGCCTGTGAAAAGAGTTCATGTCAGACTGACCCCACTCTGGAATAGGAAAAAAGTGTGAGGAAGGAAGAGCAGAGAGTTATGAAGGGAGTTTAACTCCTTTTCCTTGGGTCCCTGTGCTGCTCAGGAGGGGAACAGATAGAGGATACAAGAGTGAAGGAGTATAGGTGGGCCTGGGAACAAGGGGAGGTGGTGTTCATAGAAAATCTCTTTAGTTTTGATTTGTTTCTTACTAATCTGTGCTATTTTTAATAGACAATAAATGAAATTTATCTTCTCCAAGTTCAGTCTGTTTTGTCCATGATGGTAATAAGCAAGTGATTTCCCAGTCTTAATCCTGACCCATGAATTTTTTCATGTTGTTTTCTTCCCCCTTAATGTTGAGGAAGGGGAGTGAGAGAACATCTGGATGAGCACCTGGTGGCCAGCCAAGCGTGAACAACCATAACCTCCCTCCTCTTTTCCTAGATTAAATAGCCTTACATCCATCATTATTTTATTATGTGCTGTTATCAATGTTTTCTGAACTCTTGCTCTTTTCTTACTGCACACTAACTGATTCAAAGTTTTCCTGAAGTGTCTTAGCATGGATTTTGACTCCAACTAAGTTTCCTTGAGTTGATGAACAGCTGTGGTTTCACATTCATATTACTGATGCATACAGGGATTAGACTTCCTGTATTCATCCTTATTTTTCTGTTTGTAGGTTAACAATAAACCTTCAGGTTCCTCTTTCCCCAGCCAGTTGATACATTCCAGCCTAAGTTGTTGCTGTTAAAACATGATCTGAACCCAAAGAAATCTATGTAGGTTGAATCTCAGTTTTATAAATCTTGCTGTGTGAACTGGACAAGTGTTGTTTGACTGACCTTTCTGCCTCAGTTCCCTTCCTATGTCAGTTTATGATGTGCATTTAGACTGCAAGCTTTGCAGATTGGGACTGAATGTGTATATGCAATGTCTGGTACAGGGCTGTGATTTAACTTGGGTTCAGTACTACCACTAAAAATAAATCATGTCATATTGGCTTTCTTGGCATTCAGTGGAAATGCTGGTGTTTCTTTTGTTGATGACTGAGAATGGTAAATAAAGGGACATGCATCTATGGAAAAATACTTTTCCACTATGCAAAAACACAGAAATATTTTGCATTTTATTTAGGATGTGTATTTCTAGAATAATACTTTAAAAAAAAAAGGCAGCATGATATTTTATTTAGTTTAGTTTAGACAGCAGCAAAGGAGAGATGATAGAGGTTACTTAGGCTGGACAGAATACTTCACATCTTCAAAGTGCTATGCCAGCTATAACTAATTAAACCTCACAGTAGGCAAAATATGTTTTCTTGGAAGCAAACCAAGAGTATTTAGATAAGAATTAGATCAGAAGAAAAACAAATCACAGGTCAGATAGTTCTAAAAAATACCTCATTTTTTTTCTTCTTTGGCTGTTTGACAAAAAACATTTCTTCTGTAATGGAGGTAAAAAAATATTTGTGTCTTTTTAACACTTTCTGAATCTAAATTTTTGATTGAAAAGTCATGATTTTCTTATGGTGTAAAATAAACCCTACAAGAACCCTCTCATGTACATTAAGGTGCTAAAAATCAGAAAGGTAATAGTGGGTGTCTTAACAGAGGTCCAAAGGTTCATGATGCAAATGGCAGCTTAGTCCATATCATGTTGGCTTGCTCAGTACAAACCAGGAAAACAAGTTCACACTGACTTTGTAAGAACATAAGCAGCAACCAAATGGAAGACCGCATTTTCATTAGGAGAACATGTAACTTTATCCACCATAGATGAGGGAAAAGTAATTTCAGATTTAGATTTTACAAGACCAGGAAAAGGACCAGAGGTAATTGCACGTTTAACTGATGGAGTTAGCTTAGGCTTGAACTTGTTGAAGATAATTGAAGCTACTCTTTTAATCAATGATCTTATTGTCAAACAAGAACTTGCTCTGGATAGTACCAGATTTTCAGGCTTGTTTATTTTCTTTTCCTCATGTGACTGCTCCAGGAAGCGTAGGATCACACAGTTTTTGCTAGAGTGACCATAGTCTGTGAAGTAAATTTAGTCAAGGTATAACTAACCAGAAAGGCTTCAGTCCTGAAAATTTAATTTGACATTTTGGAAGTGTATTAGAGATACTTCCCTTAACCTTAACTTCTTGCCCGGAAAAATGTTATGTTGTAGCCTATGAAGTTTTATGTTTGTACAGTTTTCAGTAGTCACCCTATTTTTACACTTTAAGGTATGAAGGAATCATACATCAAACTTACCAAAGAGGCCAAGACAGAGAAATGTGAACAAAGAATGTTTCAGAAGGGTGAATTGTTGTAGTTATTAATCCTATGAGAATCAACAATGTGAATATTCAGAACAACAAGATGAAATCTTTGAATATACTGCTGTAATTGAAAGCTTTAAATATGGTGCAATCACCATGAAATTCTACTCACCTGCCTGCTTGTTAAAATTCATTTAAGATGGTCATTTATGGTAAACATTAGCATTTCTAAATTATCTTGTTATGTGAGAGATTATAAACAGAAACTTTAAATTTAAGTGCACGCAACGTAACAGACCAACTTACTGTAATTTATTCACAGGCTTGAGACACTTCCTCATTTGACAGAATTAATTTATGACTCACTTAAGCTGAGCTGATCTGACCAGGAATATATACTGACCCTTTCCTCTTATTTGATTATTATTCTTATTTTTTCTAAATCTTGAGAGTTTTTCTTTGTGAAAATGAGTGCAAAACACATTGGCTGGCTGAACAAAGACGTGCATTCTCCCCCGAGCATGAATATATGCATAGTCTAGTGGCCCTGCATTCTAGGTTTTTTCCAGTTTTCAGTGTACTTCAAGCATTCAGTTGCTTGCTAATAAATTTAAAATACATAAGGAGTTCTTGTAACACTTAGAGGTTCCTAATTTTTATTCTAGAAATAAATTGAGTATCACTCTTTTAAGTGTAACTAATTTTCCTGTTATTAATAGTTGTAAAAATTAAAAATAGAAGGAAATCAAACTAGTTTATACTACTCAGATTATTCTGTAAAGTACAACCTGGCATATATTTTATTATTTTACATTTTAAGGTTCCATTAAGAGAAATGGTTGTCTATCAGTCACTTGAGAGATTCCCCTCAACAATAAATCCTCAGAAGGTATCCCCTGACTCCAAACCCCTTGTTTTCAACCCCAAATGATTTTTTAAATGACAAATAGTTGTTTACTAATGCTGTCTAACAGTTAGCACTTGTCCAGAATTTCAAATGTCAGAGCTATACTGGAAAACCAGAGTAGTTCTCCCATTGTGAAATATAGACAGGGGCAATAGGGAATGCAAGATTCCTCTAAATATGTAATTTTTAAAAATTAGTTTTTTAAAAGATCTTCTTCAAAGGAACCTGTCCAGAATTTTTCACTGATGTGTTTTGTTGCTGTTGCATGAAGTACAGAGAAAATATCTCAGAAATTTATTTGGCAGAAACATCAAAATATATTCTGAACAGTCTATATAAGAAACAAGATAACAGATAGAAAAGCAAAGAGTTAAGCTTAATCAGCGTAACAGGTTAATTGCTTCTCTACAAGTCATGGAAAAGAGGAGATGGAGGGAAGAATCTTTTTCAAGATGGAAATATGATACTGTAGATAATTATGGGGACTTCTCAATCACAAAGAGCAAGAACAGAAAAGTACTTGTTCAGACACTGAAAATAATCCTACTAGGGATTATTTTAGCCTCCTACTAGGAAGGCTAACATTTCTGGTTGTCAGCCACAAGACTCAACATTTTGACAATGGACACAAATTTAGTGTGATGAGATATTTAGAAAAAAGTTTCTGTGGGTTTTGCTTTATTTTAAGGGATATTAGAAATTAATATAGAATGCTCACTTCTAAAACAGTTTTCTTGTGATGAAGAATTTCAGGTGTTCATGGAAGACATTTCATTCTGCGGAAAGTTCAACAGTGAAATCCACTTTGTGCTCTCTTTGGGGAGTATTCATGTGATGGGACAAGAAAAAGAAACAGGCTTGGAAGGAAAGGAGGTTTACAACAAAATACTGCAATTAGCAGCTGCAAAGCTTTGAATGCCAAAACACAGTTCCAAGAAATGAAATTCTAAGATTTCCTATTTTTTCCAGCTGTTGAAAAATTCAATAAATAAACGAAAGGGGTGTTATATGCCTTAGAGAAGAAAACTCACACAAAGTTCCTTACCCCTGAAATGTCTCATGACATTATTTCCACTGTCTTCCACTATCTTGATTTGTGTTTTAAAATTCAGTGATTTCAGATTTTGAAGTGTCTTGGGAATAAATTCTTCCTGATGCAATTTGCCTCTGATTTGAGGGAAGTGTTCTTATAACTTGATAGTTTGTATTTAGCTTTTTTATTATATGCGAGGAGGAGGTGAAAATGATGCCTAAAAGATTTTTTTCTCTTTCTTAGGGTTTAATTTTTGGAAATTTCTCTCATGTTTAGAAATTTCTGAGTCCACCAAGCCAATCTAGCTTCATCCTTTAGCACTGATATCTCAATTAGCTGGTTTGAATTCAGAATGCTTAGAACAAAACAGGAGGTGAGGAAACTACTAAACCACTAATTTGAATACATTAATTTGCCTACCCTGAAATGCAAGGATCAGGCAATTACTATAATTTTACATTACCATGTGTTGGCTGGAACAAAAGAAGAACTGTATTGGTGTAGCACATTTTGTCTGTTCCTACCTGCTAGCATACATATTTTCATGGCTCTTCAGGAACCTTCAGATCAACATTCTGTTTTATTGCATTGCAGGTCTAGCCACTGAATTTATGCATGTTTATGTAGTCATCTTAGCTGAAGACAGTACTTTGCAATGCAATTTATAATGGAATCAAATTTATAAGTACCATGAAATTAATCAGACCATGTACATGTTGAAGCCATTTCTTTCAGTAGTATAAGCACCAATGAAGTGAGGATGAAGAAGGCAATTTAAAACCTCAACTATCTAGAGATGTGCTTGTGGACTTGAACAGCTTTAATGGATCCTTCTTCTCCCTTGAGTCCCTCTTGAGGTCCCAGTCCAGTTCAAGTGTGTCACATTCATGTAGCTTTATTTTGATTTGGATGCTTGCTCTATTAAAACTCCCAAGAAACCAATCAAAAAACAATAATAATAACAACAAAACCCCTAGAGAATTATTATATACGCCCCCAGCAGGCTATTTGCATTTTATTCACGTGACACTTTTGTTCTGTTCAAGTAGTTTGCTCTACATATTACTGAAGAGCAATCTGTAACATATCATAAAATAATAAAAATCCCTTTTCCACTGAGAAGAACTAATAAGTCTTTCATCATTTTTATTACTAAATCTTTATTGGAAAAAATAAATTCTGTGCAGTCAAGCATAATTTTACCTTATGTTTGAATGTTTGTTTGTTAACAAAATGTAATTGTCCTTTCCATCATTTCTGTCGAGTGTGTGGGGAGAGCTTCTGCCTGCCATCTCCTGCAAACCGAAAAAGTTTTGTTATATTTTGACAGTTGCACAGGCAAGGGGGTATTCACATCTTAAAATTTCAATTGTTTTGTACTGGAATTTACTGAAATGAAAATATACCTGTCCATGAAGGGAAGAAAACTATGTATTTTTTTTTCTTTCAGAAAAGAGATCCAACAACATGAGTTCAATTTCAGTTACAAGGAGCAAAACATTTAACATCGTAGAAAAATTCCTTTTAATGGATACAGGCTGAAGAAACCATGAACCCCTTGTAGTTCAAAGACAAGTGCAAAGTTCTGTACCTGGGGAAGAACAATTCTGAACAGAATTATGTGCTGGGGATCAACTGGAAAGCAGCATAGCCAAAAAGGAGCTGGGGGTCCTGATGCACAACTCTTCAACACGAGCCAGGGAGCCCTTGCTGCAAGGAAGGCAAATGGTACCCTGTGCTGCATCAGACTCCAGAGGAGGTGATCTGCCCATTTATTCAGCACTGGTGAGACCACAGTTGTAGTATTCTGCCAGTTCTGGGCTGCTCTGTACAAGAGAGACACAGGCGTACAGAAGAGACTTCAACAAAGGGACAGAAGGGTGGTTAAGGGCCTGGGGTACTGCATATGTGAGGGAAGGCTGAGAGAGCTGGGACCATTGCTCCTAGAGAAGAGAAGGCTCAGGAGGGATCTTATAAATCTATGTAAATACCTCCTGAAAGGAGGGTGCAATGTATGTGAATATCTGAAGGGAGGCTGTTTTCAGTGGTTCCCAGTGGCGCGAACAAGAGGCACAAACTGAAATGGAGGATGCGCTGTCTGAACGTCAGGAAACATATTTTTACTGAAAGGGTGATGGAGTACTGGAAACAGGTTGCTAAGGAAGGTTGTGGACTCTTTATCCCTGGAGATATTACAAATACAGACCCAGACCCAGACAACTGGCTTTGGGTCATCCTACTTGACTAGGGGAGTTGGACTAAATTACTTCAATAGAACCCTTCCAACCATTATGAAATTCTGCAATTCTGTCATACACAGTCTACAATTTTTACCATGGTTACATGGCTTAGGATCACAATTCCCATTAGCTTACAGCAGAATTACTCTTCAGCTCTGAGAGATATTTTGAAAAATCTCTCCAATTAGCATGTTAGATCAACGCTGACAGTTGTCTTTTTTTGCTTAGTTTCCAATGCACTTGGGATTCTGCATTTTCAAACCTTTGCTATGTCTTTTTTCATGTGTCCTCTGCTTTGTATTTGAAGCTGTTTATTTAAGGGACTACTGTTTCATAAAATTATGTGTGACTGTTTTCTTATGTCCCAAACCTCACCATTACTCACATGAAAGCCCTACATAGATCTCAAATGATCCATGAACAAGAGTAAGCTCTTGCGAATACAGTGATCTCTAGAGGCAGATTAGGCTGCTATTGATTTAGTGGCAAGAATCTAACAGCAATAATGACAATATAGAATCATGGACTAAGTACAGATTCCTCTAAAGATGTTAGATGCAATTCGATTAAGGATAAAGGATTGTTTGACTGATATAACTCAAGAATTAATGAGTTTGTAGAGATTTGGAAAGTGCGTTGAAACAAAACCAAACCAAAACAAAAATTCTCTGTTTTGAATCATCCCATTTCCAATATTCTTACTACCTTTTTTTTTTCCTGATAATTTTTTATGCAGTGATTATGACATACTGGTCCAGATATAAGTTTTGGTGAAATATGATGCGTCATGTGGAACTTTTTGCATAAAATGATGACTCTTCTCCTTGCTCTCTGCATCTTCCTGAGGAGTAGAAGTGGAGAGGGAGGTACTGAGCTATTCTCCCTGGTATCCAGTGACAGGACATGTAGGATTGTTTCAAAGCTGCACCAGTGATGTTTAGACTGGATATTAGGAAGCATTTCTTTACAGCAAGGGTGGTCGAACACTACAACAGGCTTCCTAGAGTGGTGATTGATGTCCCATACCTGTCAGTGTTTAAGAGGCATTTGGGCAATGCCCTTAGCAACATTTTTAACTGTTGGTCAGGCCAGAAGTGGTCAGGCAGTTGGAAAATCATCAGATTGTTGTAGTTTCCTTTGAACTGAAGTATTCTATTGTACAATCATTTTCTTAAAAATGGTCTTATCTACTTTTACTACATTTTTAGATCAGCGGTTCCCAAAACAGCCAATAAGTTTGCTAAATTAAATAAAATGAAAATTGTGTGGTCAAGGGACTGGATATAGATCTTCATACAATTTCTTTCAGGATGTATGCCAGTTTATGAAAAATTTCTTGGGAAATGATACTTGCCATTCTCTGCAACAATATTCTGTTCATGATATAAAATATCATTCTAGAGTTTGCTATATTTTACATGTTCCAAAAATTGTCTTGGTGTATATACAGATGTTTTTGTGTGTCAAGAATTTTTAAGATCTTCCTAATACAAGGTAGGTCCTTTATATTTCACTACTGTTTTATCAGGCAGCAAATCAAAAGAGACACCTCAGAAAAGAAATGCGTTGTTTTGGCTGAAACAGTCATCTGGGATTTGACACATTGCTTGATTTTCTAATTTGCAGTAGTTTTTCTGTACAGGCTTGAGTAAGCCTGAGAGTGTGAGGTTCTCTAACTTAAGACACATGAAACAAAAATGCATTGTGTGAGCTCCTGAAAGTAATCTCATTCAAAGACAGAGGCAAGAAGATTACCTTTTGGATGTGCTGCTCTTTCTCTATTAACTTTAGTAAGAACAATGAAAAATAGCTAAGACAAAATATCTGTTTTTTGAATAGTAAAAATTTGATGAAGCAAAGTATTCTTAGGTTTCCTTGATTGACACAGCTTACTCATGGACACCAGAGAACTAGATGTGACCTAAAAATACAATATTTCCCATAACAGGCACTTCTATAGCACAGCTTTGCTGAGCTGATTTTTATGTTCACCTCTGGGTAAGATGAACAGTACCTATGAGGTGTGGGACTAGATCTTTTGTTGCTATGAAGGAATTTAGAGGACAAGTTATATGCATTAGTGTAAATGAGAGGCATCTTGCTGAAATTGATTTCTCAGTTGTCCTTTCTCTAAAATACTACAGATTCTCTCATTCTTTCTTATTACTTTTATTATTTTACATTAGCTTTTTAGAGATTGCGTTTTACACAGGGAGTTGTCTTTTATTATGGCTTATTATGTTTTATTATCTTTCACCTACTAGGAATAATGTTTTGTAAACACACAATACAAGGATAAACACAATAAACTTCTAGTCTTCTAGTTTAAGAACTCCATATTCAGAATTTAAGAATTAAATTCTTAACAATTAAGAATAAAACAATTAAGTTACTAAATTAGGAATATTTTTTGTTGTAGAAACAAGTTATTTCAAAGTTATTTCTGCATGCATCAGAGCCCTGTTTCCTAAGTTTTACAGAGGTGATCTGAGTTCTGTAGAAAAGATTTCCAGATTGGAAAAGCCAACCATAAACAAGTTCTGCACTATTTCTTCATTTCCATTTTCCCTGTACACTACATTCTACAAAGTAATGTAAATCTGCAGACCCTACATGCCAATATAAACTCACACTGATCGCTTTGCAGGCTCACAGCCAACATTTGTATTATCAACAGTAAGTATCATGGAGAGGCTGTGTGCAGTCATATTTCAAATTAGATTAAGAAATTAATACTTAATATGTCATGATTTATAATAGTTTATTTTCTTGACAACAGTGTTAGGCTAATTGTTTCAATTAGGATGGAATTCATTGCTTGTTACTGGGAATTCATATTGATTAAGAGATTAGATACCAGAAAGTATGCAACAATTTTATTGCTTCCCAGCAGTAAAATAGATTGCCAATTTAAAGACTTTTCCAGTGCAACTCAGTATTTGCAATACCTTTACACAAAGTCTTGCATAATTCAGGGATTTTTTTTGTCTGTGTTTGTGGTCCCTGACTAAACAATGCATTTTGGAGAATTCATAGAATATTAAATTTAAAGATTGGGATTATAAAATCATACAATTAAGGAATGAAAAGTGTAGTGCTAATTTAAACTATGTCTGTCAAATATTCATAAAAGATTTTTTTATCCTTTAACCCAGTCACTAATTAGTTTGATCTATCACAGACAAAACCAGCATGAGTAAGAGGTTAGACAAACAGCTTCTTGAAGTGCTTGTTGATATCTCTTCCTCTGTGTGTTCTTTTGGTCTATCCTGCCTGTTGAAGCTATGCCTGTGTTTCTCTAATCCTATTTCTGATGAAGTCTCAGGGGTAAAGAACAATCATTGGTGCTTTTTTTATAATTTTGAGTGGAGTAAGAATAGTGTTCAATTCTCTTGGATAGCTCATAAGCCAATTTTTTTTGTGCCTAGTCATCCCACTTAGTAGTTAGAACAAACATATATATTCATTATCTTTCAGTGCATGAATATTTGGCATCTTTTGTACATGGTGTTGGAAAATTTGATCTTTGAGTGAAGAAAAACAACTTGGTTAAATTAATGTGTCTCATGTGCTGCAGTGAAGGTTGATACTGCAAGCATTTCTCTTATCTACCTGTGGTTGTATTGCTGAAAAATGTTCTTTGAAAATTTAATTTTCAAACCAAAGCCAAAGCCTTTACTGCAATACAACGATGTAGGGCACCCCTTCTTTTAAGGACAATATGCAAGTCTCTGACACTAGGGGAAATGTCATCATGCCATAGTCAAGTCATATTTTGACCTATTTCCCTCAGTAACCATAGAATTCCCAGTATTGTGGAGTAGTACAACCTGTGGATCTGCATTTTGTGTTCGGCTTCTCTCTGGAGGAAGACATGCATACTCCAGTGTTTGGTGTCTTCTGCTAATTTGGAAGCACCTGTGCTCTGAGAGGAGAGTTTTTGAAGGGGTGTAATGCATTATCCTCTCGAGAGAGGTGAGGCAGGGACTTGACCCCACTATGAACTGCTGAATAAAAGATTGGCTGCTGAGTGAGAACCATCCTTCACCTTCTCCACTGCAATTGCATGAGACTGAGGGGCAAAACAGATCTAAGCTTGTTCCTTGGCCTAGGCCCTCTTAGAAAGTATGTGACCTTCCAGGTGGTTGATTGGTGCCCTGGTCTTTCCTTCTTAAACCATTCACTGGACAACAGGGGTATTGGGGAATTCCTTGTGAGAGGTTCAGAAGCCACAGATGTTGCATAAGCAAAGTGTCATGTTCTGGGAAGTTATGTGAGTGGATCCTTGAGCTACATGAAAAGTGTAAGACTTGGCAGACCTAATTAAACCATTACCTTGTATCTTGTAATAGGAGGACAAGCGAGCAGAACTTGTCTTTCAATTAATTTTTTTTTTTTTTTTATTTAATGTTGACGGTGGTCACAAGGGTTTTTGGGATGAAGGAAGATACAAGATCCTTGACTCCATATTTCAGAAAGCTTGATTTATTATGATATATACATCTACTATACTATACTAAAAAGAAAAAGAAAGGAGAGTTTCCAGAAGCTGCTAACCTAAGCTACCTAAGAATAGAAAGTAAAGGAATGAATAACAAACCAGCTCTCTCGGACTGTGTCCGAGAGATCTCAGCTCTGGATTGGTCATTAATTATAAACATGCAAGTTGGGCCAATCCAGACAGACTTGTTGCATTCCACAGCAGGAGATAATCTATTGTTTATGTCTTGTTGCTGAAACTCTCAGCTTCCGCAGGAAAAATCCTGAAAGAGGATTTTTCATAAAAGAAATGTCTGTGACAATTTAAGGTTGAGTAGCAGGAAACATTTACTTTTATGCAATTATTGTTAAACATATTATTATTTTTTCTTTAAAAAAACCCCAAATCAAATCAAAGCGAATACCATTATACACAGCCAGTGAGAGAAAGTAGGAAATTCAGCCCAAATTATTTGTTCTTTAGACGATTCACTGCCTGCAATGGTTATAGATACGGACTCTAAATGACTTGCATGGGATATTGATTCAAATTGTCTTAAACATAGCACACAAAAAACGATTACATTAGAGAAAATTAAACATCATGACTCTGACTGACAATGGGTGGGAGCTCTTATACAGCAAAGAAGAAAGTACATCATCTTTAGGGTTCCCAAATTTTCCAAGTGTAAAATTGACATTTGTGGCAACTTCTGCATGCAGTGGCACAGTTACTTAAAATAGTTTGCTGAGTGTACTCTTGTAAATCATGAAATGAAACTTTGTCCAAGGTTTCAAATTTTTGCCAGTGTGTAGATGTTTACTATATAATTCAAATGCATCATAAATGTTAAAGGATTCTAATCCCTTTCATTAAAATAGGACCCCACAATCTAAAAAGGTGCTTTGCTTGCCTTTCTCGGCTATGAAATTGCTTGTTACACACTCTTCAGATTTGAGAGCTGATGTTTCCCCTAACTCTGCGGAAATAATTTAAAGTGTCTGGGTTTTTTTTTTTTGTTTTGGTTTGGTTTGGGTTTTTTGGGGTTTTGGGTGTTTTTTGGTTTTGTTTTTTGTTTTCTTTTTTAATAGGAGCATAAGCATTTTGGCACTCTATTAAAGAGTAGTGAAAAAATTCACAGAAATATCTTTTAACAGAACAAGGCCCTTATCTAAACAACTTTCACCTCCTATTTTAGAACCTGTCTATTCATTAAGGTCAAACTGTGTGCTTGGATCACCAGAGGGAGACTTTCTTGTAATGCATGAGTTCCTCTGTAAAGCTGCTGAAGCCATAGCTACCAGACTCTGGAGACCTTACAGGAGAAAAAAAAACTCGTAAGAGTTAAAGTGTTAGATAAACAAAACTGTTCAATGAAGAAAATCTTCACAGAGAAGTTGGCCTCCGACACACCAGAAAGCCTGGAAATATGTAAACTGACTCTGAACAAGCTACATGCAGTCTGCAAGATAAACCTGACCTTGCTCTCTAGGTTGAGTCTACACAAACTGAGTGCCTTGCAGCTCGGTGTCTCCCTTCACATCAGTACCTCCCAGCCATATTTTCCTTGTTAAAAAAAAGAGAAGGAAACAGGCTAGAGTCAGACTGCATCAAGATTAAAGGTTTTAGAAATACCCCTAGGATGTTTACACAGTCAGTGAGATCCTCAGTGACTGGAGAGATTTATAAAGAGTGCCTTTATCCAAGTCCATCCTTGAAGGCTATATCCAGGTCAATCAGCAGTTCCAATGGATAGCAATTAAGTATAAAGGAATACAAGATTTTTTAAATGAAAACACAGAAGATCCTGAAATTAAATTTTAATGTGGACAAATGTAAATAAAATTTCTGTTATGATTGCCTTCTGCCTGTTCTGGAATGCAGAAGCTAACTTTTTCAGTTGACATGCTTTTAGAATTAACTTCATTTTACTTCAGCATTTGTGCTTTTGTTGCCATACTTGTTTAGCAAGCAAAAAAATGATTCACTTTTCAAAGTCACAGGATTGCTATCAAGGTGCAAGTTTCCTTGATCGCAAGGACTTTCCTCACAAAGGTGCAGGAGCTAGGTTGTCAGTTTCTGCCTTCATAGCCTGGGTTTGGCAGAAAATTCACCCATGACAAGTGTTGACTACCATCTTTCTAGTAAGCAACAGAAAATAAGAGAGGACCCAAAACTGGAAATTGCTTTTGAACACTCTTAAAAGTAGTTAGTTTAATATCTCCAAAAGGGATATTCATAACTACCATGGAAGAGACTGGGTTGGACCAGAGGGTGTTTCACTGAGTTGGCATAGATATTAATAAAATTTAAGAATTTTGTTGTTTGATTGTTTGAATGGTCCCAAGCTTGGTCCTGGACCAGACTGACCTGCACAGTCCCAAACTTATGTTGGGCACAGAATAGTACCTAGCACAGGCAGGGACCATTTCCAACAGAGAGTTTTACTGTTGGTATCTGAATTTTAACATCTTTTTTTCTTGGTTAATATCATCTTTCCCTCTTTAAATTGCCATCGGGCTTTAAAGGAGTATAGTGGTCAATAATTTTTTTAAAGGTAGTTTCTTTAGGAAACTACCCTGGAAATACGGACTCTGAACTGGGAGTCTATATTAGCACATAAAATAGTTGCATGTATGAATATCAGACCATTAATTAGATGATTCAATGTCCAATTCACACCTAACATTCAAATCTCAACAAATTATTTTTACGGCTTAATTCATGTGAATAAAGATAAGAAATTATTTTTTAATTTGGCCTCCTCTGTGGTAGTCTTAAAAGCACAGTACAATTGGACATCCAGGGAAAGACACTAACAAGAGATAACTTTGCTAGATACTTTTGCAAACTAATTGAATAGTCACAACATTTCACAAACATGAATGACTTCTAACTGCATTCAGCTGCTTCCTTATATTATTTGTAAATAATTATCTTTGTCCAGAAAACTCAGAGGACAAAATCAAATGAAAATGTGATTATGATATTTTAAAACTCTTATGTTTGTATCTACATTTATTTTTACTGGAACCACTCTGAGCCCTGTCAGAAGGTTTAGATATATTAAAGAAACAAATGGAATTTTTCTGTGATCACTGTGCAAGCTCTTTCTTAACTCAGTGTATGTGTGAATACAAACTTGTTGGAAAGCTAAAGAGTTACCCTAATTAATCCCTTAGAGAACAATTAGTAGAGCTGGGGATATAAAATTTAAACCTCCCAGGTGGGTTTTTGTATAACAGTCTCATAGAGCACTAATAAAAGTACTATACTTCTCCTAAGAGCTAATGCACTTGTAAAACAACCAGAGCCTAAAATATTTGTGTAATAATCAGGAGAACGAAGCAGAAGACTGTTTAAATAAATACCACTTGTCAAGGAGAATAGATTCTTAGAACCTTCTCTCCCTTTCTCCTCTGTTAAAATTTTTAGTTGTTATGCTTTATGACTCTCTTTTACAAGGCAGGATCATTTTTTATTGTTTGCTTGTCTGGTTTGGTTTTCAGAGACAGTGAATTAAATTTACAGTTGGACAGATATGTGTGGTGGATTTAGTGAGGCTACTAACATTTTCAAAGTTAATCTGAGTGGTTTCTAAACTGAAGTCAAATTACAACTGGTGACAAAAAAATTGTTTGGTTATTACTTTTAAAATAGCTTGTAGTCAAGTGGAAATTTCCAAGAGAAAATGAAAGATAAAAAACTGAACCAGCAGCAACAACCACCAAAAATCTATGCACCCACAACTTTCCATGATACTTCCCAATGGATTTGGGAAACATCAGCAAAAGAAAAAAAAAAAAAAAAAAAAAAAAAAAAAAAAAAAAAAACAACCAAAGAAAAAAGATTTAAACTCTTTAGCTAGACTTGACCTGAAAATTAGCAAAGGCAATTAAAACATGCCTTGACCTTCTTTATGAGGGAGAAGGGTTGCATAATGACAGTATAGGAGAGGAATACAGCCACTAGACACATTTACAGACATAACAGTCCAAGAATTTGGCTACTTAGGTATATTTACCTGTTCAATTAAGAAAAAGGTTTGTGCAACTTACAGCTGGTGATGAAGATGAATGTAAGCACGGATGTTAATTTGCCTCCTGTGAGTTTTTAATTTCCCTCTGTTCAACCAGTGTAAGACTCTGCTCTCCCAGACTTATCCTGCCTGTTGGCCATCTCCTGTGATGTCCTGCAGAATTGCAAAGTGCTTCTCTTGACAGTAGCCACTGCCTCAGTGGAACTTCCATCATTGCAGGAGCATGCAAAGGCTCGTTTTTCTCAGCCTGTCAGGTAGAATGTAGCATAACCCAACATAAGTGACCACCAATAGGCTTTGGGAAATATATTCAGAAAGCTTAAGGGTTTCTTTTAAAGGCTTTAAATAATTAATTGTTGAATGTTAATTATTGAATGGTTCCTAGTTTGGACAGCATCTCCAAACACCTTTTTTTTACTCTAGCACTCAGAAGGTCTTTTCTTTCAAACACCCAGAGCAAAGACATCTGAAGTCATCAGATTAAGTTTAAAAGGTTGCAGAATGTATTTTTTGTCTGTCACACAGACACACAATCAACAATGAGCTGGCAGAGGTGGATGTGTGTGTATTTTGACCCTCAAAACATCCAGTATTGATATTTTTTTGATTCTAGATATCAAAGAAGCAGTGGTTCTTGTATTTTCTGATATAATTAATCAAATTTTGCTGCTTCAAATTAGCATTGAAGAAGAAAAGCTGAGGCATTTTAACTTATTGTCAATATTTTGAGTAAAGGATTTCTACCAAGTAAGTGAAGGGTAGAAAAGTGATGTTTATCAAGGAAACTAAGACTAGAGAGAAAAGGCTTACCATGAACTATGATCAGTCATAATATTACATTTTAATTGTCTTTTTTTTTCTTTTTTTTTCCTTTAGTTTTTTTAATTTTTGGGTTTGGAAAGTGGCTTAATTTTAACCATCAAAGATTGACTTAAATTCATTGATAGGAGATATAAATAATTTCATAATACTATATCAAGAAGGTATACTTCAAAAATAAATGGTGCTTCTTTCAAGCGAGTTTGGGAATAGTATTGACAGTTATAAAGTTCCTCAAAGATATTGTGTTTTGAAAAGGAAGCAGCTTAGAGAGCATGTGGAAATGGTTTAGATATTCAACTTCTTCCAGGGTGCCCTTAGTACTTGCTTAAAACTTTGCAAAAAGCAGTCTACAATTGTCAGGGTGTCTCAGTGAGCTGTTCTAAAGTTCTGGGAGGTTTTGTAGAACTGCTTTTAAACAAGTAATGTTTTAGACTTCTCTCTTGTTTCCGATTATGCCTGCTCAGGTCCGAATGTTATAGCTAACAACTGTGCCTGCAGAAACAGCAGGCAAGAGTCTCTAAAGAACTCCACCCTGGGTTTTTCCTGCAAATGTAAAATTTGCCTGTGCTGTAGTAGTCTGCATCAGCAGTTTTTGCAGACAAGACAGTCTCAGCAATGACATAAAAACTGGTAATTATGGGCAATTGAGTCATATCCTTCCTATGTAAACTGGCCTTAAGCTTTCTCGGACTGAAGTTCATGCACTGAAACCTAAGGTGGCACGAAATGAGGCCATATGGGATGTGATCCCTATTCCCTTGTGCACTAACTCTGCATAGACCATGAAATAATGTTGTATGGGCATTTTGTAAGGATTGTGCATGAAGAGTGTGGGTTTGAGATTGCAGCAGTGATCACTGCTGGTCCATGATTTCCAGAAGACGTGGTGAACTTGCAAAAAGCATATGTAAGTTAAAATATCCTGCAATAGTTCTGGGTAGTCAAATCTTTGTACTTCTGCCTACTGATTTGCTCAAGGAGAAAACTAAAAGCAAAATATTTGACGTATTGTCTACTTTTCCTGAGAAATGACTCTTCCAGCAGCAGGGCGCTGGCTAATGCACTGTTATTGATTCATGGATATACTGCATTGCTCTGTAATTTTAAGATGCTTTGACAGCTGTCATAAGTCAAAGATCTGTCTATTATCTGGCAAAGATAGGCATAGACTACACAAATAGAAGCTGTTTTTCTAAGTTGCCTACTGCTCTGCTTCATAAATGATTCTCACTACCTTTTCATTTAAAGTCTTACAGGTGCAAGGTTTTGCTGCCAAAAGAAATCCCCTTAGGCTTAACAAGAAGTAAAGTGGTGAGTTTTTAATGCTGTGATTATTTAGTGAGCTGCTGCTGAGTTTTCTATCATCATTACTTTAGTTTGCTCTCCTTTGGTATGATTTGGCAACGGCAGAAATAATGTCTAAATATAGGAACATCCAGAGGCTGGAGTTGTATTACTGCCAGAGCAGCAGTAGGAGCAGCAACAACAGGCTATTGAAAGTTCTCAGGATTTGCTGAGAGATGGCAGAAGGGAGAAGAGCAGACAACTCTTCTTTCTTCTGTCATATTTTTATTAAATCTGTCCTAGGTAATAACAAAACAAGCCAATGAGCAGTAACATTGAACATTGTTTGTAGTTGTCTGCATTTTTAGCAGGGATGTCACCTCACAAAGTTGTGCCTTGTGACAATTATCATCCTTCCAGACCGAGCTTAGACATGGGTTTTGGTGAGAGTACACACCAAGAATTCTTCTCAACAGGCAGCGCAAAGGGTGCCACCTCTTCCTGGGGAGGACATAGATTAGCCATGGAGAAGCAAGCTGTGCTGTGACAGGAAAATAGAATAATATGTGTCCCCTTTTATTTCTGGTACAGATGCAGCCTTGGAAGGTACCAAATGGCATAGGAATTTTTTTTGGCTATTCCATGCCCTGAAAATTACTTCTCTCCATTAAACTCTGCCATAAATGTTCATTCCAGATTTCTGGTTAAGGGAACACAAAGGGATGAAGATCTTTTAGAAGTGAAGAAAGGGGAGGAGAGACAACATCTAATTTTATTCTTTGATTTACCTCCTATTTTGTGCATACATGGACATCTCAGCCTGTGTAGAGGCTTTTCAGCTTTGTATGGTGATGGAAATAGCCTTAGGTGTACAGAGCCAGAGAAGAAGCAGAGGACAGATTATGCTGTGCTCTCACTTAAATAGCAACCTACTTTGAGTGGCAATGTATAGAATAAGACTTCTGTCACAGCTGTCTTGCAGTGCTGAAAGTTCAGGATAGAAGGATATCAGCAATGCATGACAGGAATGGCATGAGGTTTAACACATTCAAGTTTTCCTCTTATCACTAAAAAAAAGGGAAATTCATGTGTAATTTTAAAAATACATTGTTTCCTCACCCTCCATAATCAAGCATATGAAGATTAGGATATGTCTCTTGCTTTTTGTACATCTTGAATACATTAAATTTCTCTGTGAGATCATATAGCATTTTTCCATAGGATCCCTCTCTTCTCTGCTCAGTAAAGCTGTATAAGTGAGCAAATGAGTTGCCTACGTGAAAAACAAGCCTGGTATTTCTTAACTTTTAAATTATTTAAGTTGCCAACATTCATCACAAATTATTTAACTTTACAGTAGCATTTTCTGTACACAGTCTTTATACATCTGTTAAATACAGTGATCCTGCTTTAGAAACAGCTTTTAAAGGGATATAAATTAGATTTTCTTGACTTTAAGTCTCACTTACTCCATCTCTACACGTGTGTTAAGGAGTCTCAGTCTAAATGGCATGCTAAGGAGATATAGAGAAATGGAAATGAAGTAACCAATCTCTTTTATGTTACACCTCCTTCCGGCTTCTAAGCATGTAAATTATAATGAGATTACCTTTCACATCAGTAAAGTGGCTGTAATTAGACCTAAGTGACTGCAAACAAGCCTGAGTCACAGTTCCTCATACATTGCTTCTTAATTTGGCCCACTTTCAAATTTATCTGATCATCACATCTAAGCTTCATATCCTTACATCTATACATTGCACTAGAGCTACAAATAAAGCTGAACCATACATGAAACTTTCAACTGTGTTTGCCCTTAGCTGTAGAGAAACCACTCTTACCCTTCCCCACACAAGAGGTACCAGAGGTACAGATTAGGTAATACTGTGGCCTTGTTAATAGAGTCCAAAAATTATTTAGTGATCATATTTAAACAGTAAAAAGAAATTGTGAGTTATAGGACCACAAGAAAGTAGCTTGTCCTGAGAAAACAAAAGAATGTCAAGTATTCTGCTTTTCTGCTGCCTTTTGCTATGCTGATGGATCTACTGTACACTGTCCTGGAGACAGCCTCAATGAATGATGGGACCTACAAAAGGGCTCCCCAAAATGTTTGTATTTTGTTTGGATAATTTAATTTTTCTGGTTTATAATGTGTTCCTACAAAGAAATGCGCTGGGATGAGCAGATGTCATAATGGAAGGAGAATAGTGGTTAAAGTAGTTTATTGCTAAGTAAAAAAAATCAAGAATGCAGAACAATGACATTTTATTCTCTGAATTGTATCCTGTCCTCAAAGATTTGCAAACTTAGTTCATTGCTGATGTCCATGTGATGTTTTTTTCTCTTTAGTTAATCCTTGCTTCTTTAAGTTTGGGTTTGCTCAGAGAAGGTCTGATTTAGCACATCTAAAAAGTGGAGATGTGCAGCTGTGCATGCCTGGCAGCCCAGATGACTGTACTTGCCTATGAAAACTTTGAGGTCTCTCAGGACTTCAAGGTTTTAGATTTTTGAACTAACACATTTGAAGTTCTATTTAGTGACCTAACTCATCCTTTGTATCCCAAACCAAGTTTTTGGTTCAATATTTTAAATACAATAGTGTACACACTGACCAAACTGAATCAGAAACTCAACTTTAAGAAGATACAGCCTTCCTTTCCAAACTGGAATACTCTTGATTGACTTCAGTCTGTTTTGCATCAGTTCTTGAGTGTGCTACTGTCTCTAATGCAGAAGAAAACATTCCTCCAACCAACTTTTTGGAAGGGTAAATATGTAACTTGAAAAAAGCCCAAATTCAGAATGTTCAGAGTTCACCAGTACTTCTTTATGTGTTGATATTAAAATCTGAATCCTTTTGGATTAATAGTATGATTCTAAAACACAGTTTATCTAATTCTTTTACAATTCTTAATGTCTAAGAATTCTTAAGCATTCTTAATTTTTTTAACAAAAATGTTGAATTGTCTCTCAGTGATAACACTGTATTCACATTTCTGTGTTGAAGAAAAATTGCCAACATTCATCACAAATTATTTAACTTTACAGTAGCATTTTCTGTACACAGTCTTTATATATCTGTTAAATACAGTGATCCTGCTTTAGAAACAGCTTTTAAAGGGATATACATTAGATTTTCTTCACTTTAAGTCTCTCTGTGTTGAAGAAATTGTTTCAATTTGCTAAGACTATTTTTGCTAGATTCAGGCATTCATATTCTCTTTTAAGCCAGAATCTGGTTTTTTTGTTGATTTAAAATAGGGATTTGGACAGTTTACTGACTAAATTATAATTTAGACCAGTAATGCTCACCATTTTATGATCTCAAATCTCTCAAGATAGTTTTTTCTTTTTTTTTTCTTTTGACTTTGATAGGAAAGAGGGTTTTTTTTAGTTATTGATAACACGTGTCTATTGATATGTGTGCTTTGCAACACATAGCAGCTGCCTTGAAATATAGTGTGAAGAACACAAGTTCGTGGTGGACAACATGTGACAAGAAATTCAATTTTGAGCTGCCTTTTAAGTGCATGAGGGAGAGAAGAGGACCTCTGAATTTAGCAATCCCAGAGTCTCTAATATCTGTTAGAAAAAAATGATGCTAATTAAAATTAACTATGCTCCTTGCCAAGTGGTGAGGCATATGACTGCACATTAGTCAGGAAATGGATGATTGTGTACATTAAAGGTTTTCCTTCTATTTCCATCTCTGTAGACTGGTTTCACATTGGAGTAGCTCTATTGTCTGGGTTGGAAAAACATGTGATTTTCACTGACACAGTCTTATATGGGTGAATATCACAAATAACATCTGAATAGTCCAGTCCTTTGGAAACCTAAGTGAGAACCTTCTCTGTGACAGTACAGCTGCACTAGTGTAAAGCAGCACTTAGAGGTATGACACTTATTTGCCTGTGAAACTTGCCTTGCAATTCTCTTGTCTGAAAAGTAGGGTGTTTTCTCTATTGCCTTTCTTTTTTTATCTGCTACAATGCAGGGAAATTTCCAGAAACAATACAGTGCTCTGGAAACTGAGATCCAAGCAGCACAGGTTTTAAGAGAAATAAATAGTTCCTCTTTTCAGTTATATTTGCAAATACATATCCTAAGAAGAGAGCAAGGGGAAAGGAGAGAGATGATGTCTTCCAGATGACAGCTTTCTGGATGGAATCTAAAGTCTAAAGCACAAAAAAATTTTCATTAACATTCAGATTGCATGTCATTTTGATTCACACTCCCTAAGCAAGTTAATTTGGGCTGCAGCCAACCTTCTTACAGTGTGATGACAACACCACAAGCTTCACCGCCTCTTTTCATTGCTAATGATTCCTTGAGTGACAGTCGTGGTCTCTGAGCGCGGCACGACTCTTCGCCCTGCAGCGACCCGCGGTGTCAGAGCTGCCTCTGCCCTTGGCCCCCGCTGGGCTCTCTGCAGCAAGGACATTCTGCCACGTCAGGATGGCAGCAAAAAGGGGGAAGGTCTGCTCAGGACTGCACTCAGAGAATCCTGTGCTTCCTGTGTGTGTTGCTGTGGTACAAAAGCCACAGTGGGTCATCTGATCCGCTCCCAGTGCCTCCACTAAAACTAAACAAAAAAGGGACACAGCAAAAAAATCTTCACCTCAACACTGGCTTCTTTGTTAAAATTGTAACTGTAACTTGGCTTTCCTCTCAAAAGGAACTATGGAAGCTTAACACTCATCAAATATTGCAAATTGTTGATTGTCACTTCAATCTTTGCTAGCATGGGAAATATTTTACCCACTTGTTCTCGTGTATACGTGCTATAATGTGTGATCTGTTTCAAGCCCTTGCCTCTGTGGTAACAGTTTATTCTGGGGCCTATTCAGCTGTCTATATGTAAAGGGTAGTTATTCTAATAATTCTTGAACTCACATTCATAAAGCGCAGGGAATGCTTTGGAAATCCTAAATATATGATTGCTTATTGAGAAAAGCTGGGCAACATCTTATCAGGGTTTGGGAAATTTAAACTTATGTGTAGGTTATAAAGAACTCTGTAAAACTATCCCTCAAGGGATTGAGTCTTACTGCAGAGCTGCTGCTGTACCCTCAAAGTCAGTGGAAATGTAGGGGCTGTTTATGATCTTTGGATTGATTACATATCTCTAATGGCCCCCAAATCTCATTAATTTCAATGGAATAATACTGTAAGCATGAAAAGAAAGTCTCTAGATCCGCAAATATTCAGTGCTATGGAGGAAAACATGCTTGGTTCAAAATTTTTCAACTGTGTTGAGAGTTCTGGAGACATGAATAGAGACTTCACTACAGTTCCAGCAAAGGAGTGATGAAATAAGTAATATGGTCACACTCAGAGCATCTGTAAAAATGAAAAACACTTGTTTAAGAGTCTTCTCCCTGAAGTTTTCATTGTTTGTGCTACTTCTGAGACCCAAATATTACTTCTTTACTAGTAAACCAAATGGTATTTGGACTTATTCTCTGGCCCTAATAATAATTGCTTTATTACTATAGTCCATCCTATTTTACTGTTCACAATATGAGTAATCTGCATATCCCTGCTAAACATGGTCCTTGGGCCGTGCTTAATTCACCATATGTGCCAAAGAAGAGGGTGCAAATAGTCCAAAAAACTGTGAGGTGATGCTCTAACAATTTAAGCATACAAAAAAAAAATTGAATTCCAGTACTCTCAGGGATATTGGTGCAATGGAATTTGCTTATGTATATGTGTGTGTGTATACATACATGCAGAGATGTATCAGTATAAAGATGAAAGGAATAAGGAGAATAGAAAGATCTTTTTAAAGGTGTGGACAATGTGCATGTCTTGCATGAGTGTGATGATTGAGGGATCTCTCCTACTTATTAGGGGGTATCAGTCCTCCTGTGCCTGTGGAAGCACCCCAAGCTTCTGATGTGCTGTCAATAATAGAGAGACAACCAGACCATTTTTTCCTCTGGTTGCTGTTACTATGAATTTCCGTAAAGGCATGACTGGTTTCACAGGTTACAGGCATCTTTAGAAACTGTATCTGTTTGCTCATGAAAGCAATGCACCAAGTATTATGTAGAACACCCACATGAACTACCTGGGAGGTCCACTGAGAGCCAAGGACTTGTATAAAAATACCTTGAGCACTGACTTTGTAAATACAAGCAAATGAAAGAGCAGTGGAGACTCAGGAGATCATATTTTTGCCATGTGGAACACAATCATGTTTCAAAACCTTTGCTTTTCCAAGTGAGAGTGTGCTGCCATCCTTCTACTGCCTTTGCTTCTTTTGTATCTGGCATTAACAGCAGGATGTTTTGGCTTCATATCTGGAATAAGAAGCAAAGGTGGAGCAGCTCCAGTGTCAACATCCAGAGGCAGATTCAGCACTCAGAACTGCTACAATTTATAGTTCTTTCTAGCACAAAGCAAGATCTGTGGAGCAGCTGATTATACATTATATTTCAGTCATAAAATACTACCCATAAAAATGCTCTGTTAATAGTGAATGAAAGATATTGTTTTGCATGTAATAAGAATTGTGTTTTATTTGCAATTGAGGAAGGAAGGCCAGAAAGGAGTAGTTTGGATATTTTCACTGTTCCTAGGCAAGGTCATGATTTTTCCACATATAATATCTGCTAGGTAAAAGTGACTGTTCTTACTACATTTGGCCCTGCTCCAATCTTTGCTGTGCAGTTTTCTTATTTAGAATTGGGGGTTTAATTTTGCAGCTTCTTTAATTTCCTTTTTGATGCAAATAAGCCATTTCTGTGTGCACAAGATTTTTAGCATAATAAAAGCCAATAGGGTGAATCTCTAGTTACTAAACAGACCACAGATTTCATCCATTTCATATCAGAATCTGAAGTGTGGATTACTTAAAAATGCATTTATTAAGTCTGACCTACTTTTTGATCTTCAATATTTCACGTGGTTTCTTTACAATGTGGGGAGCTCCAGGATCTGCATGCTCCTGCATACTCAGGTTGCTTTAGTCAGTATAGGGAAACAACATTCATTTGCAGTAGGTAATATGTCTCATTAGACCGTCCTCAGGGCTGGAAACTGGCAATTCCTCAGTTCAAATTTTCTTGGTAATGCTGTCTTAGGAGGGTTGGTCATCTTTTCTGAGTCTTTCTATTTGCAAGCTTTGTGTTTCAAATGCTTATATTTGCAATTGTGCTTAGAAAAACTGACTCTGGGTGATGCTTGTCATGCTCAATCTCTTCTCAAACTAAAAATGTGCAGAAACTGATTTACTGTTATCTCAAAATAGTAGCAGCTTCCATAAGTCTTACAAAAAATAATTACAGTATGAATGAGACAAGTACTAGAATTATTGAGAGAGGAAATTAATATTGGCAGTCCTTTGCCTTCTTATTAAAAATCAAAGAGAAGTAATAACCAAAATTTATAAAGTGTGACTAGAAAAAGGAAAACAGTAATCAAGATTAAAGAAAAGACAGTGATATGTATTTAAGGTGATGAAATAGCAAATAAAAGAAAGGAGAGACGATTGCTAGTTGCTACTAAATGTGATGCAAAAGCAAAGTTCAGCAAAATAGTATGCTAATTTGAGATGTGTCTTAGACATTTAAGTAATAGGAAGATAGCATCTCTTAAACAAAGTACATTTTTAAGCACTATGAATTATATCACTTTTGCCTAAAGACTGAAAGATTCTTACTGGGTTTATGCATTCCACAATGACAGTAGCTGATGCAATGTTGCTTCTTCTTTAATCAAAAGTTATGATAGAATGATAGTCTTTACTAGTAATGAACAGATGGAGAAAACATTTTTGGAAATTAGTTTGAAAGAATATAGCCAAGATGCCTCTATATATGAGATCTGTGGTTTACCAGTGTAGACACTTAAGAGGAGCAAATTTCAAATTTACACAAACTATATTTGTTGAAATCATTTCTTGAAGTCTTAGACAATCCAAGATTACCATTTATGCATGCTTAGTATAACCATATATGTATTTGAGATACAATCCCATTACTATCCTTAAAACCAGCAGTGGTTTTATAAAATGGAAAAAAGACCCTTACTTTGTTCACTACAGCTCATCTTTCTTTGTCTTACATGTATTCCCTGGTGCTTCCATGTATCTGATTTCTGGCAAAAAAAAAAAACAAAAAACCAAAAAAACCTAACCAACCAACCAAACAAAAAACCTCAGAAGTTTCTTAAGAGGATGTGCCTACTGTTAGAGCAAATTGGTTTTGAAAGAAACCTGAATTCAGGTAATTCAATTTGCCCTTAAGGTCAATAAGGCAGGTGGAGCTAGATCTGAGGAACATGCTGAACTTCAACTCTCTTCCCAGCATTTGTTACTTCAGGAAAGATCAGCTGTGGGGCAATGGTGCACTTTTATGCAATGGCATTGGTGTTACATAAACAATGGCCCCTCTTGCAAAAAAAAAAAAAAAACCCAAACACAAATACTGAGCTTCAAAAATGTTGAGCAAATATCCCTAAAGAGAATGAATCCATAATATTGAAATATAGCAACAATATAGATGACTATTTTCAAACAGCTACTATGTATTTATAAAGAATACCTATGGTTCTGGGAAAAAAAAATAGAAAACTGAGTACCAGTTATGCTGTATAAACTATCTGAAGACATTCTTCACTCAACACTGCTGTTTTATTGCCTGTAAATTTTGGAAGTATCATAGCCCAAAAAAGTTGTTAACTTGTTACACAACCTGGTATGCAAAAAAGTATTGAAAGTATTTGTTAATTTATCTGATTTTGTTTTGTTTTCCTGTTTCCAGCTGTTATTAGCAGCTGGCCTACCTGGATTTTAGACGGTGACAGCTGAGAATAGTTTGTTTTTAGCCTTGCATCCCAGGGCTGACAATATTGTTCACTATGTGAGACACTCTCAGCCTTATTTCCACCATTCTGTTGGGGAGCACTTAATGCCCTGTGGATCAGCAATAGTAATGTCAGCTGTTAACCACATCTACTTTTCTGGCTGTTGCTTATGGTTTCTCATTGATCAAAGACTTTATTTATTTGAATCTCTGCTTGACAGGACCAAGCCAAGAAAAGGAGTTAAAGCTTTGTGCTGTCTCAGAGGTAGCATGATATTTCCTTTAGATATAGTGTTATCTCTAGCTCTCATGGGTACATTTGTTTCCACAGAAGAAGCTCTGCAGTGAAAAAATACAGGGCTTAACTACCGTGGGGAGAAATACAACCCAATATAGGACATATGCTGAACTAGAAAGAGGTTGCACTGTAGCACATATATTTAAATAGACTGGGAGTTCATTCTCGTGAAACTGCTGTTCGTTGGGGCTGCACGATAACAACATATGCAACCATCAAAGCACTTCTCAGCTTGCTCGTTCTGACATGGGGTATGTGGCAAAGATGCAATCTGGTCCATAGTAAAAGTCAATGTATTTGCTAGGATGCAGACATAGCAGTTTGGTTATGACTGCATGCTTCATTGTTCACAGAAGAAACGTGTCAAGTGTGATTGCATTCTTCATGCCTACTGTGAAGTTTCCAATACTTGAAATACGTTTATTTCTTTTTATGGTCTTATAATAGAAAAGGATGTTTTTATATTTTAGTATAGAATAAAAAAACTTTTGCTCTTTGTATCATTATTTTATAGCTACTAGTGAATTTTGAAGCAGACAGCTGTGTGTTTATTGCAGGGGGGGAAGAGAAAATCCTAGGCATGTACAGGCCATAGTACTGCAGTTAAGTGGCAATTAGCAACCAAACTTCTTCATTCTCATAACTAAAAATCTGTTTCACAATGACCCTGATGAGTTGATATGGTTCCTCAAAAAATGACTTTGTTGGTGTCTCATATATTTTCTAAGCCAATAAAACAGTACTTGGTGTTAAACTCTTTTTTAGAACTGTTCCTGAACCAATAATTTTACAGTTTGCTTTCTACATTTATGACTGAGATAAATCAAAGTCATGTGTTGCATACACACAAGTGAAAAAGATTATATATTAATGGAACCAGGGATTATATATTAATGGAAGCAAAGAGATTGCCTGAACTTGAAAGCAATGTACCATTAAGGGCAGAATTAGGACCCTGATTTCATGCATGTACTTTGTGCAGTTTTAAGAATTCATTCAGTGTTTATGCCAAGACCTTGAGAATGATTAATAGTTTATTTGCTTTCTGTCATGCCAATAATTTTGTATTAATAGTAATTTTGATACCTTGAAAGACCCTTTTTTTGGAGATGCAGGTCCATGAAAGTGTATAAGCCTGGGACTCTGTATGACTGTCAGGCACATGTATATTTTGTATAAATCAGGAAGTGAACGGCCTAATTTTATAGTTTCTGTGACAAAATTGGATATATTTCCTCAATAGGATATATCTAGGATATATATATACACTATACTATAGGATAATAAGATATATATATATATACACTATGCTATATACATAGAATAGGATATATTACCTCAATGTTGCATATTTTATCCATTTATCTGTTCTCTACATGAACACTTTTATACAGATAGCTCTCTATGTTATCTTTTCCTTATAAAAATACTCTCTTTTGCACATGAAATTTTCCATATATTTTTCAGGGGTTTTTAATAAATCTTGAGTAGTTCTCATTACTTGAGAATTGGCAACTTTGATTCTTGCTCACTAGACTGTCAGAGTACAACAGTAGAACCCAGGCTAGCAGCAGAGACTGTTGTTTCTTACCTGAAACGTGACTCAAAAAGACTTTACCAGTGAAAAGGCAGAAAATGGAAAGTTGCATTGGAAATCTTCTTCCATAAATAGAATAATATATACTTCATTAATGGGATAAGCATCCAGAGCAGTTGCTCTCTTTGTTTCTCTTAGGAGACCCACAGGAAGAGGAAGATGACTTTGTTATGTGACAGTACAATTCACTCAGTATCCAACCAGAAGGAAAGAAATATACACACTCCTATTTTTTTCCCACAAATTCATCCCTCTTGTACCACCCCTTTATTTTCGCTAGAAGCCTTTGTGGAAAATTGCATTTGAAATTCTTTCTCAAGCATAAAATTGAGATAGTTGGAGGTTCTGCTCAACAGAATATGCCCTAGACTTCAAAAAGTTAGGATCAGTGATACTGTTGTTTTCATGCACGTGTAGTACAGAAACACAATTAATTTATCCCAAGCAGATCAGTGGTCTGATGATGGAGGGTGTTGGGAAAAAGCTCCCCTATTGCTTCTTGATGGATCAGAGTAGCTATAGAAATATAATCCTCCTGAGACCTAATATGGGGTCAGTACTGGGAAAGAGAGAAGGATTTAGTAGATTTATAGCTCCTGTTTCTCAAAACACTGCTCTCTTGGAGAGTTTTTAAAGGATGCACATAATATAATCAATCCCTTCCCCTACCATGTGCTTCAGGTCATTGGTTCTTTGCTCAAGGCCATGCTAAAAGTCACAGCCTTACCCTCAGTAAACTTCAAAATAGATTGCTCTAATAGGAATGTAGTCTTCCTTTCTAAGAAACCATTCTAAAATTCAGGAGAATGTCCTTCAGGTCTGAAAAGCTTCCTTTGTGAAGATTTTTCTGCTTTGTTATGGTATGCTGAGGAATATGAGTGGGAGGTTCAGGCTGTAGAACAGAAGTTTCCAAGCTCCTAGTAGATTAAAACCTGATTTGCAGTAAATATGTCCAGAAAGGAAGGGGAAAGAAAAACAAACTAAACAAAACAGTATAAACTATTTTTAAACACAAAAGTAAATAGAAATAATAACTCCTCAGAAGCTGTGTACAGTTTCATCTTCCATTTGCTCAGAATTTCTGTATAATCACTGACTAAGACTGCTAAGCACTGGAAACCTCATTTGCAGGAGCACAGTTGTGAAGGAGATAGCAAGAAAAGGAGAGCTTAAAAGACAGTAGAGTTTGTGCTTGAAACTTTCACTTCCAGTTGGCTTCCTGGGTCACTTTACCTCTGTCTAGTATTCAGGTCACAATATGTTAATGGTGATAGCAGCAAAAAAACCCTCCTTTGTTCTTGAGGATTATTTCTTTGCAAACAAGCTATTTTGCATCTGTACCAGCGAGGAAAAACATGCCAAAGAAGCAGAAAGCTAACTGACAACCAAATAGGCTAATTTGAGTATGGGGTAATCATATAGCATTATGCTGTTTACTCCTTGCTTGCTGATTATGCAGAACTCTACAAACAAGAAGACTGAAGTTGCCCTTCTCTTCTGCTAGGACCCACACCTCAATGCCTTAATTCCTTATCTGACCTAATTCTGTAGAAGTATATCACCTAAAAGAAACTGAAAAGGATGGTTTTCATATGGGTCAAGTAACTCCCTAGACTCTCATTTCTAAAGGCAAAGAGTCTCTTGAACTTGCCTATTTAAAATAAATAATAGGATATCTGATATTGTTTTAATGAGGTATATTACAGAGCTGGATAATAAGTGTATCTTTGATCAAGATGTACCTGAGCCAGATAGAAGGGTTATATCACTATATTTAGTAGAAATAGTACACATTTTCCTCAAAAAGCCTTGCATTCATCATTCCCTCCCAAAGGAGGGATGTGACCACAGCTCTTTTTCATTGTGACTTGACAGAAAATGGAATAGTGAGGAAAATTCTTATTCTATATTCTTTTCTGAAATAGTTGTGACTCTTAAACACAGCTCTAACCTGAGTGTATGTGTCCACAGGTCTTCAAGGAACAATCTTGAATCTTTCACTGAGTTTATCCAGTCTCACTTATTCTAATCCTTCCTCATCCCCTGAAAATCAGCCATGAATGAAATGCCTTTGTAAAAGTACTTTCCCTATAGATTGAATTAGATTGGTGTTTTACTGGTCTGAGAAATAGTAAATATAGACAGAAATCAACATACACATTCCATCAGGCATCCAGATATTTTGTATCACTAATGAAGTTTGGTTTATAATGTTCATCATTGGCACAGTCATGCTCATCATCTTTGATGCTCATCAAAGGCACTGTCTGCCCTGATCCTGTTTAGAGGGAGTGTATATGACACATTTTAATCTAGAGACTACAAATTTTTAACCTAAATAATTTTATGATTCTGTACATCTATGATTTTGAATCAGACATGCACATATGTAATTTGATGGCAACTGATCCAGGATTTTTCAAGTGGTTAAAAACCTTCCTGTCAAACACATATGAGATAATTTGATTGTTTTATCTCAATAAATACAAAATAAATCAGAAAAAAAAATATATGTCTGATAGGACTTTAGAAACATTAATGATTTGCATTTGGACTTTTACAACATGAGGCACATTCTCTCCATCAATGTAAATCTCTAATGCCTCCTTAACTATTAAATCCCACGGTAACAAGTCAAATGCAAGTTCACATACACAAGCTGAGTACTAGTGGGAACTGAAAGAAAATGGCAGGGGAAAGGAAGGAAGGAAGGAAGGAAGGAAGGAAGGAAGGAAGGAAGGAAGGAAGGAAGGAAGGAAGGACCATCATCACACATCCTTCATTAGTTAATATCTATTTATCAAATAAATCAATAAAATATTACTGTAAAAATATTTTCATGATCACCCTTTTTGTTATATATTAGACCTGAAAGGCAATAATTATTTACAAAAAAATTAAAATGAGTTCCATAGCTTGTGCTAGTTGGCTGAACTTCTTAAAGAAGAAAATTAATATTCTAATGTAGTTATTAAAAGTACTCTGTGGTCTGATAGTCTTTCTCTACTTCAGAGGCAAATCTTCAAGTCTTGTTTTAGTCAGGAGAGCTTTTTGGAGTTACACAAAGTACAGACACACGTAATGTATTGCACATAATGTGTTGCAAATAATGTATTTTTAGTAATAAATAAGCTTTTTAAAATTCAATAAAGGAAAAATAAATTAAATGAAAACTGAAGAGATGAAAAACAGAAGTAGTTACAACAGTTGAAAGCAGCCTTTGTTATATTTTTGGAATTTTGTGATAACTTTAAAAAGAATGATATATTTGGCCAGAATAACTCCAAAATGTCTGTGTATCTGCTTACCAGTTATTTAAAACCATTACATGTTTTTAAAATTGCTTCTACCTACAAATATGCTAAGTGGTGTTGGACACAGTAGTAGAATCTGAAGAGAAGCAGATTGACATACAGCCAAACACTAAAATAAGACTCTGCTTCCAGGGAAAATATGTATCTTTTGATGCTTATTCAAGTCTTTTATGTTCTCATACTAGTGAAAAAAAATTAATTACCAAACATTTTCTTATCTTAGACACACACCTCAGGTTTAAAATGCTTAAAATATAAACAGGAAAATAAGACATGCTGCATATTACAAAAATATTTTACCCAGTAGCAAAACATGGTGGATGTAGCCAGAAGCCTGAAAAAAAGATAAAAAAGGCAGAATGTAAAATAAAATAAATTATTTTTCTGTCATCTTCCTGTGTATGGTATCAGTGTTTTATCATGACAAAGTTTTGGTTTGTGGTCCTAGTTCTCACGTTTAACTTCAGCTAGGATTTAAAGTCCAATGCTGTTATCCTGTCAGTGATGAAGGCCAGCAGCATGCTGGCTTGTGTCTGCATGGGCACAGCCAGTGTATTGAGGCAGGGCTTGCCCTTCCTGTCCTTGCCACTTAGACCACACTTGGGAGCTGGCTTGGGCCCCAGTTCAAGAAGGTCACTGAAAAACTGGAGAATAACAAAGAGCACCAAGATGTTTGGTAGTCTGGAGCACTTATCCTGTGAGGACAGTCTGAGAGGTGGACTTGTACAGCCTGGAGCAGAGAGAGACTTCAGGGGACCTAAGTGGAGCTACCCAGCAGCAACAGGGAAGATATCAAGAAGGCAAGTATTTAGTAGTCTGTGTAGCAGGAAAACAAGAATCAATTATTATAAACTGAAATAAGGGGAAGTTCTGAGAGTAAATACAGAAAAACATTCACTATGAGTATGTTTAGATAAGGGACCAGGCAACCCAAGGAGCTCTGGGATGTCTGCTCCCAGAGGTCTCCAGGACATGGCTAAAAAAAGCTCTAGGGAGCATAGTCTTAATTTGGTGCTGGTCTTGACTTGAGGAAACACTTGAACTAGTTGAGTTCCCAGTGTCCCCTACAACATGAATTGTCCTCCGTCTGTTTCTAGATCTGCTACATCTTTCATGATTGCTGTAAAATATGGCGCTGCATTTTACATAATACTTCCCTAATACATTAAGTCCCTGGAGTAAGAAACATAATTCAGATTTCCCCCAGTCCCTTGAGGCTGCTTTGTATTCTTGAGGGAATGGGACAGTTATCCCAAAAGACATATTAAGATAACTACATAATTAAAGTCAGTGACATAATGCAGGCTTTGACATGGATTTCCATAAAAAAATCATGGTTCTTCTTGAGTTCCTATTGTGTTATTTTAACATTCCTATTTAATCTCACCTTTTTGTATTCAATTTCTATGTTGTTGAAGCAGAAAAGCCTAAGACCAGATATTATGGAATACCCTGAGTGAACTGTGATTTTGCAAGAAGCCATCAGCCTCCTAGCACAGCCCTTTTTCATTTCAGGCAGTCAGAAGGGTGGTTTTGGTGTCAGCCACAAGGAAGTAGTGACACAGGTTTCACCATTGGGTTTTGCAGGACTTCACTGAGAGCAAGCAAACAATGACACTTGGAACATCAGCAAACCTCACATCTGGAAAATGCGAAATCCATATGCCAGAAAAGTGGCAGCTTTATCTTAATGAGGATATGATTTTCACAGCCTAACAGGGGTTTGAATACTGGATGTCCTCAGCTTCTGTTTTGGAAACAGTGGTATTCTTTTGTTGAAAGCTTTCAGTAGCCCTGTTTTTGAGGCTCCATGGGAAATCTTTGACTACTCCAAGTGCAAAAAGTAAGAACCAAATCCCAGGATTTTACAATGGGAAATTTTAGACAGTATTAGCAGTACTGACTCCACCTTCAATGTAAAATGCTGAAGAGAAAATGTGCAAAAATATGGCAAAACTTATGTGCAATACTGTTTCAGAGTCTTGTGCCAGTTAAATATCTTCATGGAAACTGTACAAGAATTCTCCACTGTGGGTTTTACAACTGCTTCTGACAATTTTCATTGTTAATGTTAATTATAATTTGTCTTTTTACTGACAATCTAAGCCTATACTGTATTAGGACTTGGTTATGATAGGTGTTTTACATTGCCCAAATAATGCATTAGGTGAGAGCAAGTGAGAATAAGGGGGAGTAGAGCAGGAGCGGATAACAATAGAATGTGAACATTTCTTTTAGTGACTGCCTCACCAGAGAGATATATACAGTCTCAGTGGATGAATTTTAGCCCTAATTAGGACATTGTCAGTGGAATAGTTACTGTCCTAATCAGGAACTGTGGCAGACAAGTGGTTTGTTAGACAGGTTGTAAAAGATAGACAATGCATAATAAAGTCACCAGAGACCAGACAAGGTATTGATGATGATCCCAGTGCTCTTTCCAATGCTGCTCTTTGCATTGAAATTTTGGGCTTATTCCTCTGATAAATGTCCTCTTTGCTGTATGACTTTGACCTTTGAATGCCTTTGTTAACGTACAACACACATTTGATGCCAGGATAGTACAAAGAGCCTTACAGGAAGACTGGTGTTATTATTTTTTGTCATCTGCAGAATAATCATGCAAGTGTGCCAATGACTGTAACTGTTGAGTGGTTTATAGCCTGACCACTTGGACTCAGTTTTACAAGCGGTTTTGTGCTGTATTTCAATTTAGGAAGCATGTAGGAATCTCACAGTAACAGAAAAAAACCAAGAAAACAAACAATCAAACCCCAAAAATCAAATTGTTCCAATGCCCATGGCAATAGTATTTCTTACCAAGTTTCCTTAGGCAGAACTGTTTAAGTCTGGGCGCACCAAGATTCTGGGAAGTATTTGTCTTCTAGTTAAGGCTGCCTGACATTTTTCAAGTAGATCATACAGCTGAGCTCTGTAATGGCCTAATGTACTCAGAGCTTGCTTAACAACCTGAGGGTAGGAAAGCTCTACAGACAGACCCAGGCAGACTCCATCAGTGGGCTGAGGACAACTGCAGGAGGTTCAATAAGGGGAAGACTCCCACACTTGGGTCATAACAACCCCTAGCTATGCTACAGGCTGGGGGAGGAGTGGCTTGAGAACTGTTCGGCAGAAAGGACCTGGGGGTGATGGCTGAACATGAGCCAGTGTGGGCCTTGGTGGGCAAAAGGGCAATGCCATCTTGGCCTGGACTGAGAGCAGTGTAACCAGCAGGACCAAGGAAGTGGTCATCCCCCTGTACTTGGCATTATGAGGCTACACTGCATTCAGTTTTAGGTCACACACTTCCAAAGGGGTATTGAGGTACTGGAACATGTCCCGAGAAGGGCAGCAAGGCTCGTGAAAGGACTAGAGAACATGTCCTGTGAGGAACAGCTGAGGGAGCTGGTTTTCTTTAGTCTTGAGAAGAGGAGGCTCAGGGGGGACCATCACTGTCTACAACTCCCTGAGAAGAGGCTACAGTGAGGTGGGGGTTGGTCTCTTCTGCTGTGCCTGCAGTGAGAGGACAAGAGGAAATTACATTAAGCTGACATAGGGGAGATTCAAATTAGTTATTAGAAAAGAAATGTCACTATTGGAGTGATCAGGCATAGGAACAGATTGCCCAGGGAGGTGGTAGAGTAACCATCCCTGGAGGTGTTTAAGAGGTGCCTGGATCTGGCACTGGGCGATGTGTTTTTGTGCTTCAGGGGTTAAAATGGTTGTGCTGGGTTGATGGACTTGATGATCTTAAAGGTGACTTGCAACTTAGACAGTCCTATGATTCTAACATACAATAACAATGGTAATTTCAGCAATTGTAGTGGTGAGAAAATTAGTAATATGCGCCAAGGAAAGTGGGTTCATGCCCTTTTTCATGCCAAATACAATTATCCTGCAGCTACCTGAAACAGAAACAGAGGAAATTATCTGGGTAAAAAAAATGCCAGAGGAAATACTTTTTATCCTGATAGAATTGCCATGAACATTTCCCGTCTTGCCCTCTGCACATAGAAGGGTTGTGTACTTATTCGGAAGGCAGAATTTAGGTTAGGAAGTTTGTGGCCTTTAAGGCGTGCAGCTCATGGAGACTGGACTCCCATATCTCATCTTGTGACTTACTACTCATCATATAAGGACATTTCAGGATCTTACACATTTAATTGGTAACGGTAAAACACATGGAAAATACTATTTCAGGCAGGGTCATTCATCATAACTGGGAATATGGTCACATGGAATGTTGACATTGTCTGAACAAGAATGAATATATTAATTAAGGTGGACTTTTTAAATTCATCAGAATCCAAGAACATTGATCTACTTTGCCTTGCTTTATTTTGAAATTATGTCTCAATTTATGAAATGATTTCCTGTTTTCCTTATTTTTTAGTTGCTTCTTTCCCCCTTTTCTCTGCACGGCATTAATAAAACTGCTGCTTGACCTTCTGTCTTGATGTTCAGACCTGTGGGAAATCAGTAAATTGCCTAGCATGACAGCAGACCATCCACTAACATAGAGGAAATCCTAGATGAAATAAATTCAGCTTCTGATACCTGACTTGGCTCACATCCATCAAAAATTATGTGCAGAGAGTGTGGTCTTTCAGACAGATGAATCCAAGGTGGTGGAATAATTTTAGAAACAATTCTTCTGAGATAAATTACACCAAGGGCTGAATGAGAAACCATATGTTGTTAGGATTATGGAAGGCCGACATGGAACTGGGAGTTACTTTTCCAGTCTTGAGACTTATACTTCTAGCAGCTGGGAGCTGAGAAATATGAAGTGGAAGTTAGTAGATTGTCTTTCTGAGATTGATATCATCAAAGGTATTAGTGTGGATGTGTCCAGAACTCATGGTCCAAGTCCAGCATCCACACAAGGAAAAGTGCACAGATTGATTTTCACACTGAGATGGATTCAGAAAAGGCTACAAGGATTATCTGGAACCTAGAAAACTTGTCTTTACTGTGAGAAATTGAGGAAGACAACTGTATTTAATTTATCCTCTTGTGTTTTGAAAAATAACTTACTAAGGGTCCACAAATTTCCTCTTGCTTTGCAAGTATTCTGCCCTGGAAATCAAAAGTGTTTGTGTCTAAGAAGATTAAAGGTTTCTGATATAGGACATATTTTTAAAACAGGATAGTGAAAGAGCCAAGTCTGACATCTGGCTATCTGACACTAGAACAAATTCAAACTGAAGTAACTTCAAGCTTGTTGACATTGGGAAAGCAATATTTTTCAATCAAGGTTGACTCAGTAAATTTCTTAAGATTCTGTTCTAAGTTAAACACAATTAATTCAGACTCTGTAGGCGAAATCCTAGATAGTTAAAGAATGATGGTAAAGTCAGTATTACAAATATATAATTTATAAATAATTAATCTGCTAATTTCAATTTACTAGCTGAAAATAAAAAGTAGTAGAAGTAGATAGCTGCCAGCCTGCCCCTGCCTACCAACCTCCCACAGGTGGTCCCATGAAATCCTCTCATTAATACCTCCTTCAGGTATTATTTAAAAAAGCAGTGTAGAGATCCAGTGGAGAAACAAATAAGTCCTGCATTATCTCCAGAGTTAATGGTCAAACAGATCTTATCATGGAAGGTGACAGCCTCACCACTGTGAGTGACAGACTGTTGTTATTTACATACAGCTCATTTCTGCCTGGTGAAAAATCTGACATGGTGGTGAAGGTCTTCTAGTGGTTCAGTTGCTAAGAGATAGGAGGATTTGCTTTGATGCAGATAATAAACAGCTGTTTACACAGCATGTTTGCACATGCTTTAATAGGATCACTTTGCTTATTTGGATTTTTTCCTTACTGGTTGCACTGTGTTAGCATCTGTCAAACAACAAATAGCATTACCTGAAATGTATTAATATTAATGAATATGCTATTTTCATCATGGGAAGGACATGAAAGTAAATCTCATTTTAAAAAATATTTTAATATCTTTTCTCATTTGATGAAGTTTGCCTTTTCCTCACATGATTTCTTCACCCATATGTGTTTATTAGTGATTTTATCCCTTAACTCTAAATCAGACTAAGCATGAATAACTTGTAAATGGCTTCATGATTTCTTAAGCCTTGAGGCCACAGGGTATGATTGTGCTGGACGCAAGCCACACAATTTCATTAATTAGTTCATGGAATTGACATATTTATGTCTTTTGAGTGATCTAAAGCTATCTTTTGAGAATGGTACAGCCATTCTGGTATGAAAGGTCTTAAGTGAGAAAGAAAACACTGTATCTATAAGAAGTTGTTCCTGTGCTTATTCACACTTCAAATTTTAAAATGTACCTCTTGACTGTAGTATTAATTTAGCTTTGGTTTCAGACACTGAACACATTTTAGTGCCTTGATCTGACAAGTTAGAGCACGTGGTATGTGGCAATACAGTTGGAGGTGCACCATCTTTGTGCAGCTTTCTGGCATTGTTTAGGAAGTTTTAGAATTATAAGAACTATAATGACCCCTGTGGACAGTGGGTCACCGAATTTCTGGATGTCTTATCTTTGCTTCACCATCACCATTTTGGCAGTATTATTTCTCCTGGATACTGTGGTTATCAGCCTCTGGCCAATATTTATTTGTTGTATGTCAAGTAGAAATGTGCACTTGACTGCAATAGCTTTTGCCCATTTGGAGCTTTACATGAGCAGTTTAACAATACTCCTGCTTCAATGACTTTAATATAAAAGCCTGACTCTGTAATTCTCTGCTTCTAATGGCTACAAAAAAGCAATGTGTGTTATCTTGAAAAGAGCTATCAGTAGTAATTTAATATTGTACACAGTAAAAGATAAATTTTTTAGTGTTCTATAATATTAATAGTTTCCAGAGCTGACAGACCTAAAGTAAGTAAAACAACAGCTCTTTCCAGTTTTCATATGAAAGCTTCAGCTTTTAATTCCCATAGCCTATTTACATTATTGTTTTTAGCACAAAATAATCGGTTTGAAGCATACCAGTTTTTTCCCATAAACCTACTAAACTGTAACTCATGCATACTTACTACAGACAAGTTGATCCTTTTATTTTTTTAATTCAAAAGAAAATTTGATGTCAATAAGAAGGATTTTTTTATAATTGAAAAGAATGCACGTATATATACACACTTTTCTATAAATGGATAAAAAAATTCTCAGTCTTTCCTCAGTCCCATAACTTAGTTTTCTGATAAAGATCACTGGAATTTTTAAAGGACTATTGGAGATTATAATTAATACTGTTTTCATGAGCACATCTCTTAACTGTATGCTTATTAGCCCTGAAATAAGCATTTCTGTTCTCTTTGCCCCTACTGATTCCCAGACATCCAGACTGTGATCCTTACAAGCTAGTCATTTCCAACTAAGAGACTTGACATCTCAGCAGTTTCCAGAAGTTAAATGCATCTTTTATTCCAATACACTTATCAAAAATATATGAAGTGGGTTTTGGTTTAGCTTTTTTTTTTTAATATCCATGTTCCAGTGTAAGAAGTTCCATATATTGCTGTAGGTAATTTTACATATTGCTATACAACAATTCATGAGCATTGTCATGAATTTATTATGCAGGAATAGAGATTTTCTATACTTGAAAGTTAGTTTAAGTTAATTTTTGGTGTAGGGTAAGGTATCAATTGCAAGTGTGATAACTATTTCTGTCCATGTGCTGAACAGTGAGAGTATGAGGGGGCTGGATATTTGAACACAGTATTTCCTTCAAAAGGTTTTATAATAGCAGGATGATGGTATGTAAAGATCTTATAAAAATGTCTGTAACTTGAATCAGTATCAAGACTGTTATTGTCTGTTTTAATTTTAAAAAAACATGTTATTGCTAAAAGAAAGTGATATGAACATCATGTTGTTGCAAGATGAATGTGTTTGACAGTACATTTAGCTAATGTCTGTGTCCTGTAACAAATACAGTGTACAGTTAGAATTACCTATATCTTATAGTTATCATTCTGAAATAAACCATAAATCAGCATGGAAATGATGCACAAAGAAAAGCAAAAATCTTTTTTTTTTTTTTTAATATCAAAAGAGGTAGCAAAGAGATGTGTTGCAGGACATGCTTAAACATATTATGATGGTGCAGCTTTACCCTACTTAGCAGGGTGGGATTGAAGCTTGTGGACTTGAAAACCTCATATATCTAGGCTCAGTACAAAGGTCAGGCAATATGATAGGGACCTAGAGCAGACTTGCATCAGAAGTACTGCTTTTAACTGTTTGATTGCCAGTGAATTTTTCAGCTTTATTAGCTGATCTCTGGAAATATAGCTCAACAATTCATGGCTTTGGATCTTTACTTTCTCACTGCTGAGGATGTGTGGTAGCTTCAAAGAATACATTATAATTGCAAGAATTTTGAATTTTCTGCTGTCTCTAAACAGTAATGCGACCTGGGCTAATCAATGAGACATAAAATGGCTTTCAGGAAAAACTTCAGTGAGCACCATTTTGTGTTCAAAGCAGGGTCTGACTCCAGCTTCAGCAGAGTTTGGCAGGAGGTGAGAGCAAATCAGAAGTGCCTTGCAGCTTTGAGTTACCAGCTCTGGCAAGTCCATTACCAATGCCAGAACAGAGCTGCCTCCCCTCCTTGCTGAGCTTGCTGGCTAAGGGAGAACATCATCAGCAAGGAGAGAGGGTGGCTGCTGAGGTCCTGCATTCTGCTGGGTATCTGCCAGCATCCAAACGCAAAGATTTTACTCTGTGACTGCAGAACGTGTCTCTGGATTTCCAGTGAGTTCAAAGTAACTGGGATGCAGTACTGAAAACCTGGCCTGGTAGAGAGCAAAGGCACTGCTGGCTGCAGATATAGCCTGCATTTTTGGAGAACAGCACACATGGAGACAGAGGCATCATAGTGCAGTGGGAATAACTGTATAAGGGACCTGATATGTTTTCCCTGAGTTTGTCTAGCTCCCTGCTCCAGGCCCCTGCCTCAGGGGTAATGCAATCTGTTTTTATACAGCAGTAGTATTCACCTAAATAAAAACCTTCTCAGAAATCACAGCAAATGTTCAAAAATTATAGCAAAAACTACCAGACTGTCTTGCAGAGAGGTTCTTCCACGTCTTGGTGTTAGACTTAGCTTCTTGTGAAAATGTTGCAAAAAAAAAAAAAAAAAAAAAAAAATTGGCACTAATTTCTGAGTCTCAGCTGCAGTCAGGCTATGTGCCTGAAGCTGACACTTTCTTGTATCTAGTGTTTTGAGGTGTCTTCATTAAAGGTATATTTGGCTGTTGCATGCATGAAATGAGTTATACTGGCTGTGTCTATGCAATATGCCCTGAGCAAAGATGAATCCAGGGAGAAAAATGTCTTTCCTAGTTTCTAGAAGCTAAAGAACAATAAACCAGCATAATCTTCTTGCTCATTTCAATGAAAAGGAAAGTTGAAAGCAGTAAGCAGAGCCTACCTGCTTCTCCTGTGACACCATCAAAAGTGTTTGAAGACTGCATCCATTTACTCTCTTTTACTGGGGTGAGACTAGGCAGGGACTTGGCAGAGAATTGACTGCTTTCCTTTTGTTACCTTGGTGCTGAAATGAATGTCACAAGCTGGCATCTATTCTATTTGGGATATAACATTGTAATAAGCACACAAATGATGCATCTCTAAAATTATGTACAAAGAATTTACTCTGGTTAAATGCCTTTATTTGGTATTATGTGTCAACTTTAATTGTGTTGCTCTTGTCTTTGCCTAAATTGACTAAAATTGCTTTAACTGATATTATATAATAAATTTCAAAATAATCACATTTTGCTACAGCATTTAGTACAAAGTACTTTTCTGCACAGTGCAGCCTCTGTTTTTGTAAAAGCTATTTTCCCAGCCACCTGGCAGCTCATTCTCAGTTCATGCACATTTAGTTACAGCTGGCACAAAAAGCAGAGTTTTCCAAGGACACTCTGCCGACTTGTCCAGTGGAAATTATAACCCCTATAAAATTTTTCGTGATCAAATTTTGTTTTCTCGGGCCTGTTTTGTCAGATCGTGGTCTTGGGTAGAAGTACTGGAGTCACTGATCTACTAGGGTGGCATGTCTAACTAGAATTACATTGAAGGTAAGCAAACAGCTTTTAAATAGCAGAGACTTTTCCTTCTGTTGATTCCATTGCACGGTCAGCATTAAGGACATTCAGATATTCTCATTGAGAGAAGCTGCCCATCTCTCAGCTTTTGTTTTTAAACTTCTAAATTTTTTGTGGTGTTTTGGAATTTGCTGGTTTTGTTGGGATTTTTTACCATTGCAGAGGTTTTAATGACATTTAGGATTTATCTGAGGGGTATATCCAGAGACTTCAACTCTCGAGAGTGTGCCTGAAAATTAGGAAAAGTGTTAAACCAGTACAGAATATCAACCTCAAAAATAGCATATACAATGAGGTTAAAAATAATGACTATAGCTTAAAAAAAAAAAAAATACCTTATAGCTTTAGAATATGTCCTTGTCACATTTAGTAATATTTTTCTTCAGGCATGTGATTGCAGTAATTCTGTCAGGCTGCCACAAGGGTGGAACTGTTGCCCAGGAAGGTAACATGATTTGTATAGACCAGTCTGGGAGAACAGTGGCATCAGAAGAAACAGACTAGAGGCCATCAGAGCTCCAGGTAAATGTCTGAGCAATTCAGTGACAGATTTTCCACAGTCCTTCTGATCCTCACAGGAGCACTCAAGGAGGTAAGAACATGTGCAGTGCAAACACATTAGTGGAGTCCTCATTGATTACCTAAACATATTGACAAACATCTACCATGTTCTGCCACAAGTATCTTTTTACAATATTCTGACTTAAAACAACTGATATTTTAAAGTTTGGATTATTTGTACTGTTTCATATGTTAAAATATATAATTTGAGATGGTAATTGTGTGCATATGGAGTTGGATAATATGGATATACAATCCATCAGTCAGAAAGTTCTCAGGTTGTACAAACTGGTTCAGCTGCTGGGTCCAAGGCATTGTTTTGTTCATGCAGGTATTTAGAGATTCTTAAGTGAACAGCTTGATTCCTAAGTGAACAGAAATTGAACTCACAGTAGTGGTTTGCAGTCAAGTAGGGAGTGTAAGTTTGTGTTCCTCACTTGCCAGACTGTATAAGTAGTGAAAAAGGCTGCATTCACAAAGAGAGGTGCAAGAAAGTTGTTAGGGCCCTATAAATCAGGCAATAGAATCAAACAAAATTAATGGAATCAGGAAACTCCCACTCCTTTGGTTTCTCTGATCATGATACAGTATTATAGTCATCACAACAGAAGAAGTAATGGCAACTTTATACAAAGGAAAATTTAAATGAAAATCTGCAATGGAATGTATTTTTTAAAAGGGGCCTATTTTAAATTGCAAAATCAGCCTGAAGTCTGAAGATGAACAAGTGATACCTTAAGTTTTAGCTTTCATATTTTTCAGATTCTGTATTACATTGGTGTGTAACTTGAGCTTCATATGAAGTGTAAGTCCTCCTCACAGTTTAGTCAGACAAAACAATCCTTTTCCAGCCTGAGAACCATCGCAGGTTCAGTCTCCAAAAAGTATTAACAAAAGCAAAACTAGGAGAATGTGACTTAATTACGTGAAGCTGTAATTGGACAATTAACCCCGATATGCAAATGAACCAAACCTATGAAAGTGTGAAAACTTGTGACCCGTCCTCCATCTTGGGTGCAGCCCTGGCTGGGCTCTTGTACTGCCCAAGGTGTATCCTTTGGAGGCCTTTTTAATAATTACCTACTTTATTCCTTTAACTCTGTCTAGCCTCTGTTCTAGGTAACTTCTCTAGACATCACAAGGAAAGGTAAGATTTCCTGCAAATACCTTGCAGGGCGCTTCTGCCATGCTGGGACTATTCTAAAAATCATATAATGTTATGCTATAGTGGTTTGCTTTGTGCTTCTGTATAATGAGCCTCAAATTAATAAACCCCCAAATTAGTAAAAAATAACCATTCAGAGCAAATAGAAATTAGAATATATTTTCAGTTGGGTGTTGGATTTTTTTCAAACTTGAAATGATGAATTAATATATTGCATTGCTAAAACTTCTCTCAATGACTGCATATGAAAGCACTCAATTTATGTGATTTTTTTTATACCCAGTACTTCTTAGATATTATTTTAAAAACTATCTCCATCTCAGTTTCTCTACTTGGTTGCATAGATGTAAACCAGAAGTAACACAGCTGAAATTAACAAAGCTCCAATTCTGTAAAACCAGCCTAGAAGACAGAAGAATTAACTTTTGGAGCCTCTTTCTCTTCCATTTGCAGAGAGAGTAAAACCACTGCAAAACTATTGGATTAACTGGAAGTCTACATCATTTACATTAATATGACTAGAGAGCAGAAAATTTAGTTTTATTTTCAATAGCTGTGATAACTGTAGCCTTATGTCTTACTATATAAAACATATGCTCTCCATAACTCCTGTCCATACAGAACTGGAGTACATAAATTGCAGATTACAGTTCCAGTAGAACTGAACCTCTATTGCATAGGTACTACTACAGACCCAAGGCCATGATTTGCAATCAGATTCTTAAATTTAAGGACTGACATGTACATACTACACGCTTGAATTCTTATGCAGTTATTTTAAAACTATTCAAGATGATCGGTGGATTCTAAAGAATTATTCAGCTTATCAGCCATCAGATATAAATTTCAAAATGAGAAAAACTACTTTTCTAGTCTGTGTTAGATCTCCACTGAGAAATTTAGGGGTGTGTGTGCCAATATAACAGGATGGTTCAGTAACATCAAAGTGAAGCGTTTCAGAGACGTGAGGCAGCACTGCCTCCTCCTGTTCCACCCAGCACCAGTCTGGATGAAAAGGCCATTTGAAAAAGTAGATAGGTATTGGAGCTCATATACATTCTTTTCCCCCTCTTACACAGATTACTAATTTTTTATTAGCTTACCCTCACCTTGTCCATCTGCATTAAAAAGAATGAAGTGTAGAATTCAGAGAGAAGGAGCAGAAAGGGAGAAAGAGGCTTTCAAGAAACTTCTCAGAAATCAAGTAAATCTAGCTAACATAGTCCCACACATTCTTTAA
>NW_005054406.1:590563-670903 GCF_000277835.1 Geospiza fortis | reverse complement strand
GAGAAATTATTCTCTTTCATGTGTTAGCAAATACTGATGAAATGGAATTGGAGCCACCCTGGATAAATCACTTCCAAATCACTTTGGAATAAACAGTCTTAACATTAAGGGATCCTTTGTACATAATACTAATAATGTATAGGGATATTAATAAAATCAAAAATTCCTGCTTGAGATTCCAAAAAATATATGGAATAAAAATATTTCATAGCTTATAAATTAAATTGTAATGCATAAGAAATGTAGAAATTATAGTATGAGAAGGACTCAAAAAACCTGAGTGTGTTTATTCAAATTGCCTATCCCACAAACCTTCAGATTGAAGTGATTAATTATTAGTCCATTTATTTTTAATGTGATTAGTTATTCTTGGTTGGGGTTCCTCATTCATTTCTTCATGAGCCAGTACTGAATATTTTTCTTCCAAGAGCATTTAAAAAATGTCTGTATATGAAGTGACAGTGCTATTTTTTTTCCCCACTATTTTAAGGAAAAAAGCTTCGATTTGTGATTTACTGATGTAGTTATTTTTATGATGTAGTTTACTGATGTAGTTCACTATTTTAGATTTCATATGTCATCCCACTTTCAAAATGTAACATTTTCTGTACATGTTATCAATGAGTTTTCAGTGCTTTTCTTCCAAAATATTTTCTATTTATCTTTATAAGGAGGTTTCTCAAGACTGTGATCTAAAGTCACACTACCAATAGAAAAAAAATACGTTTACCTTCTCAGTGTTTATAAAAATTCTGCATTACTAAATCTAAGTGTTTAGGTTTATTCTTTTCTGAATGGCTGTTTACTAACTTAATCCTTTAGGTTCATCTGCTTTTCTTCAAGATATAATTTAGCAAGCAGAGCAACACTCTGCTCTCCACCAAACTGCAGAGTTCACCAAGGAAACTGTACAACATCCAGTGTAATTGCTTTCTCTAAGACCGTTTCAAAGGATGAGAGAACATGCTGGAAACTTTAGGTCGTGTCTTATCCTGCTATCAGCAGCATGCAGACCCCAGGAACAGAACAGCCTTACTGGCCATAGCTATTTGATAAAGCCTAATCTCAGTCTATGATATTAGAGGTCTACTTATTTGATGCTTCACTCTTCCCAGACTGTGGTGATGGATGCCACACTGCATGACGAATTTGTTTCAGATTTCTGAAGAATCAACGGTTGTGTCTTCTACCTAAAGCTGATTCTACCTGCCAGGGCTTTCTACATAAATGTTCTGTATCACCTTGGTGACACTAAGATTCAATTTATCAGGAAAGTGGAAAATAAGGTCTTTTGTACTCTGAACATCTTTAAAGCCAATGGATACTTTCCATGGCTCTGACAATGTTTATATTTCGCATTTAGAGAATATCCTTCACAAGGATCATCTCAGCAGGCACTTTAAAAGAACTGCACATTATCACCACAGAGGCTCCATTCAGTCCACCTTGTTTGGGTTTAATCCTATCTGTGTCAACCATTCAGTTCTAACTGATCCAAGACTATATCGTGGTTTGTGTCTCCTGATGTGAAAGGATATGAAAAATCTCATCCATATCTTTCTGTGTCAGAATTAAGATATAGATTTCAGAAGAGGTGAAAATTTGTTCAAATATTGTACAGACGCTTCCCCTTGTTTTCAACACTGTCACAATCCCGGTGTCTCTTTTGTTTGCCTTCAGATTAGCTTCATTTTATAAATAAAGCTGTTCTGTATATAAAAGAAACTGATTTGCTGCACCAATATTATGTGGTTTTAATTGTATTAGGCTACAAAGTCAGAGAAAATAATGGCTGTGTTGTTCAGATTTGAGATTAAAGTTCTCTTTCCTTTCTTATGATAAACCCAATGACATGGATATTTTGTGAATGTATTTGCCCTCAGCAATTTCCTATTTTAAATTAATAAATACAGTGTACTGTATAAGAAAAACAAAACAAAACAAAAAACCCACTAACTTGTCCCTGTGACATATAGTACATATATAATACACAGGGTTCTCTGGAGGTCACCTGAAGTGCATGACCCATTTTGAATTCCTTCAGTCTGTATGATTTTGTCAGGCTTAAGCTGATGATTCTGACAATATTTCTCAGCTTCCTAAGCTGAACATTTAAAACTGGCTTCCTACTGCTTTTCATACTGATGCTAGCTTTCAACTTGATGAAGTGAAGTCATAATTAAACAAAAAACATCCCATAGATAATTATAAAAGTATCTCTCAGCCTATCATTTTAGCCGCCTGCAGGCATTTTAGATGCTTGTTTTTATTTGTGTTATGTAGCTTTTCTATAATAGTAATGGCTTTATTTTTCCTGTACATCTTTCTTTAATTCTTCTCAGATGATGTCAGTTTATGAGACTAGCTTAATTCTCTTAGATGTCTTTCCAGGACTCAGTGACCTCACTCTGCAGGATTGGACATTTGGAATGTGCAAGTGTGCAGTAAACTTCCTGCCTCTTGGTATCAGCTCTCCCGAGGTGCTTTCTGCAAGTCCAAGTCTGTGAGTGAAGAAACTGCAATGATGCCAGAAAGCTAATCTGAAGTGCTGACGATTCTCAGAAGCTATTTTTCTTGTGGGGTCATTCAATTATGGCTGAAATCAGTTCAGTGAATAATTCTGGTTTGCAAGTATAAAAATAGAAAATATTTCAAAATTGAGGGTTGTACTCAAACTGTAATTTGAATACATTGAAGAATGGTTCCAATTGTGGATCCGGGGGCTTTTCCATTTTTACCCAAATGCTGAGACTGCAGACTTATGTCAAGACCTCCCTGCTGAAAACTTCAAAGGCATTCCTTCCAGGCAGAGAGTTTATTCAAGAAGAGTAGAAGTTCCTCCCTGAGTTTCAAAGTGTCATTGCAAATCCATTATCTGTAGGGACTAGTGACTTGAGTAAAAATCTGAAAAATACTATTAATATTGTCCATGCTCATAAAGTTACAGGATGTGGGCATTAGTCAAGAAATTGAATAAGGGGTAGAAAATTTTTGGGGGGAGGAAGAGGGAGTGGGATGAGATGTGTGAATGTGCTTACAGTATAAAGAAAGAGATTTTTCAAGTATGGCAAAAATTTTTTATTCAAAGCATCTAAACTTGATCTCAAAGCCAAACCAAGACTGATATCAAAATTGTTTTTAAAGAGCTATCAAGGAATGAGGGAAGACTCCGTGTGGTTCAGAAAAAATTTAGAAGTGGTGGAAAGTCATCCAAGTATATATTCACTAAACTTTCTTTTTCTTGTACTCAGAAGCACTTATGTCAAAAGATCCATTAAAGTTATAGCGTAATTAACTTTGTTTGTTGGGTACCCCCACATACAGCTCCAGAACACAGAACAGTGAGACCATAACTTTCTTCTGCAAAATAGAAAACTTTCTCAGTCGTTGATACCATCTGACAGCAAGGCACAGAATGACTCGCACTGACCCAGCAATCTTTTTTCTCATGCATATTATATCCTTAACACATATCAGAAAATGAATGAATATATAAAAGTAAACAAACAAACAAACAAATTGAAAAAGCCTATCCCACCCTATTTCTCACAGACAAGGATAAGAAAGGAAAAATTCGGCAGCCATCAATCACAGTGCCTGTTCCTTAAGTCACTTGGTGGAAGTGAAACCTGTGAGAACCTCTGGAGTTCAGCACCTGTGAATGCCCAGGCCATATCTTTTCTCACAGAGCTACCTATCAGTGCTAAGTCTAGGGCACAGGTTATAATGACAGGCAGTCAGAATACTTAGCAAGTTTGTATGTACCTTAGAGAAGAACAATTTATGTCTATATTAGTCAGTTAAGCATTTCCAGGTACTCTTGTCAGTACAACAATATTTCTGGAATGACTGCTGACACTCTTTTGGCCTGAGTTTTTCCAGGCAACCTTTCCAGATTTTTTTTTTTTTTTTGCAAAATTTGAGAGTTAACATAGGGAAGGAAACATTCCCAAAAATCAGACTGGAGAGTGAGCAGAGACAGTTTGGTTCCCTTTAGTCTTGGGAAGACAGAATAGGTGCTGGCACTGTGTTAGTTAACTAGCAGAATGAGGTGTGTTATCTAAGTATGCTGATCTGTTAACCCACTACTGAGTCAGAAGGAAAAATATTGGCCATTGCATTTCTCGCACCTCCTATGTGGAGATGTGTATTTTTTGCACACTTGCTTTCTTCATGATCACAAAATGGTTGAAATGGTATTTTTTTCAGGTTTTTTTTTCATTTTGTTTGAACCTGTTACTATATTCAATAATAAACAAAAGATGAAGAAAGATTATTGGCATATTTACATTTGTGTATGTATATAGTTCAGAATAAGTAAAGATGCAAATAAAACTGTCTCTTCAAGACCTTTGCTGTCAATGGAAAATGAAAGCTATAAGGTCATATTTCAAACTAATGAATATGAGGATTGTTTTTCTGGTTGTTGTACCAGTAACAAGTAACTGGAGTACCAGTAACTACATGGGGATATATCATGTGGTTCAAGGATTTATGTTAGACCCTCATCATGATAGTATCACAATTTATTAAAAAAGAAATTAGATTGAAAATGTGATTTCTGATTGAAATTAATTTTAAATATAATTATTATCATCCATGGGAGACCAAAAGGGCTTCTCACCATTTACATTTTGAGTTGAGATGGAAACACTTTTCTTCCACTCAAGTTTTTTTTACATTCAACCCATATGAATGTAATTACACTCATGGGGATCCTTCAACTTCTATATTTTGTTCCCTCAACTGCAGCCATAATCTTGATATGATTTTAATAATATTTGTTCTATGTAATAGCTTGTAATAGGCTCCAAAATGATTTTACAATCTAAAATGTGCTCCTCCAAATGATCCAAAAGCAAAGTGCAACTATCTGCTACATGGAAAATAATTGCCATAGAGTCTAAAGCTTTTAAAGTTAATGCTATAATACTAAAATATCGGAGTATTTCACTTTATGACAGAAAAGCCTTTATCTATAGTATGCTAACACTGCAATTACTTTTAGTTAAATGATAATGGCTGCTGGTTGTCATTGTTTCTTGATTGAATTGTTATAGAATGTTATCCAATTTTTATGACTTTTTAAATTTATATTTCCCTTTCATGTACTAAAGAGCAAAAAGAAGTATAATCTAAAATCAACAAGTTAAAATAAATGCTCTATAACTCTAACTGAAATTGATTCTTAAAACTCAAATGTTTCCCAAGGGACTTGAAAAATTACTTGGAAAATGTAAATGGAATGTCCTGAGTATAAGACATAAATATTGCCCACATATTTTTATTTTGAAGTTTGAAAGAGAAAATATTAAGGATTGCGTGGTATTGTCATAATCAAAGTCAATTTTTTCATGTTTTCCTTAGTTTGTATTTAATACACCAAACTTAATTCTCAGAATTCTTGAAATTTATTGTCAGTTGGATCTACACATAGATGAGAGTTAAAATTTTATATGTGGCATCTCAAGATTAATCTTGCTATGTCCTCACAGACGGCCATGCTTGGATTTTGGACTGGCAGGTTCAAGACATGTATAGTGTCATGGCATTGGCAGTCAGACCCTCACCCATGTGCTCTCTCACTGCCCCTCCTCAACAGGATGTTGGAGGTAGAAAGAAAGGTGAAAAAGCTCAAGGTTAGAGATAAATACAGAACAAATCACTTGCCAGTTACTACCACAGGCAAACCAGACACAATGTGGGGGCAGTTATGCTTATTGTGAAGTAAAAATGATTTGTACAATGAGAAACAAGGATAAACTAAATCAACATCTCCATCCCACCATTTTCTTTTCCCCTGTAAGGCTCAATCTCACTCCATTGCCAAGGCCTTTGCCTCTCCTAGCCCATGAGGTACAGGGGGATGGGGAAGGAGGATTATGCTAAGACCATAATAGCTCTGCTTGACACCGCGTTCACTCACACTTTTCCCCTGCCTCTGTGTGGGTGCTTCCACAGCTGCCAGGAAACACGTCCTTCACCACGGTCTCTCCATGGGCTGCAGGGTGATCTCTGCTCCAGTCCATAGAACATCTTCTCCAGTTCTTTCTTCTCTCATCTTAGTGTTCCCAAAGTTGTTTCTTCCATTTTTTTCCCCTTGCTTCTCTCTGTCATCTGGTGATTTTGCCATTTCTTAAATATTTTCCCCAGTGCCACTCCCACCGTGTGTGTGGGGTTCTGCCGCGCCCTGTGGTGGGCGGTTGGATTTGGCTGGAACTGGCTGTATCTGGCTGGAATTGCCTGTATCTGGCTGTATCTGGCTGGAACCAGCTGGAACCAGCTGTATCTGGCTGGAACTGGCTGTGTCTGGCTGGGGCAGCCCCAGCTCCCCTCCTGGAGCTGCCACTGCTGCCAGGGCCTGGATGGCTGCAACCCATGAAAATGTCCTGTGCTTTTAAATGATGAAGTTTAAATATTCATGAGGTTTTGTTTCTTAAAAATGTCTAGGTACAGTTGAATTTTCTTTTGCATTGTTATGAAAGAATGAAATATCTATATTTGTTATCTTTTTTTTTTCACTTGTTAACTCTCTTTTTTTTCTTAGAAGTTCATAAAGCCTCAGAAAAAAAGAGACATTATTTTTTCTCTAATTCAGCCTGGACATTCTGAATGATCACAGGATCCAGAAATGAATGGATGACACTGCAAGATGGTGTAGTGTCTTAAAACCAGAAATGTGATGCAGTCTATGATTCTATGACATTATAAAATAACTGTGTAAATATCAGCTGATTAGCCATGATCTTTCTAAAACTTTCCACCCTGAGAACTTCTGAATGAGTTTGAAATCCACAGGCACAACCAACACAAAACAGCAGAAAATTTTATTGAAAAGGGTATGATTATGAAGGTATTTATTGTGCATCCTCTATTTAAGTTTCAAAGAACTAAAGAAGTAATTCCATGCATATACAGGGCTCAAAATTGCAATCACATGATACATTTCTATCTTTGATCACTAATTAAAGGGTTTTGTTTCTTTTCATTCAGCACTAGTTTCCTTCTCAATTTCCTGCAGTCATTCAGGTTAATCAATGATTTAATCATGTTATCCTTCCATCAGTTTAGTCTCAAATCCTTTTGTGGGATTTTTGCCGTTTAATAGAGCTAATTTTCAAGTTAGAAAGATCTGAAGAGATGGAGATTAAGATCTATCAAGAACCCACATAACTATCCACTATAGATTTGCAGTCTTGAATGTAAAATCTCTGACTTTCATTTGAGATCTTTCTGTCTGTTTTCATGACGCCTTCCCATTCTGTCTGAGAATGTTTAGGGAGATCAGTTTTCCCTTGCTTTATTTCTCATTTTCCATGACAATCTTCAGCATTGTAAGAGCAGGATCAGATGCCTAATGACATTCAGAAATTGCACTGAATTCTCAAAATTTCCAACTGCATCTGCACTATTAAAGGGCCCTGATAATCTCCTGTCTAAATGAAACAAGATGTAGGACTTTCAATTCACACCTATTTCTGCCACCCTTCCTTTAAACACTCTTCCTCAACAATAGATGATACATGGAATGTGACGTTCATACACTGATGCAATTATATGAAATAGAATGAAATAATTCTGAAATCATTTATTTGAGGCTCAACATTTTGACAGTAAGAGGCATTATTGGATAAATGACAACACAATCGTTACTTACCTTAGGATCAGACCTTGCATTTCCCAGTGTTGCAGAAAGCCACGTGGGGTTTGACAGTCATTTTGATATTTTACTGTGTTTTTTTAATCTTTCTCATGTCTTAATAGTGGGACAGGATAAATAGTTACATCTAATAAGAACTATGTATTTGTGTTATAAGCAGTGGTAATGATGTTTTCTTTTGACTTTCACTGTTTGCTTTCTGATAATCCCTAATATTTATTTATTATTATGTTTGTTTCATAGAACTATTTTCAATATTATTAGAATCTCATTTTTGAATGGGAATAGTAAGAGTAGAGCTCGTCAGTCTATATGTATATCAAAGCTTGTTTTACTCCTGTTATATTACTTTTACTCACCATTCATCACCATCCAGTTTTGGCTGTCAGATTATTGCCCAGTCACTCAATACTATAAGATATTCCTGCAAATTTCCACATATGACTTTTAGTTTTATCACCCTGAATAATACATAAATAAACTTAGTCACTTCACTATTTGTTCCTTTTCTGCTTCAGTATAATCAAAACCAAATCCAGGCATAGATGCCACTGGGGTCTAACTCGGACTTCTATTGACAAAACCTGTCATTGATTTCTATCTTTTGCTTTATCCTTCAACCAGGAATTAATTCAATTAGACGTTTGAAAAGACTGTTAATAAAATAATCTTCCAAGATTTCAGGATTTGCTGCTGCTCACTGGATTATTTATTTCTTCCAAGAACACTTAACACACCTGCAACAAGTGATTCTCCATTACAGTATCCAAGCTATTTTTCCCCTCATCATATCATAGTTACCTAACATGTACTAATTCTACTAATTCTTATAATTTCAGTCATTTTATTTGGTATGGAAGTTTTACTTAGTTGATTTCTTGCTCCCTAGACATTACTTTACAATTTGACACCACATTTATTACCCTCCAATCACCACATACTAATGCTGTTTTAAGTGTTAATGTGCTCTGAAGAACCTAGTGCTTTGATGGTTTCTTCAAGTTTTTGGGTGACTTATGTTTTTTTTTTTCTATTCTTCTTTTTTTTTAATTGAAAAAAAAAAATTTGTTCCTTTTGCTGTTCTTCTGGCTAGCTTCATTTAGAAAACTATTGCAGTCTGGGAATCCTTCCTTATATCAAGGAATTAATTTAGATTTTCTAGTATGAGCCTGTATTTTCATTTAATTTAGTTTCAAATTACCATATATCTTGGTGTGCAATATATTTCAATTAAGTACAGATCACAGACTGCTTATGTATGTGTTAAACTGAACCTTCAAAAGATAAAATAAATTGCATAGATGTACTTAAATATTTAGCAGAGCTGGTAAAAAGTAATAAATACTTATGATAGGAAATTTCCTTCAAATCTAAAATCTGAAATGAAAACTACAGAATACATGATTAAATAAAGTAAATGCCAACCAAGTCTAGCTTATATATGAATTTTAGTTTTGAAAGAAAAAAACAACCTAAGCTTTTCAGGATGTTTCTTAAAGGATGGCAATTTCCTCTTTAAGCAAGCAATTACAAGCAATTCACTGACTTCAAGCAATTACACTGACTTTTGAGACACCTCTTAACAAAGTATTTCCCACAGGTATTTTACAGAACTGTAGGTTTTTCAGGCTGTTGCATTCGAGTTTTGCTCTGACTCCCTTAAGCTAAAAGCTCATGAATCATTATTGTACCTGCCTGCTGAGAAAGGCAAGAGGAACTGATTCCGTTTATGTGGGCTGATCCATCCTCTCCTTCCTTATTCCCTTTCCATAAATAGGCCCCAAAGTATTGTTTACTCTAATTTCTTCTCAAATTCTCCCCTATAATCCTGCAGATTTGCTCCTAGTAGAGGAGGAAATTGAAAGGGACAAGAGGTTGACTCATTGGGGTTTTTTTTACAAAAAAAAAATAGAGGGGGGTTGCGCATGAAAGACTGAGTAGGAGGGGAGAAAAGCAAAGGATAATACTAGGAAATTTGAACCATGTGAATAGTGACAGAGATAGCTAGTGCCTACAGGTGGTCTTTATGCAAAACTTGAATGCTCCAGACAGCACAAGAGTGCCACGAAAAAAATAAAAAGGGAGGTGGGGGAGGAGGAGGAAAAAGGGGTCACTTAAAAGTAATTAAGAAAAATCTCTTTCTGGTTTCAGTGGAAAAGCCTAATTCTTTGCTGCATCCATACTGGTGTCGTCTCCATTTCACTTTGTTTCATGAACTTTTAAAACTGTATTTTGTTTTCTGTTCCTCAATTCAAACACACAGAGAGAGTGACTGCTAAATACATTGTGAAAGTTTTAATTGGCAATTAGAAGACAAATATGGACAGTTAGAATTAACACCTATTGGTTGTCAGTGTCTTTCTGTTAGTTTCTGTTGCGTATAACTTGATTTCCTGTCTTTACCTTCCTTAATATACATAAAAATCCCTCTTTTTGTCTTAAATATTTTTACATAAATATTCCATGTTTCATACAAATTATTATTCAAAGCCATAGTTTATTTCTTCCTGTGCAGTTAATGGACAAAGATTTCATCATTAACAGGTGCCTACAACTGTGCAATATTAATCCTCTTTCAACTCAGAGCAAGAAGACAAAATTCACTGACTTTTACAGATGCTAGTTTTGAAAGTGTGACACTTGGAGTGACACAGGTCTTTTAAACTGGCCTCACAAATGCTTTATCCTGCATCATGGTGTCAGAACAAATTATCTTGGGTTTTCATACAAATTACACAGTTGAGTAAGCTGAGAGTACATCAACAGTCTAATTTTTGTATATCAATTAAAACCTGTTAGCTGGATTCAAATATGTTTGATTTTTTTTTAACTTTAAAGATGCATTAATGTAATAGATTTGTGCAGAACTAGTCGCATATATAACATTAGAAACCTCACACTGTTTTCTTTCTAGGTTTTGCTTTGATGATGCTGAAGAAACAATTGATGAATGCAAATTTGTGCATCTTTTTCTGCATCTAATTAATTAAGCACATCCATTTCCCTTGGGAGCCAACTGTCAACGCTGATAAATAAATAATACACCAGATATTTCATGCTGTCCAGTATCTCTCATTTCTATGTATGTTTATAATTATATATATATAAATATAATTTTCAAGTGCCAATTCCAGTTGCTAGGTTTTAAAAGTCCTATGAAGACAGCTACTAACTAATGTTTTTGTAGGAAAAACATGTTCTTTTCCATTTTCAAAACAATATAACCTGGGCATGCAGTGCTTCTCTTTTACACTTCTGAAAGATTTTATTCCATACACATATTTTTGTTCCATAGGAATTATTTTTAGAAAATATAAATGCCTTGAATATTTTGTGCACACTCTAGACCTATATTGTATTTGCATGGTCTGATTTTTGGCAGCAGGTGAAAAGTTGCTGGAAGCATCCACCATGTCCAGTAGAGCCAATCCCTGATGGCTCTGAAGATGAACATGCTGCTGGCCAAAAGTGGAGATGTTGGTAATGTCTCTGTGATGACATATTGAAGACGAATATCAAAACAGTCACACAGTGTTTCTTCTAGTCAGAGAAGAGGAGGAGGTGAGAACATGTGAGGGAAAACAATATGGAGACACCAAGGTCAGTGCAGAAGGAGGGGCAGGAGGTGCTCCAGGCGCTGGAGTTGAGATTCCCCTGCAGCCCGTGGGGATCCACAGGGAATGCAGAGATCCACCCTCAGCCCGTGGGGGAGGTGCCCATGCCGGAGTGGGTTGATGCCTGGAGGAGGCTGTGACCCTGTGGGAAACCCAGTGGAGGGAGAGGGCCCTTGGTTCCAGGCTGGAGCAGCCTGTCCTTGGAGGACTGACCCCATGGAAGAGTGACCCACACTGCAGCAGCTGGGGAGGGCTGTGTGCCTGTGGGAGGGAGTTCATGTTGCAGCAGGTGTGGTTTGGCTGCTGCTCATGAGAGTGGACCATGCTGCAGAAGTTCACAGAGGACTGTCTCACATGGGGAGGGACCTCATGGTCTCACAGGGGAAGGACTCCTCTCCCTGAGCAGTGGAAGAAAATCTCAGTGATGAATTGACCAAACCCCCCTGCCCTGTCTCCCTGTGATGTCGGTGGCAAGGACAGAGGGGCTTGGGGGGGAGGGGGGGAAGAAGTGTTTTAAGGGCTTATTTTACTTCTCATTATCCTCCTCTGATTCTGTTAGTAATAAATTCACTTGCAACCTTATGTTGAGCCAGTTTTGCCCTTGAAATGTTTTCTCCCGGTCCTTAACTCATGAACCCTTCATTAATTTTTTTTTCTCCTCTACCCAGCTGTTGCAGGGGAAGGTGAATGAGCAACTCTTGTGGATGCCTAGTGTTGAGGCAGCGTCAAACCATGACAAGACCACACTGAAACTTTGTCACACTTATTTGCTAAACTTGGGACCTCACAAATTCAGAGAAACCCACTGAAAAAGAAAATATTTTCTGCTTTAAAAAGAAATATGTACCATATACTTTTACAGTATCTTTTCTGGTTTTAGTGCCTCTTGAATTTATTTCTCATAAATGACCTCATGAAACCTATCTGAGAATATTAATGATGAAAGCTATTTGAAACAGTGACACTCGTCATGTTCTCATCATCCTCCTATAAAAATGCTGTTGACACAAAAGTCTAAATAATTTCCTGTGCCCAATTTTCTGGAATATCCATTTTTCCCAAGGGCTAAGTCATATTCTAACTTTCTATTTTTAATGCTAAGAATAAAGGTCAGGTTGAAGTCAGTCTCCATAATTATATTTTAAACTGTACTTTAGAAACCGTAACTGAAATGGTTAGAAAGATTTGGTTTTGGTTTAACATGGGGGTAAAAGAGGACAACAAGTACTTGGAATTTTCTGTTTAAACTGTCCTAAGCACAATGTGTGATAGACACCGATGCAGAAAATGATCTTTCTATTTCTGCAGATGCAGATAGAATGTACCTAGAAAAATATACACAAATCTTCTGGAATTTCTAAGGCTCAGAAGGTTGTAATTTCAGGCTGTGCTTAAGGGGACTTCCTAGTGGAAAAATCTATAGCCTTGTAAAGATGTTTAATAGATGAGCTGCCCATCCTTGCTCCTTTGCAAAGCTGTTGTTTTAAAAATCTCTCACTTTGGTGCTAATCAGTTCTAGCTCTGCTGAGCTTAGTAGAAATAGTCTCCACCTCAAGGCTAACAGTGAGCTGAGAGGCAGAAACATATCTTGCTCTGTTAGTTGCATTTTCTGCAGGATGAAGGGGTCTCAGTTATGAGTAGTACATAGGAAGATTCACTGTTGAGGAAGGACTGCAGCACAGGGAGAATCAGGACCATTCCAAGCAGGCTGCCCTCAAAAAGTGTGTTCCAAGGATGTGTGGGAGAGAATGAGAGTATTTGGAGGATGGCTGGTGTTGATCAGTTTATCCTGTGTGATGTTGATCATTTGTATGAGATGTTAAAGAAAATAGTCCCGTAATAGTCAATGTATCAAAGTGCTTAATCGGTACTTATATAGTGGGTGGGATTAGGAGTCCCTCCTGTCATATTTCCTAATGGTGTCTTTTTCTCTTTAACAGAAAACAACTTTATGTAAATAACCATTCTGTGTGAGAGAAGTGCATGAAGATCAAATTGCAATTTATAGAACAGAAACATATAACCACTAATATTGGAAAAGACTTCCAACATCATCAAGTCAAACCTTTGACTGAGCACCTCCATGTCAATTAAACCACTACACTAAGTGCTACATCCAGTAATTTCTTGAACAATTCCACGGATGGTGACTCCACAGGTTGATGATTATTGTTTTCTGGGTTGGATTTTTTTTCCTCTCTGGGATTCTGTTTCCAGTAAACTGTTCTTAGGCCTGTCTGCCTCCTTAAATCTCTCTTCTGTCTGTCTGAGATGACTGTAAATCAGAGGAGACCTTGCCAGGGTATTGTGTATCACAACTCACACAATGAGGCAATTCCTGTTATTCAGCAAGGCTGTCCGAGAAGAGCGCTAGTCATGGCTTACAACTTCTCAGCCTTCCCAGATGCAGTGTCAGACAATTGGCCTTGCAGGGCACTGAGCCAACTTTTCTGTCAGCAGGGCTGTGTTCATGCCTAGGAGCAAGATGCAGAGATGAATCACCAGTGTGTCCTGGCAGCCAAGGGGGCAAACTGCACCCTGGAATGCATGAACACAGCATCACCAGCCTGTCAAAAGAGATGATTGTCCCTCTGCATTCAGCGTCGGTGCTGGAGTGCTGTGTCCAGGTCTGGAATTCATGTAATGCCCTGGTCCACTTGGTGGGTTATGGGGAAGCTTTTGGGGAGGCACTGAGGCGTTCTCCCTGGTATCCAGTGACAGGACAAGTGGGATTGGTTCAGATCTGCCCCAAAGGATATTGCCATTATGAAACATTTCTTTGTTACAATGCTGAGCAAACACTGGAACAGGCTTCCTAGATAGGCGATTGGTGCCCTGAACCTGTCAGTGTTTAAGAGGCATTTGTACAGTGTTTAAGAGGCCTTTTTACAACATGGTTTAACTAATGGTCAGCCATGAAGTAGTGAAGCAGTTGGACTAGATGATCATCGTGGCTGCCTTCCAACTGAAATATTCTTTCTATTCTATTCTATTCTATTCTATTCTATTTACTAAATTCCAGGCAAAAGTCACATGCAGGTTTTAGTAAGTACAGCCTCGACTGAAGACTCCTGAAAAAATGCAACACTGTACCTCAACTCTGAGTGGTTTGTTACACATGTCAAGCTGCAGGTAAATTAGATATACATTTTTAGTCTGTTTCCTGTTTGATGGAAAGGTTTTGTTTTTTTTACCCAGCAGAGATTGAATGCTGAAAAGAACTATGTTAACAGCAGGAGTGAGTAATAGGAGTCTATCTTTTTTTTCTCGGCAATACCTACTTACTTTGGCCACAAATATCTTCCTGACCTTTTGATACAGCTCATCCAACTCTCAAAAATTAATGAAAATGTTCCCTAAGTTCTCTATCTTTTTATTGTCTGTTTCTAGTGAAAGCCAATAGATATTACACTGGTGGCTGAAGGATGCATGCTTTTCTCTAGGTTTTTAAAAAGAATTCACTGCTGTACCTAACAGTGTGGAAAACTGGGTGTATGCTGAAGCCTGCTGCTTCTTTTGGCATTCAGCAGACACCTAGATTCATATTTCCTTTATTGTCATCCTGTATACATGCTAGGGCATTTCTGAGTCCTTGCATATGAATTAATCCATCTTGTTTTCAGACACTGGAAAGAACACAACACAAAACCCCCCTAAACATCAGAAATTTAAGTAGGAGGAGACATTCTGGAGGACATGAAATCCAGCCTCCTGCTCAAAGTGGGGCTAGCTTCACAATTAGACTGGATTGCTCAAGTAGTTTTCCAAGTAAGTATTGAAAATCTCCAAAACAGAGATTCTGAAACTTCTCTTAGAATGCAGTGCTCAACCACTCTCATATAATATTTTTTTTCTTACATTTAATTGGAATTTCCACTGTTGTGACGTGTAACTCTTACACCTTGTTTTTACTTCTGATGATTTCCAAGCCCTCTACAGATGTCGCTTGAGCACCTTGGGGTGGAATAGGCTCTTCTATTTGGATAAAGTCATGAGTTAAATTACTTGTTCAAGACCAATCATCAAGTAAAAGTCAGAACCCAATGTCAAGCTGTGTAATTATCCATAGACAAATTGGCATTTCTCATTCTGTTTTAAAATAAAGAAATTAAAACAATAAAAACCCACAACATGAGTGACTTTTTTTTTCTTGAGACATCTGTGATTACTTATAGTAAGAGTTGCTCAAAGTGTAGTTGTCAAACCAAAAAAAAAAAAAAAAAGATATTTCAGCTTTTCATTTTTTTCCCTCTGGAATAGTTTCCAAACTATTTCCATAAAGTGAGAATGTATTTGGTATTTGTAAGTATTTGCTAAGTCTTTTAGACTTTTCAGATTTAGCAAATTGGCCAGATTGCATTTTGTTTCTGAACTGTTCACCTCAACTTTTTACTTCTGTGAATGTCTGATTGTTTTTCTTTCTGAAGGCTGTCAAATTGCAGACAGTAAAATGACTGGCAATCTCACTATAGTGAATAGGAAGGAAGTGACATTCATTACGAATTCCTCAAAGTGTCAAGATTTACAAACATACTCATGAATACTCAGCTGTTATCTGAACATCTGCTAACTGTATATAGATTTATTCCATGAACCCACTAAACAGAAATTATTCTGGTTTTCTTGGTCAGTACCATTAATGTCACCAGCAGAGCATTCACCTGAGGCACTGGCTGATCTCAGACTTCTCCTAAACACAGCTGAGCCCAAGTTCCACCTAGGGTGAAAAAAAGGCTAGAAACTTTCTCCAGGAAGATGAGGCAAATATTTATAAATAACTTGCTCAAAAATATCCAAGAAGCATTTACCAAATCTAGAAACTTAATTCTACTGATCCCAGCACAGGGCTTTGCAAATAATTTCAGATGCAATTTGTGTTCACCCTAATTTTTAATAGCTTTCTCCCCAAAGGTAGACCATTTCTATTTGCAAAAATAGACACAATGTACAAGTTTCCTGTGGATTGTACCCAGCCTGCTGGATTTGTCAGACAATATGTCAGACTTGATACTACAAGCCAGCAGTTTCCAGTCATTCCCCCTACAGAAATAGTATTGTTGTTGTTGGGTTGTGGTGTGTTTGTTTGTTTTTACTAGGGAATGGGAAGGAAGCATTATAGCTGCTGGGATAGAAGGACAGAGATCTGTGGTGAAACATTAAAGCTGCCAGGCAGGGTACTTAAAAGCAAACAAAGGTGCTTTTCAGTCTGTGGGGTTGGAATCCAGTGTCATGTCTCAGAAGTCCCTCAGGGTGGGGCAGACATACTGCTGCAGAACCACACTTGCTGAACGCCATATACCACAGAGATGTTCACAGAAACTGAAAGAATAGGAAGTTTTTAAAAGTAATAAAAAATCCTACCTCTGCAGAGTCATGCTTCAAATTGCTGCAGTGTCCTAAGCACAGCTGCATTTTGAAATTCTTTTCAGAATATTGCAGTAGCTGGAGAAAGTAAAAAAAATGCCAGGACTGCTTGTGTTTCTGTTAATTTCTTTCTGATAAATACTGCAATGTAATGATTCTGTCCTGCATTTGTGTACAGTGTAAAAGCCAACAGACTTTTGTTTAAGAGGCAACCTCCTGTTCCTTTGAGTGGAAAACCCAGGACACCTTCAGGTCCTGCTGCTGTCAATCTGCTGCAAGGGCCTAGAAGTTTAATTTTTATTATATCTGTATTAGTTCAAATTCTGAGATGAATTTAATTTGTGGTAATTGTTAATCTAATTCAGAATTCTATTTTAACTTCCTCAACAGACATGAACACTACAATAAACTGAAGTGGAACTGGTTTACTTCTTTTCATATAGGAGAGTTAAGTCCAAAACCAAACCAGAGGTCCAAGTGATGTCAAGCTTTGTCCACATAAAAATCCTAAATTATGGTTTTTAGAATATAAAAAGAATTTAATTTCATAATCATTAACTAGTAACATACTTTCGTGGTGGGAATACTATTTTTCCAGGTGCTCACATTTCTTTGACATTCTGCAAAGTCATCTGTCTCACAGAAGGGATATTTGCTGTCTAGGTCACAAATATTTCCAGGTAGTAGCAGAACCCCAATTCCTCTACTGTATAAAAGCTACAGAAGCAAGCCCAAGCTAAAGGATGTCCTAAATCAGCAGTATCAGTTATAGGTCACTTAACAGCTTCTGTTGTCAAAATGAAAGAGCTCTGAGTCACAGGCATGCATACACAAGCACAAGTGTCATGTCACCATAACCTCTTTATATGCTATGCCTGGAATGAAGAGCAAATGTATCCATACTTCATCCTCTTTTTCTTGAGAAAATCACAAAGGGACCGGAGATACTGTTGAGTGAGAAACTATTACAACTGCTAGGTAGATTTGACTTTATACTCCACATTTCTTTAATGTTAATTTAGTCCTATTACCGTAATTCTTCTCATTTGATGGCTTTTGCACCTCTCAAATATTTATAAATTTATTTCTCTGCTCAGCAGCCTGTAAGCCAACCTAAACACACTTTAGAATTGTAATCATTCCTGTATGGAGACATGAGAAATGAGACACATCAAGCTGCCGTAGGTAAGGCTGCTCAGAGAGTACTGATGAATGGTGACCCACATAGGGAAGGTCATCTAATGTACAACACCTGCACATTTCTGCTTATCATTTGAAACCGAAATGCCTGTGGTTTTCCCCCTCTTCTACACCCTGTCTACAGCTCTATATTGCTGTGTTATTAAAGGAAAATACATTACACTTCTAGGTATTTTGAGCAGGATTTCCTTTGCTTTTAATAAATATTTCCACCCCTAAACAAAAGTGTTTCTCAAGGTAATCTGTGCTGTGTGTTTTCTCACTGATGAGGAGATGCCTTCAGCAAAGATGAAGCTTTGGAGGGGATACCATGCAAGAACAATTTTCCTGCAGACTATACTTACAATCTGGTAAAAAGGGGAGAGATGGAATAAATTACTAGTAAGGGAAAAGCAAACCATCTCAGCTGCTTGTCTTTATCAACCTGGCTATCACAGCAGTGAGAAAGCATAAAAAGAATAACAAACAAAATTGAGCATGAGACATTGTTTGGAAGTGAGAGAGCTGGATGGCATGGGTAAAAGCCTTAGCATCCATCTGGCTGTTAGTCAAAGGTTAGGCATGTTGGCACCTGCAGCAGATCACCTAGTGGAAAAGAAAACCTATCACTCCACTTTGCATCTGGAGGAAATGTAGCAGGCACCATCAGGCTTTACATCATGGTGTCTGGAGCCCTGGTTTGGATCAGCCTCCTTGTCACTTGTGAGGAAGCATGCTGTTATCATTTTGTAATCCTGTGCTGTTATTTGTAACTCCTCTTGGGTCTGTTTTGTAGTCAAGTAACAAGCTCTGGGGTCATGACCTTGTTTCTATATATTTGTATATTTTCTGTACAGCACATGACAGTTTTTCAAGTGCTGCAAGACTGTGCAAAATGATTAAGAAATTATTGTTTGTAATGAAGAGTAAAACTAAACAAGGAGATAGAATCTCATTTTAGAATAATTTCACTGGTTGTGAAAGGTAGAATGTACCCATTCCTTAGCCTTGGGCCCTATTGCAGGCATTGGTGATGTTTCATAATATGCCACGGTTGAATAAGGCCTGGAGAACTACAAGATGCATATCTAATAGAAATCAGAAATATTTTCTTTCTTATTATCTGCATATGAAAAATGGCTGTTCCAAACAAAATCTTTATTAATTAATTCTTGGTGGCAAAATCACCATCCCCAGATAGCTGATTCCCACATCTGGATTTCAGTTGCAGCTGAGCAGTGAAAGTAACATAAGCCTCCTCATGTTATTTTGAAAGCTCTATTCCATGGTGCCATCCATTTTTTATAGTTTGGTTACTGGAAAAACAGATCTTTTTATTTAATTATTTTAATCTCTTGCATACACATCCAATTATCCATCCAGGATATTTTTCCTCTTGTTTAAGGTCTCTATCCAAGCAATTAAAATAGCTAGTGACTTTTACAGTATCCACAACTTACCCTGATTTTTTTTCTTTTAGCTTGATGCACATCAGCTATTTCTTTACAATAGTGTTATGTTATAAAAGCTTAAAAGAAGTGCAATGGTTAGAATCATGTTCACTGTTGCATTGATATCTCCATAGGAGAAAACTATAATTTTCTTTTTGGGATCTGCTGCATGTTTCTTTAGATATGCTTTTTCCATTTTAAATTTCTGTTGCAATCAGATTAAAGTAGTGATGAATATAAGTGTATTGCCTAACATTACACTGGGCTTATTTTTGGAAAAAGTACCAACTGAAAATATTTGCCAGCCTTTACTTGGAATACTTTATGTCATGCTACCTTCAAGTGTACATCTATGTCAGGTTTAATATGATATTCTGCATTCAAAGATCAGCAAAGAAGCTAATGGGTAGCAGAGAAGCATCCTCACGAAACATAAAAAGTAAAACTGGAGCAGAGAAAGAAGGTGAGCAAATAGTGAAAAAAAAAACCGAAACAACTAATTCTGAGGGCTTGGACACTCAAGCAAACTTGTGTGTCAGCAAGTTTATGGTAACTGTCCATGTGCGTGACCTAAGCTCCATCAAATGCAAGTACTGTCTCAGTAACAGAAGACTGAGCCAGCTTGAATTAACTTGAAGTTTTAGATCATTCACATGGATGATCAGCAAAGCTTAGCTGATGTACAGGATTTTTCTTCCTCCCTTCTTTACTTATTGGGGTTTTACCTCATCTACAAAGGTAAATGACACTGAGATGGCTTAAGAGTTTACCCTCTGCTGTTGTATGGATAGTTTAGCTGCTGCTGATCAGCTCCAGAAATACTGAAGTTTATGAGCTGACATGTTCTAGGTAAGATCAGTACTGGTTTACTTCAGGTTGTTCCTGCTTATGAGCTTTGTGCTGTGTGGGTGCTGTGTGAGGAGATGACTAAGCTCATCTAATGTCTTTTTCCTGGTAAAAGGGGCCTTTTCTTGTTCTCATCTATATACTCCTGCTACTTCATGCTGCTCTGGCACTGCCTGACCCTTTGACAAGCCAATTCATCTCACTGGGCTGGCAGAAAAAAAAACAAGCTGAAAGAATGGAATATTTTTTCTGTTGGCTTAATGAACAAAATTGAATCAAAATTAAGTAGATCTAGCGCAGCTGCAGAAAAGAACAGGATCATGCAATTAAGGAGAAGGGCAGGGGAGAGAAGGCAATGCTTTTTATTTGAGAAATCAACTCTGTCTTTTTGAATTGCATGATGAGTTGTCAAGGAGCATGACAAAAGAAAAGGAAAAAAACCCTCTTTTTGCTGTTACTTGTGGATATTGAAAGTGGAAAACTCAAAAACTGAGGCAAAGGAAATGCTTGTCTCCCAAAACTTGATTAGGAGCAATGCATAGTCTATGTTTGGTTTAACAGAATTGCAGCAAAGCACCAGTTCATCCTCACCCACTGGACTTTGTTTCCTGGTGGTCAATGAGGTAATCTTCTCCTACTAACAAACATAAACCATACAGCTTAACAGGTGATTGCTTTCCTAAAAATAATAGAAACTCTACAGATACATTTTAGGAAGTTTTTTTTTTTACTCTATTTAACTACTACAGTAGTCTGTTTCTTGAAGAGACAACTGCAAGGCTGAACAGATTACTTTTCTATTCCTGTCTTAATCTTCAACCACTTTTTTACTTTATCACAATTTCCTGAGAAGAAAGATCTGAGCTATTTTTCCACTAGCTGTTCCTGCTAGGGACATGGTGCAGTACCTCCTGTGCTGATCACACCAAATAGTTGTGTCTCCTGCCAGTCTTTACTCTCAGACACATTAGTAAACCCCTGTAACTCTGCTTTTGTTATTTTGGCCCTTGTAAATGTGCAGACAGCACTGAAACTAAGCACTTTTTCATCTCAAATTATGCTCATAAGTAGTTTCTTCTCCTACCTCTCTGATTATAGAATTCCTGTAAAGAAATGCTTCTCAGATCTTGCCAGAGACCTTGGCACAAATCCCTGACCCTTTTTTCTACTCTCTTCCAGGTGCTAACTTTTGGACCTTAATCTTCACCTTTGATTACACTTGCCCAGTACCTCAGTAATATTTAGGGCATTGGTTGACCATAATGTCTATGCACTAGTTTACCATATAACTCTTCAACAGAAATGCCTCTCACATAATAGCACAGCATATCTAAATCAAGTTTGCTTCAGGCCTGGTGAGTGATACCTTCTATTTGTCTCTTCCTCACTCAACCAGATGTCAACAGGGAATTCACCTTTGTTTAACCTTCCCACCCCTCTGCTCTTCCTGAAGGGGTTTACTTTAGCTATCAGACTTTCCCCCTGAAAACACTTTGACTTTAGAAATCTTACATTACCTTGTGATTCTCCTTCTACAAATGAGATATGTGAATAGCTCTTGTTTCCAGTTTTGTTTGTTATTCTCTGGTTTGCACCATGAGAAGAAAATAGTGCAGATATAAGAGATGAGAAAATTAGCCACACATTTTTGCAAGGAGCACCTTCTTCTTATAAGCCAATTTTGAATAGAGTTTGTGGGCTTCAATTTCTGTTGTTCTGTGCAGGAGTAAAATTGGCCTGGAAATGGTATTTCAGTGCCCTGAACAGAAAAAAAGTTGGAGTTTCAAGTAAGAGCAAATGCAAAATAAAAATCACCCAGCTTTTGGAATCTGACAGGCACTCACCAAGGTGGACAAACTTGGACTTCTGAGTAGGCATACTCAGTAAACACAACATACAGCCTGTAAACATAATCAGTGGCATTCTTGGATGGCAGAACTTTGCCTGTATTTTGAATATGCTTCTCCTTTCCAATTTTTCATTAGGAAGTGTCTTTTTTTGACTAGCTTATGTGCAAATGACTTCTGTTACAGTAAGAGAAAATGTGTGGTACTTTTGGTCCTATTAAATGATATTCACACGTGTTTAGATGATGCTCTAAAAGATCAGACCTATGTAACTTTAAGCATTTAACTTTTGAGCTAATGAGCTTGTTGACTTAACAAAACTCCTCCTTTGGAGCTTGAAACTGAACTGGCTATATATACTCACAATTCAGAAGTGATAGTATTAAAGAGAAATATGCTTTGGCATGGTGCAAAACATGAACTAAAGCCAAAATAATCAGCACTATGTCCAGAAGAACTTCCTGTTATAGTGTCCTTTGATTTTACCTCAGCAATTAGTATCTCAGACTCCTTAAATAAAAAAATTACCTGGATTAGGAAATATCCAATTGCTATTTCTCTGCTTAAACTTCTAAGGACAAGTCTTTGGTTAATTTCCAATAATTTATGATTTTTGTGTGTTGCTTAACTCAGGACTTCGCAGGTTCCATCAAAATGTTCTGAGCTAGCTCCTAAGGTGCTATAAATTTGCATCATATAACTGAGAGAAAAAAAAAATATGGCCATTACTGATTGATTACCTTCTCTTTTAACATACAGGTGATTATTGCCACAGATGTTTGATTAAGGGAATAAATTTGCTTCTAATTGATTTCACATTTAACCTGAACATCCTTATCTAATACAATAGCCAATATAACCCCAGTCCACAACTAGATCTAACAGTGCTCGCTGTACTAATGACTGAAATCTCATCAGCTCTGATGAACTTGGAAATAGGCCCATGAAAATTAGTAGCTAATTTCTTAAATCATTGCCATTTTACTAAACAGGTACTTTTTATCCATTGTGCATTTATGTCATGCAATTTTGTATCAAATATATCAAATTATTATAATTCTGCAGCACATTATTATTCTATTTAAAAAAAGTCTACATTTTTCATCACTGGTTTCACTCTTTTGCTTAATAGAATTAGAAGGTTGAGGCTGATGCAATGTCTCACAAAGGCCTTCCATCTTTTTTTATTTCGGTATTTGTTATGTATTTCTGGATCTCCTTCATTATTCCTCTTAAGAGTGGTGATTCATGCATCTCTTTGTCTGTTCCACCTCTTTATACTACTATTGCTACTGTGAATCTGAACTGGAAGGCTAACTCCTACTCCTGGCAAATGTTGACCTCAGGGCTAAGTATTTGAATTTGCAGCACTGAGTGTTAGAATGAGTGTGAGACCAACCTTCACGCTTCAGAAACTTGCCAGTTGGCAGGTTATACTGCCTGTCTGCTTCTCATTCTGTTGTGCCCTCTGCAGTCTGCCACCCTACATCCCACAGTCTTTTTTGTCAACAATTTGTCAACCTAATAGTTTGTACCTGAGAAATTGCCTTATGGCCCATCAACAAGTATTGAAATCCCCAGAACGGTTGTTCCAGTGAGACAAAAGTTTCCAGTGTTCTTGGCCAATGAAATATAATCAGAAATATTTGTTGTAGGTTACTAGACACTTATGAAAAAAGGAGTATGTGGGCATAGATTTGCTTTATGTAGTTCTGTGCTTTTGTTATGAGTCATTTTATAAAGCTCATGAAAATAAATTGAACACAAATTATTTAGTATCAAAGAAAAAAAAATTACTAGATTGCTTTAGGTTCTTCCAGGTCTACATCTTAATAATTTTGAGCAATAACCTCAGAAAGCTGAATCTTGGGGCATTAAACCTCTATTTATTGATACTTGCTTGTTTGCAGTATACTTCCAGAATCATGAACAGAAAAGATACTGTAGAGGCCTCTAAGTGTTGCTGTAAATTGAACAGCTGGAGAGTTTTGCTGGGTTTTTTTTGTAGAGAGACAAATACATACATGTGTTGAACTCTGTTGGAGCTTGAAGAGTGAATCAGTTCACTTTGCATCAGAAGGTGAATCAGAAGATACCTTCTAACTCTTCAGCTGGTTCACTCAAGGTTCTTTTGGCTGTTGACTTCAACAGCTCTGATGGAGTTTTTTGTGGTGGGGGTGATAGAATGCTGGAGCAGGCTGTCAAGAGAGATTTCAGAGTTTCTGCGCTTGGGGATATTCAAAGCCTGACTGGGCATGGTCCTAGGCAAACTTCTCTGGCAACTTCTACTCTGAGCAGTGGGAATGGGACTGGATGATCTCCACAGCTGCTGTCCAACTTAAGTCGTACTGTGGTTGTGTGGATCTACTCTACTTTGCCATACCCCTGTTTTGCGCCAACAAATGCTGAATGGTGAGTTTTAATACTACTGGGTTGATATGCAAAAAGCAGATTTGGGGAAGAATTTTTAATGATTTTCCCCAGGGTGAAAAATTGCAGTACCACTGGAAATCCTGAGTAGCACCTGGAATAATTTCAGCTCAGCACTTCTGCCTGCCTGGCTGAAGAGAGCCCTTGGTGATTTACCAGGGTGTTCAGAGCTTTCTGTAATGGTTTTTCATTCTTACCCACAGCACCAGGGTTCATTAGCTACCACATTAATTTTTTTTTTCAGATTCCTTTTCATGTTTATTGTTGGTTGATTTTTATTTTTCTCCAGAGAATACCCTGTAAGTAACCAGATCAGTTCTGTCTGTTCTGATCTGAGGGAGCATCTCATACTGTTTCTCTGTCAGGTAAGAGTCCTGAAGGTTTTAACAGGCAGATGAAGTTTCTGTGCTCTTCTAGCTTCTGTGACATTAACTGTAGAACTGCAAATGAAGTGAGGGCTCTTACAGAAAGATGGTTTCTGGGATGTCCTTCCAAATGCACCACATGCCAAAACTACATCTGCAAATACCAAAGCCAGAGAAAGAGACAAAAGTCACCATGGTCTTCAATAAGAATTTTTGTGCAGGGTTTCTAGCTTTAGGCAAAACTTCCTGAAGCCTTGAAGACATGTCCACAGTCATGAGAATATTTCAGTACAAAGTAGCTTGAACCAAGTCTGTTTCTCCCTCCCTGATCAGCTTCCCTTTTAGAAAAAGGCTTGGAAAAAAAAAATCTGAGTTATTGCATTCAGAGCAGGTGACACACCGGTTTCAGCCAGCTCCAGAAAATACTAACAATTCTTTTGTAAAAAGAGTCTATGATCTGAACCTTTCTCCTTCTGAAATTCTCTTAACAAAAGAAATTGAACAACAAAGAAAGGTGATTTCTTGTCCTTAATTAGTATATTTTGCAGCTGTGGCCCTTGTAACAGTGAAGTGTGCTGTCTGTGATGGGTGTACAGCTTTACTCAGGGAAGTTGGCTGAAAATACTTAAGCATTTTGCATGGGCAGATGGAATATGTGGCCATTTTTAAAACAGGAACAAATGCATGAATTTAATTACAAAGTGATTTGACAAGTACTTGTTCACTCAATGCATAATTTTATAAAGAAACTTGGAACAATTAATTGTTTCAGAGATGATGTTAAGTAGATTCAATAAATGTCTTTGTTATCATAAGTCTTATTAAAAACTTCATATAAAGGTTTTAAAGTGCTTTGGTTTTTTTTTCTGCTATTATATGCTGATCACTTGACAGCCCTCAGATATACACATGTATTTAAAAACAAAAAGGGAAAAAAAACCACACCCAAAACCAATTTATTGTACATTTTACTCACTACAGGTATTTTGCCTAAATAGGGCTCACTGGTGAACAAACAGTCCAGACAATAATGAGATTCCTTGCCTTGATTGAAATTGCTGCATCTGTGAGATTTAGGTCAAAGTTACAATTTGAAGTGTCTGTAGTAAAAATCAGATTTTTTGAAGCTATTAATGTAGGTACATAAGCAAAATGGCTGCACTATTAAATTCATCATCCATTAACACCTTTTAGCAGCTATTAAGGGTACCTGAAACTTCCCAATTCTACAGTAAGCACTAAGAAATCAGAGAAGCTCTTCAAGAATTTCCTCTCACTGAAGTTGGTAGTTCTGGATATGTTTTTGTGTTTGATTTTAAAAACAAGACCTCAAAATGTATTCTGTTACATTTTGAAAGTGAAAAGGAACTCTTGTTTGTACCTTGCAAATAACAACATAATGCCTCTATTATTTGTCACTAAGACTTGGTGAGAGCTTGGCATTTATTTCCATATATGTATTAATTAATTTTAATATCTTTATCTTATTCTTTCTAAAGAAGTTGGTGGCAAAATACATCACAAATCTATTTTAACTATATCTGGTCCATTATACTGACATTTGTTTTAATCCATTTTCTCTAACAGTGCATAATCAGGGGAAAAAAGGAATCTCCATAAATTTGTTCTTGTTCTATCAACATTTTGTTATCATCTTTAGCAATGCAGTAGCAATTTCAGTCTCATTGTATACTTCATACGTACTCAGTAATCTCATGAGTGAAATGAGACTTCCCTTTAACCACATATCAAACATAAAAAATTATTTTCCCATAGTCATATTTTGGCCATGTATGGAAATATTCCTGAACTGACTTTTCTCTAAACATTATTTTTTTTTAATCATCTCAATCTTGATGTAAGTAACAGCAAGAAGCTTTTAAGCCTCTGAGGGGAGGAGAGGGGAAGGGGAAAAGGGGAAGCAGAAAGGGAAGGGAAGGGAAGGGAAGGGAAGGGAAGGGAAGGGAAGGGAAGGGAAAGGAAAGGAAAGGAAAGGAAAGGAAAGGAAAGGAAAGGAAAGGAAAGGAAAGGAAAGGAGGAAGGGAAGGGAAAGGAAGGGAAGGGAAAGGAAAGGAAAGGAAAGGAAAGGAAAGGAAAGGAAAGGAAAGGAAAGGAAAGGAAAGGAAAGGAAAGGAAAGGAAAGGAAAGGAAAGGAAAGGAAAGGAAAGGAAAGGAAAGGAAAGGAAAGGAAAGGAAAGGAAAGGAAAGGAAAGGAAAGGAAAGGAAAGGAAAGGAAAGGAAAGGAAAGGAAAGGAAAGGAAAGGAAAGGAAAGGAAAGGAAAGGAAAGGAAAGGAAAGGAAAGGAAAGGAAAGGTTATCTAGGGACATAAATAAGGTAATGAATGTGTACCTTCAAATCTGGAAATAATTTCATGTTAGATAAGGCAGAGCTTCTAATGTAGCAAATTCTTCAGCACAAAATTAATTCAGCTCCTCACTTCCTTTTTTTTTTTTTTTGGCACTTTTGGTGAGGAATTGAAAGGGTTGGGACCCTGAGAGCACCAAGTGGCCTTCACTGCTCTAACCAGCCCCAAACAGGTTACATGCACATACACAGATGCTGTGAAGTCCCCTTAGAGGATGGACAGACTACTGCAGGCACACCAGTGTGCCCTGCTGAGGACACAGGCAGGTTGGGGGCCAGGGCTCACTTCCTCCCAGTGGCTCACAGTGTAGGCAGAATAAATGTGTTATGGATTACCTTACAGTGCAAAATACTCTTGTTAAGCAGTTTTGCAAGTGGAATTAATCTGATTTTTTTAATGAAAGAAATTTCGCAAAGAAACTATTTTATAAATGTCCCATGAGCAAAGGCTGACTTTTCAATTACAATGGCTTTCTTTATTAAAAAAAAAAGTTTATTTATTAAATATGTTTTTAAATGAGGTAAGAAACAACTATTTTCTATTTCTGTGGCTGAATACCTAGAGAAACCTAATGATTTGAAGAGACACTTTTTTGACTCTTATTTAAGAAGAACCTTATTTCATAAATTTAATTATGAATAATTTAATTATGTAGATTCTGTTATAGTTTTTTCAACAAATAATAAAAAAATCTTACTTTTTTTTCTTTTTTTTTGCTTCCTAAGAAAGCTTTTTTTCAAAGCCAAGAATGAAAAAAGAGTGTTGTATCTGACAACCTGGATATAGAATTCCCCCATGTGGGTGGTCATATGCATCACTCACTATCAAAGGGCTATTATTTTGGAAAACATAGAGTCTTGACCCTCACAGATATTTAGTTTGACATATTTTATAATGCAGGACATGTATTTTCCCCATATTCATTTCTGTGTGAACAAAGACATTCCTCATTGAAAAGAAACAATGTGTATTTGACTGAAAATAAGATCTAAAACTAACATTACAGTAATGGAGAACTTCCAGAAATTAACACTGAACATTTTTAATTCTTATTTAAACTCAGTGCAAAGCAGCATAATTTCTTTTTGGAATAGGTAAGAATTTAATGTGACTCACAATTTCTACCTGCCTCCATTGAACACTCACTAATTTTCTATTTTGATAAATCACTCCGGTGTCACGTTGCGACAATAGTGACAAATAGGGAATGGGTCCATTTGTCTATTTGTGTCCTATTTATGCAGCTGATGATCATGCTAGCTCTTTTGACTGCAGCATTTTGTGTAAGGATCTCATGTTCTGAATATAATTGACTAAATCTCTAAAAGTCCTGCAATCCCATGTCAGGACAGGGTCCCTATCCTGTGTGTTTGACCTGCACACTCTGAGTGACCTCTCTTTTTTGTTTGTAGATGGATAACTTTACACTTGGTAGTAAATATGTCAAATGATAGCTAATCCATCACATCTCTAGGTAAACTGTTCTAATGATTGATTACTGCTGATGTTAAATTGTTTGGTTTATTTGCAATCTGATTTGATCTGCCCTCAGATTCCAGTCTCTATGGATTATGTCAGATAATAATTCAAAAGTGCTGTTAAATCATATCTTTTTTCTCTCATGAACAACTTGTAGATCATTTGAAAGACATCTTTGGACATTTTATTCATTTAAAAGAGTATTTAGTGAAGCATTTTTTGTCATAATCCTTTTTTTATCTCCTCATTTCTGCAGACTTTCTTGTTTGTCAATTGGTTTTTCAGGTACCTGATACTAGAGCTAAACACTGCATTCCACTAATGTTCTTGCTATATACAAAGGTGCCATAACTCTCAAATCCTGTATATAATTTCTCACTCACACTGAGGGATTGCAGTTGATTTTCTGTCTGAACGACTCCATTGCAGGGCCATGGTAAGTTTATTACCTGACATAACTCATAGAATCATTGCTTTCCAAAAGACAATCTACCAAATGGGGGAAACCTTTAATCCTTATTCCTACTTGTGGCAAATCACTGTATTAAACCTTATGAAGAAACTGAATGAAAGCTGGTTTTAAAACTGTTATAAGATACTAATAGGATCAGGCCTTTCTATATGTGATTGCTTTTTGAAAATACTCCAGTGAGTTTCAACTCACTTAAAACCTGTTGTCTGATTTTTTCCTTGATTTTAAAATATTAAAATACTATGAGCTACTAATTTAAAAATCAGTGTTTATTAATCAACTTCTAGAGTTCATTAAAGAGTTTGTATTTCCTGGTTAAAACCCACTTATTATAAAATAATTCACCATGTAAATATATTTTGTGCTCAGCTTCTAACCTGATGGCTTTAGCTTGAAAGTTAAGTTACTTGTTTCACAACTGCATTGTGCACCTGTAAACCCATTTAATAATACCGCCTTTTTGACATCTCATTGTCTGGGATTTCATGTGTTTGCAGCTTCTGAAAGTCCTTTAACTTCATGGAGACCCCTTTTTCCTAGTTCTTCCTGAACTCTTGAGACTTATGACTAAGATATGCTGATTTTGAATGGAACCATTATTTCCTTTGTTGCAGAATCCATTTTTTGACTTAAAGACTCAGATCTTTACTGGCTTGGACATATGCCTGCTGCCAGTAAGACATGGTAACATAAGAGCTTTTCCTGACATTCTAATTCAGTATTAGCCTAGCCCTTGTGTCAATTAAGATAGGCTAGAGGGTAATTTATTTCATCCTAATAGTATGATTCCTTTCCTATCTTCCATGCATTTGGACTGCTTCCAGTGTATTTTCCCCTTACAGCATGTTAGAAAAGAAATGAAGACTAGAAGTTGAAATTATCCCCTCAGTAGGCAGTAAATCTCTATACAGTTTTTTGTTTTCTGTTTAAATGCCAGAGACTGATTCTTTCAAATGTCCTGACTACAGTGGGCAAATTGTCTGCCTGTATTACATTTAATGATTTACAATTTGACATGCCTTGTTGGATATCGACTTGAATGATATTAGACCTTGAAACTTGTGTACACAAAATATGTTCATCCCATGCTCTTCCAACAAGAACATGGATATCTCTTAGCAGGCAAACAGAAGTTTAAAACATGAAGTTAAGTACAAAGAAGAAGCATATTTTATCCACAGAATGAATGATAGAAGCATGATAGCGTTAAATGCGAAGATATGACAATAAAATGAAACTTCTGGTAGTGTTCATTCTCTCAGAATTAATCAGCAGTGTGAATTTGAAGTTGGCTGTCTGCAACCTGTCTGTTCTGCTGATTGTTTTAACTGCCTGTTGCCTAATGTGAGGAATCAAAGGGACATGAAGAGAGAAAATTCTGTAGTCAGGTGAGCAGTTTCCTTTTTATAATTTTGGTGACACAGTGGAGTGAATGGTGATAAGTGATAGTGAAGTGACATATTAACATTTTTTCAATGTAACAATGACCCCAAGAAGGCTGTATTCATACACACTTTTGATGTCTCTTGTGTAAAGAAAATCTGTGCTATGTCTTAAGTGATGAGAAAGTTCAGTTTAGTGTTGTCTGGCATTACTGTTGCATTGCAGTGTGACTGAAATAGAGAAGTGAATGTGGCTCTGAGAGAGCATATTGCTACAGACACTTCAGGTGGACTGAATTGTGCTCCAAGACAGATTTTTATGCATCCTGAACTTGACTTATATCATATGCAGTTATCTACTCAAAAAAATTTCAGCAACAATCAAAGTTCAAGAAAATGTACTTCCCTCTGGTGCCCACAGTATTTGTACCTGGTTTATGCAAGTGTGACTACTTTAGTAGTCATTTCATGTCACATTTTTTTAGTTATTAATAAAAAAATTTAGAGCTTGAGTGTGGAGTTTGGAAAGGAGTCAGAACAAAGTATACATGAATTTGTCATAGTGGTTGTACAAAGAAGTGGTTGTGTCCCTTTCCAGATGAGAGTGAAATCTCATCAAATTGAGAAGGGTAACTCCTTGTACTCATGAAGATCTTGTTACTGCCCAGCTTCAGCTCTTATTGTTGCAGACCACCAGGAAGGGAGATCCAGCTCACTGTCCATTGGGCCCTTTGACCTCCTGCTGACTACAGGTGAGTCTGTGCTTTCGGCACGTGTGCATGTGCCTTTTATTAGATACCAGCACACTGGGAAATAAGTGGAGACTATGATATCCTTTTAGTTTTAGGAAGCATTGAGAGGAGAAATATGAGAAATAATTATCTAGATTAATTTCACACTTTGTTAAGCTTGATTTAAGAAAAGAAATCTGTGTTTAAAAAGCACGGTGATTTCTATTGGAAAATTATTGTAGTTCTCACAATCAGTCATTTTATTATCACTGTAAATAGCAAAGATAATTTTGAATAAAAAGTGTCAGAAATGGCAGATTAGGATTTCCTTTGCCCAGAAGTCACATTGCCATCTTCTTTACAGCATTTTTGTTTTATGCACTACCTACGTAAAATTAGAATTTATATATGACAACATGGAAGTTAATTCTGGAATACATGAAAAATAATTAATAACCCAGGACAGTATCTGGAGTGAGGACAGTGAAGCAATGTCATTGCTATTGAGCTGAGAATCAGGCAGAAAACATCTACAGAAAAGTGTAATTTTTTAGATTGATCTTCTGCATATTTATGTCATTTCTGCACAAGTAAGAGTATTCATACCCATTTAGATTTAATCCTGTAGCCCTGTTAATCTGACTGAAGCTTATTTCTTTGTAGTAAGTTTAGTGAGGGTAAAAATATTAGTTAATTGTCCAATTAGTAGGCATTACTGCAATCACTGATAGCAGACTGAATAAAGGAAGATAGAAGACAGATAGAAACTTAACCAAGGAAAGATTTTAAGGATTATATACCTTTGTATATATTTCTGTTATTCTTTCTTCAGTATACTCAATAATTTAAACATAAAATAACCTTTTGATGACAAATTTAACTAACTCTTTGTAAATTTTTGAAAAAGGTTCTCTAAGCTTTGCTTGCTTCTACAAAAAATGTGCAAGGAAACAGCAAGAATACTTTGCTGATCTCAATTTCATCAGTTTACAAAACTATATTAGGTGCTATTTATTTGCATGTCACACATAATTTTCAGTGAAATTTGATCTCCTTGCACCTAAAATTTTCAGTAAACATATTTTCAGTACATAGTTGATTTGACAAGTGCTATGGCATTGACTTGATGTGCCCTTCTGAACATTCTCAGGTGTTCCTACATGAAACTTATTTCAGGACACCTTTGCCAGACACCTGATATGTTAGTAGGCACTGCATCTAAGGAAGACTGGATTGCTAACACTTACTATTTTGCTAGGACCTAGAAAGTGCAGATCATAACTGTCTGTCTGGGTGTTTCTTGGTAAATAATAAAATCTCTGCCTGCAACTCTGCTTCTCCTAACTTAGGGTTTAATTGGGTTGACAAGTAGCAGGAGTAAAGATGAATTTGAAAATTACATTTTAGCTTTGCACTTGTCTCTATGTTTGACTAAATAATGAAAAGTTAAATTGGTTTTCCTTTAAAATCACAAATCAAATGCGGAAGTTACAGAAGAAACATTTATTGGTGTATCTGTAATGCACTAGTCCTGACTGAAACTATTGCCACTTCCACAAGAGACTGCTTTAAAATAAGTGTTACCTGTACAAGTTTAAAGCTGCAAACTGGGTAGAATAGTCACAGTGTAAAATACCAAAATATCAGTATTGAGTGTGAATGGTGTACATGTCCATTCAGTAATAATGGACTTGTACTAGTGTATTTGCACACGTGAACATTTCTATGACTGGAGTCTGAAATTACCTGTTTGTGCTGTTGCTTAAGAGTGTAGCAATGAATGTGGTTTTTCTACTTATTTACAAAACAGAAGTTGTTTTCAATTATACTCTGTACTTTTCTACCAGAAACAGATGATACTAAGAACTTTTACTTCATTTTAAAAAGCAGTTTTGAACTGTTCGGAAGTTCACTCAGGAAAGAAAAGATTTTATCAATGCAACCTTATGAGGACCTTATGCTACATACAAATTGAAAGGTATTATGTTATCTTCACTTTGGAAAAGAAAAATTTTGTACATACTCAGCATTAAGGCCTCCAGAACTGTCTGACAGCAAAGCCCTCTGGCATTCAGAGCACAGAACTTTCCATTGTCTGACATCCCAGAAGCAGTGTGCTTGGGATGGAAACTCAAGTCCCCTTTAATTTCACAAACATTTGGTTTTGTCTTTTACTGTGTTCTGCAGATACTTTTCTGCCTTTCACCCTTGAAATTCCTCTAATTAATCATGGAATGGACAACTAAAAATCAGAATATAGTCCACAAGAGTTATTTCTATATCTTGAAATCCTCCCATAATATTTTACATTGTTCTCTTCCTCCACAAATCAATTGACTTTGGTGATAGTTTTACCTAATTAAGAGCTAAAAACCTTCTGAATAACGATCTCAATATCTTGTCTTAATTGCTTCTCTGCAAAAAAAAATGTTTAGTTTAATAATTTCTCAGTTCTGTCAGTACACACATATTTCTTATTAAGATGCTTCTTCTCTAGTGTTGTGCATGCAGCATTAACTGAAAGGTGAGTGGGCATTGTGCTCTCACCAGAGATTATGTGCCTGGTCAACTACTTATTCATTAAGAGGTCCTATTAGAAAGTAGAAGAGCTAACACTGGAGGGAGGGGTAAACTCTGAAAGATGCAAGCAAAACCAACTCATGGTATTTCTTTGCTTGTCAGTATTTTTTTTCAGAACTAGCATCATGAGACTTGGCAAGAATAACAGTTACCTAAATGCAATTCCTGCATGAATTAGAGGGCTGCTGCAAAGGAAGCAGCACCATCAAGGAGAAACTGGAAAGAATGGTAATTATAGATGTCCTTGACTAATGGCTAGGGGTGAGATAAATGGCTTTTTCTTGTCTCAATCTGTGCATATTCCTTTCTTCTGAAAGGGAATAGCTCTGCATGGCAGCCAAGGGTTACGGTGTGTTTTGCTTTTTGCAGGTGTAGGATCATTTCCATGATGAACATCTTCACTTGGAAATGCTATGGCAGTACCAGGTATTTGGCAATAGTCGGGCATGTGGATAGAAGAAAACTGAGCAAAATTGCTAGGACTTTGCCAGTGAAGAGGGAGCTTTCAACATTTAATTGTTACTTTTCTTACTCTCTTACATACAATCTCTGCAGGTTGTTTGCAGATCAATATTTGAATTTTACACTAACAGATGTATGAGAATTCATGCTGTATGCTGCTCCAGCCAGCTTACAGAAGATCTATGTTGCAGGTGTACTAAAGTCTCTATTAACTTTTAAGACCAGATTTTAAAGTGAAGTAGGATTTGAAAAGCTCTGTCTTGATTTAGGTAGTTCACATCCCTTCAGATACATAAAGGCTATATCACTATGAATGGTTTCAAATACTGATGACTATTGTAATCCTCAGATCCCAAGGGTACCTGAAAATCTGATACTTAATTCCTCAAGAATAATATATGCATCTGCCACTGGCATTGTTATTTTTTATGTTCATAACCTTTTTCAATAATATGGTAGCTCATTGTTTGCCTTCTTTAGGAATACAGGTTCCTTGTGAATAATTTATTGTATAAATAAATAAAGAATTGTGCTATGTTTATTTTAGCCAAGAGTTGTATGCAGCTGGATCTGTAATATAAGACAGATATTTAAGCCTTTTGCCTTTTGTTTAGGTTTTGTTTCTTTAGGTGGAAAAAAATATCAAGTAAGTTTTGTCAATCCCTTCCTCTTTTAAAGCAATTAGACATGAAAATGCACAAAGAGGAGCTGAGACTACACTTAACCCTGTCTGATGGAAGGGGGATTGTATCATAGTTGCCTAAATGTGTATGTGTGAGCAACTGGGAAATACCAAAGCGTCAGCACTGCTTGAGATGTGGTGAAATAGATTAATATGGGAATATATCAAAGCAGTGGATGCAGAGAAGAGCAGGGGGGAAAGAAAAAAACCCTACGGGAGCAGAAACCTTCAAAATACTGGAAAAAAAACCATGGAAAATTCTGCATCCATGTTTTATATCCACTCTGTTGTGTGTCTCTTTAATGGATGGTATTTAATGGACAGATGGGGCTGTTGAAAAGGCCAAAATACTTATGATTTTTTTTTTCTAGTAAATAAAGTGCTTCCCCTTTAGGCTTTTTTTTTTATTCCAGTTTTAATGAGGCTCCCCTTCACTGGTGCCAAGAAGTGCCTGATTTGCATGTGCAAATTCGAGATTAATATGAGTGAACTTTGTTAGATTTAATAATCTGTTGTTGCCTATGAGGAATGTATTGCTTTTTTTTCCTTCTAGGATTTTGTGTTATATACTTAGATGACTTAAGTACACAGGATTTTTGTGTCAACTGCGATTATGTTTTTTTGCAGGATTTTAAATCAAGTATTAAAATTAATTTTATTTTAAGAGAGTTTAGAAGCTTCCATGTTTTCCTTTATTTTTTTTCCTTCTGGGCTTAAAAAAAAAGCAATGTAATTGTTTGTGTTCAATCAACACATAGTATTTCGAGACTCTGTCTCTCAAAATAGCTATTCAAATTGGAATCCTGTAGAATTTTATAATTGCTCTGGACCTCTGAGTCATCTGCAGAAATATTTTTAATGATCAATCGACCACAAAACTCATAACTTTTATTTGAGGTCCCTCAAGAACAAATTGATTCTGTGTTTCCATATGATTAAGGAAAATACCCATCTAGTTAGGGATTTGCATTAAAAGATGAAGAAATAGGGAAACAAAGAGCAATTCTGATTTGGAAGGGTGAAACATCCTACATTAATAGTGCAATAAAATTATTAAAACTGAATATTTGATTAATTTTTAGTGTACCCTTCATACATATGATCACAGCTTCCACCTGAGAAAGTGAGGGGTAAAGCATTTTCTTCCCTTGCCTGCAATTCCCTCTTAGCACACGATTAAAGGCTTATAGAAAGAGGCAGGAGAAAATTCATTAACTTGGCAACCACACAGTTTTATCCAACGCTACTGATGCTGAAGCTGGAATATATGCATGTGTAACTTAGAAACAAATTTCACATTTTAGTATTAGTGGCAGGTGAGTTGCATTGGTAATGCCATCCACTGCAGCCTGTCTAAAATAACTATATGCAGCAATTCATGCATGTAATTCAGCTACCTGATTCATTAACATTTAAACAGTCTGTTAGGCGATGGCCATAAATTAGATGCCTTGCAGATCCTTGGCAAAAGTGTGTTTAACAGCCATCGATACACTAAAGCCTCGTCAAGAAAAAATTGCCTACATGCTATGCAGTAACAAACAGGAGTGTTTTGTGTCTGCCCTTTTAAGGATGGCATCTAATATCACTGGGGCCACAGAAAAATACTGCGGTTGTATGGAAAGAAGAAAAACACACTGCACCTAGTTACAGTGCTAGTGGGACTGTATGTGTCTGGAAAGAGACAGAGATGCAGGGTCTAATACAGAATACTTTAAAGCAATGGAAATGTTCCTATGGATGGAAGATAAAGGACTCCATCACCCCCCACTGAAGGAAGTTCCTCTCCCTTGAAACATGTTTTTAGCACTGTTATGTTCCCATGGAACAGAGTAGTGGAGTGAGGAGGAATCTGGGAACACCTCATCCTGTTTTATCCCCCAAGGGCTGATATCCCCATTTCATATCAGCAAATTTAAGCTGTTTAGAATTCTGTGCTATGGCAGTGGGGGATAGACTAACTCCAAAGTGACCCATCTGTGGATATTCTCCCTTCTGTCACAGCTCCTTCACTACTGTGCCTCTACCATTGTGTCCTACTTCCCGCTTGGAACTCACCTTAGACAGAACCACCCCCATCACCTTCATCTTTCCCAGAGAATATGTTCGGTTCTGGCAATGAACCAAAGCACCAGGCTGAAGGGTACACAACTGGGCTTGTAAATGTCACAAAATCCTGCATGTGGGCTGCATACCCTGGGTTATGTCCTGTGCCATGAGGGCATGTGAAGGACTTTAAGGACACAAAACCCTGATGAGACACTGATTAAAGTACGGCAGAGGGAGTCAGACATGGTACTGATACCGTACTACCAGCTACACTCAAAACCATACTGAAGGGCTTTTTGAACAAGAATTGGCATAATTCAGTTTCTTTCCAATATGGATGATGAGGGAAAGGGACCAAGTCCTTATACCAGAAACTAATTCAAATCTGGATACATGAAAACAATACTATGAAGATTTTCATATCTATATGCCCAGTGGGCTTTAATCAATTGATACAGTAACTACACACAGAGTTCTAGTTTAAAGGTAGAAATGAGGAAGAATTTCAGGGAAATAAGAACTTCTGTCATTCCTGTGTAATATGTATGACTATTTTTGGTGGCTTGCAACTGACAACAGAATTCCTGCACTTGTATCATCAGTTGCTACTGTGTTCCAGCTCTGGAAACTGTTTCCATTTGTTTCAGGACCTAATTATGATAACTGAAATTATAATTGTTTTGTTACCAATCACTGATTTGAATAGATTTTGGCCTATTTGTGTATTGTCATCCCACAAGAGAATTTACCTATTTTTTAAACCCAAAATTACCTTGTGAACTACTGGTAGGTCTGGCCTTTGGGTTGTTTCTTTAATACTGGAAGAGTTTGCCACATAGTTTTCCCATGATTGTGTTGGACAAGCTGAAGATCACTTTTCCAAATTACTGGATTAACTTTGCCTCTGGAAAGTTGGTTTTAGTCCTGGTCATGCAATGCACTCCCATCTTGAGATGGTCAGCCAGCAGATCAGTTATGGTCTAAATAAGCCAAGATCCAAGGGGCATTTCAAGTCAACATTTTTTAACTACTCAAAGAGCAAGCCTGAAAAAGTGTGTTAGGAACCCACCTGAGTGGCATCTTAATGCTCTGTTCTAACCTCATTAACAGCTCAATATATTGCTGATCAAGAGGAAAGACAGTGTGTTTCACAGGCCACATGCAAGACAATTTTTTTTTTCCCTCAAGAAAGGCAGAACAGATAAAAATATGAGTTTTTTACAACATTCAGCTGATCAAACCCATTGATTTTACTGATACCCAGAACAATATTTTATGGCAAACTCTTTGGGAAAGTGAGGCTCTATGGACTGGGGCTTGATTTAAATATATATTGTAGCACCCACATTTGGAGTTTACTTCTGCCTTTAAAACAGAAATGCAACTAGACTCTGGAGAAGTCCTTATTGTGTTTTTTATAAAGTTTTAGATGTCACAGATGTTTTAGACTTGGTAAAGTCTTAAGAATTTTTTCAGAGTGTTTTAATTCTTTATTACTACCACCATGAATTTCTATAGTTCTACTTTACTGAACTTTTTGGATATATTTCAAAATATTAAAAATTAAATATCTTTTTTAATTACTCTGATGTTATTGGACATTTCTATTGTCTCTATAGTTGTTTCATAAATAACTATACTACTTGTGGGGAAAATTTGCAGAAACAGAGACATGCTGACAATAACTTTTTGTGGCTTCTTTTCCTCTTTGCCTTCCCTCTATAGTAATTGGAGTATTGATTAGATCCGTATGACTAGTCAGTTTCTAAATGAACATAACCTGGTTTTACTGGTTAAATCAGCAATCAGGAAGTGTTTTTTGATTTCTTTAGTATTTTTTACTCTTTAGACAGTAATGTACACAAAAAGAATTTGTTACTTCTGTAGACATAATGAATGCATGAGTGATATCTTCTCAATTTAAACTTCTCCTTTCAGACAACTGATGTAGTTCAGTGAATTCTGGATTAGTCATCAGTTTCGGTTTTGACAGTTGATGAATACAATCCTTAAAAGGGATAAACACCAGAGACAATCTAGATCTTTGAGAAGATAATGTTGCCAGATTTTGTTAGATTCATTTTATATTAAACTTCAGTACTTTACTCGTCATCACAGACATGATCTCTGGTATTTAAAAAACCATTTTAACAGCTATTGCACTGCCATGTAATAGAGACACCCATCAATAAACATCCTTTATTTTCCAGCAATTTTCTACCATTTTTTAAATTCTCTGAAGGAGAATTGCACTTTTCTAGTGTGCATCTAACTTCTGATAGTTTTAGAACTGTTCCTATAAACAGTGCTTTCCTAGTAATGCTTTCAAATCTCTGAAATGAAACACATTTATTGCAAGAATAATTCTGCCTAGGCACAAGCTAGCATATTTCCAGTGAAATAAGTGGAACTTTGCAAAAATGTATCAAGCAAATTGCTTCATAATTTGCATTCCATAATGTTTATACAAATTCCTTTGTAATGAAATATTATACAATTTCTAAAATTATCACTCTTTCATGATGCAAAGCAAATATATTTTTCAGCTTATCCTTAGATGTGGGAAAAGAAAGGCATAGACTGCTTATTTATTACTGTATGTTCTTGTTAACTCTTAACATATTACATTTGTTATATTTATCATCACTGTGTTTAGAAATACATCATAATAGCCTCCATCTCCCATAAATAAAATATTATTTAAGCTATTGCAAGAAAATCATATGAGAATAAAGTACAGATATTTGTTGGATCTGAAGTTCATTCTGTGGGAATGCTTGGCTTTTTGCCTCATACATCCTAACTTCCTAGGTCTTTGGAGATTTTCCTTTCAGTTTATCATGTCAACCCAGAAGACCTTCCTCTGTCTTTCCTAGGTTTTTCTCAGTTTCTCGTGTTTACCCCTTGAGAAGTTACTGTGAGTTCAGTGTAGAGATGGGGACTGTACTTTGAACTGAGGAATGGCAGCACTGTCCTCAAAGGCTGCTGCCTGCCAGGTTCTCTGAGCTCTCTGTGTTTGCAGGAGCTGTAACTCAGAGCTGGGAACACATCTTGACCTACAAGTAGGACCACGTCAGCTGCTGGTAAGGAGCAGCCCTTCCACATATCTCTCTTCTATCTTTCATGCTCAAGGCAACCTGGAAATATTCAGTGAGTGTTCATTTAACTCTGGGTTGTGGGACAATACAAACAACAAAATAGTGTCCTATGACTAAGATCAGAAATCTGCTGTGGAAGGAGAACGGCAAGAAACAGGAGATCTGTGCAAGCAGGTCTGTGCAAGTAAGTGTGTGTTAAATACATAGGGAGAATAAAGGACAACAACAAGGGAACAAAAGTGAACTGATTTGACTATTTATCCACTGGAGCTTGATATTCCTCATCTAATAAGCTGGTTGTTTCCATAATTTATGTTTGAATAGACTGGAATTTGAAGTTTCTCTAGAAACTATCACATCCTCACTCCTTCCTCTTTGTGACATTGGGACTACATTGAAGTTTCTGACTAATACAGTCCTGATTTACATTTCAGTCCACAATCATCAACAGCTCTGTAGTTCATGGGGTTTTCAAGTAGCCTCCCGACCAGTCTGGGAAATGCTGTATGGGTTTTCTGTTGTTGTTTTCTGTTCTTTACTCCTGACTATATTTCAAGTTTCATATTTTAAAATGATTTGTTAATCAAAAGTTACTTCCAAATTTGTTCTAGTTTTTAAGCAAAAATGATTTTTCCCTGCAAAAGTAAATGAATTAAAAGTGTATTCATGCTTATATCTCTTTGTGCAATGCCTAAATTAGCAAATCAAGGTGTATTCAGTTCACACACTGAAATTAGGAAAGTTGTTGGCTTTTTTTCCTTGACCTCTTCTCCTTTTTTAGCTTCAGATATTTTTCAAATCTACAATAAATGATTTTGTACAATGGCTGAGTCTTAATTTATTCCATTTAAATTATTTAGCATTCATTTATACAATATTGGAACATTTTATTTCAGGATATAACATTTATCATAGATTTTTTTTTTCAAGAAGAAGCACATAACTCTCAAGATGAAGTTGTTTGTTACATTTTTTTTCCATATTTAGCTTGTTAAATCAGACATTAGTGGTTCTCAGTTATAGGAACACAGGCTGCAGAGGCCCTGCATTATCAGATACCTTTGAGTTCTGTCAAAGCTCGTGGTGTGCAAAGGAATCCTACACAGACTGTAAAAGTAAGGTCATTGTGCTGCCTATATTGGGCATTCACTACAGGAGAACCCAAGCATCACAGAACAGATGCTCTGAGTGAGAATGACACCGTGTGTCTGCAAAGGTAAGGCTTCCTTTTGCCTTTAGACATTTCTTGAGACACGGGAATTTATTGAAATGCATATTGTTTCAAATGGCTAGGAAGGGAGATCAGCTGTTATGGTGGAAAAAAGACAAATACTGAAACAGATAAAAAAGGGGGCAGGTATATCTTTAGGAAAAAAGGAAAAGCAAGTCATATCTTTATAACTAAAAAGGTGGAAACCAGTTATAGAACCTGACTGCTGTATTCATGTAGCTCAAGGCAACGGAGGGAGAGATGGGACTGAACTTGTCCCACACTGGTGAGCAAATCAAACCCTGGTGCATTTTCATCAACTGTCAGAAACAGACAGATATTTCTTTGGGGCTAGGCAGGAAATTAGGCTATTAAGTTACAGCTTTTTCACAGAGCTCTTGTCATTCTCTTCTCCTATTCTACAGATGTTCTATCAAAGCAAGTCATTGTGACCATTTATCTTTCCAAACGTAAAATACTTTTTCCAGAGCTAATTTTTTCCCTCAGTAGTTGAGGTCTTTGTAGTCTGTGTCTTGCTTCCCTGATCTTGTATGGATCTAAGATTAATTTGCACTAGCAAGGAGTTCAACAACAAAATCAATTTCAATTGGGTCAGGTGAGGTCACTCCCAGCTCAGCAGTGTGAGGAAAAAAAAAGATTATTATCATTCTGGGAACACTACTACTTTAGTGTGGAGGGGAAAAAATATGTCTATTAAAGACCTTTACAATAATTTTCATAACATTGGAAACTATTAATTTTTGTTTACTTTCTGCAACTTTGGTATAGTCATCTATATGCAAATAATTTGTGTTACTGAATGCTTTTGTATTCCTTAAGGAGAATTGAACAGAATTTGTTAGCTGACTGATAGCAATTCACAAAAAATGTGGCACTGTCAAGCTGATACAGAAATACCTTTGATAGATCTTTTTATATCCTTGGCACAGAGACAGTGTAAATTAAATAGTAACATTTTGTCTGTTAGGTATTCCATGCCCCATATCACAAATAGGTAGTTTTAAAGGAAATTTAATTTACCGCTTAAGGGAAATACTTTAGACAAAAAAAAAAGTTCAGATGTTTAAAACTTAATTTACAAGGAAAGAAACCTCAACCTGTTTACAGAATCTGTTCTTTAGTGCTTATTTTATATCATAGCTTTGAAAGAAAAAAAAAAAAACAAAGCAGCATCAGCTTAAATGCTTATCAAGCATTAGTGTTTAATGTTCACTGGATCTTAATTATTTGTTCCATGAGGTAGAGATTACAGTTAAGAAAATGCACATGTGCCATTTCATTCACACAGCATCAGATTTTCAGGTGAATTAGAGCTGTGTGTTTCCTTTAGGACAGCTGTGCAAACTGGTGCTAACTAAAGACCTGCTGCACACAGGCTAAGAGGAAGGAAAAGCTGCTTAGCTGAAATTGCTGGGCCATGTCTTTGTTTCTGCTTTGTGCATCTTAAATTTTTGTGTAATCTATGTTGAAGAGTGACAAATACCTTAGTATTTTTAAGTTAAAATCTGTATTTTGATGTCTGGGAAATAACATACTTTGGATTGAAAAGTTGTGTACATTTATGTCCAATAGAAAAAAAAATGAGTGAAGTACACTAGGAGATTACTTTATGGAAATGCAATTGTCTTAAAAAATAAAAGGAAGATATTGGAATAATTTCAGTTGTGCTGTAGCAGTCCTGACTTCAGGTGTTGACCTTAATCACTTTCATTATATGCAAAAAGATTCAGATTTTTCTGGGTCAAATTCTCCCTAAGTGTATTTTTCCTGAATTTTCAGGAAAATGGATGTGGCCTGCTGATCTCAAATTTCTTCCATTTCCTTTTTGTGTGATCAAAACATGTAAAATGAAATAATGCTACTAACAATTCTTAGAGAAAAAGATACTAGACATGTTTCTTTATTCTAAGAGTTTGAGCTTAATCCTCTGTCTATACATACATATATATATAATTATATTCTTTGTACAAGCTTAGATGATTAACTATCTGAACATCATTGAAAAATAAAAAAACCCCTAACATAAAAATTCTATAGCCAAAGTTTATTTTATTAAAAAAAAAAATCCTTTCTTCCCCTAATCATGAACAGAGTTTTTAAACAAATGTTAAATTAGCTCTTGAATGACTGTGTACTGGTAACAGACAAGGTTTAGTACAAACAAATTTGCCTTCATTGTCATGGATTCAGTGTTTAAATAGATACTTCCGTTTCAAAATATCACTGATGGCTACTCAAAGTATTGCACTTCAGAGAGCATTGAAAAAGTATCCCTAAATGTTGGTAATATTTGAAAGCAACCCATTTGAGGCTTTACGCTTCCATTGGAGTTAAACTTTCAAAGGGCTGAGTGAAGACTCCCTGATCATTTTCTCATCACTGAACTAATAATAGTTCAGGATTAATATCTCAATATTATAGATATTGATATATATAGATATATAGATACAGTATATAATATAGATTTAAAAAGGGACCCAAAGAGTGTCAAAGCTGGATCTGTACACATAATGGCCAAATTACCCTTTCAGGTCAAAACTATTATTCCAATGATACATAATGCAAGATATTCTGCTGTAAAATTATACAGGTCTTTAAAGTAAAATCTTGCCCCTACATGTGTTAGTGTGAACACTTTGTAGATGTATAAAATTGAGACAAGTGTATATCCCTACTTCCAGAGAACAGTTTATAGCTAGCTGTTACCTCAGGGTTTCCTAAGAAAGCTTTAAATAGTCTTTATAATGTATTCTTATAAAGGTAGTTTTAAAAAAATTTATGCATTTTTATATAATTTATATTTTATAGTATCTTTATGATTTATAAACTAAAATAATTTAAAACTTACATAATTTATAGAAAATGTGATTTCAATTTTAGGCTGCACTGGATTTGCACACTAGCATTTGTACTAAATTTAGATTAAGTAATATCTTGAATTGTGCCATTTTTCCTTTGGGGCTTCATACAAAGTCCATTTGAAGTTAGTTTGCTTTGGCTTAGACACAGGAGAGATCATTGCATCTCCCACTATAGTTAAAAAAAAGGATCCTCAGATTTTATTAGCTGTTAGAGAACATCTACAAAAAAGTATTTCACATAACAAGCTTCTGAGGTAGGATACTGATGGCAGAACTACTAGACTTTTTTATAGGAAAATAAAGACTTTTTAGAGGACCAATTTTAGCTGAAAGTCAATGTTTAGTCTAGGTTCTGAAAATAATCAGACTGGAGTCTGATGAGCATGAAGACAGGAATGTAAAGTGAAATTTCTGAATAGGTCAGGAGGTTGTTATGATAATCCCAACTATTTGAGTGATGGGTACACTTACATACCTGCTTTTCACAGCAGAGACCTGTGCTAGAGACAGAAACTCAGTGGGATCTCTGGGTCTTGCTTGATTTTACATTGCTGGAATGCAACTGGGTTAAATGAGCATATTCCTTATTTACAGCAGCGATCACAGATCAGATGGGCCTTGTGTTTTCCAGCAAGTCATGAAACTGTGGACTCCATTATTTGTGAGCAAAGTAGTATTTGGATGGATAAGCATGCTTACTAACAGCTGGGCTAAAATACCTGAACATAGATGAGATAAATGCCATTCTGCTTGCTTAACTCCTGCTGTTTCAATTAGATCTGTTGTTTTTCTCACTCTGTCTCAACCCATTCTATTATTTTTCCTATTTGTATCACACTGCATCACTGAGCAGGTTACACAGCTATCAGTTTCTCTACTGTAAATGAGAACATTGCAAAAGATGATGGAGATGACTTAATATTAGGCTGATAAAGTATAGAAAACCCTTGCACTAAATGACCTGGAGGGTTAATAGTAACTGTAAATTTTTCAAGATATCAGGTCTACTAAAAATGTTGAATAAACAAGGTCTACTAAAAATGTTGACTAAACAACTGTACACAATGTTCATGAATTAATATTTCCATGAAGTGAAGAAAGTTATGTTTCCATTTTAATACACTGGGAAAGTGACACTTATTTCTTTGAAAATAAATTGCTTAGCCTAATCCATCAATTACCATTTCCAGAAAAAAGAATACTTTTGTATTTTTATTAAAAGATTTTTCTCCCCAGCAGACATTTGTATTGCCAAAGTATTATTTTATTTTCAGAGTACAGGTTTACAAACTGAAGACAAAATTTCACAGAAGGATAACATGAAGACAAGGAAGACAAGTTTAGGGGAATGATATGATAAAACAGAGCACATCCTGAGGGAAATACACTTTAGGGACAATTTTACTAAAATTTGACCCCAGGCACAGCAATATAAACAGATTAATCTACATAAAAGTAATCAAATCCATGCACAATAGTGTGTATTTTAGAAGAACTGAAAGTGGATGTTTCTGATGATGGCAATGATATCTACTCAGATTTGAATTCATTGCATATTTTTTAAGGATTAATATTTTATGGCTATTTAGCACATACCATTTATAGTATTTCTTACTCTACCTTCTCTATTTTGTTTCATTTTGATTTTCAATTTGATTGACAAATTATTGCACTTTTTATTGATACCATATTTTTCACCAACTTAAGCTACTCTTGCTTTAGTCTAACATCACTGAATTCTGAGAGTAAACAATTCATGTCACAGATCTCTTGTTGCTATTGCTCTAGTCTGTGTTTTCACTTCACTTCAGTAGTATTGAGTAATCTTCCAAAGACACCAAAGTTACAATTTCCATTAACTATTCTAGAATTCATAGAGATTGATGCATTCTAGGAAATGTTAAACTCATTGATCTGCATGGTTGAAGTTTATGTATTTATACAAAGACAATGAAAATGGATAAAAAATGGGCATACCCTGGCTATGAATGATACAAAGTAAGAACTTAGGGGAAAAGTGGGTACAGACCTTATATGCATAAAAAATTATAAACTGTAATTTCAAAGAGATAGGTAAAATCTATACTTTTTCAACTAAATATGTTAATGCTTTAAGTTGCTTTCAAAACTTTGCTTTCTGGAGAAACCACTGAGTAAGAAGCTGCCGTAATTTAATGTTTGAGCTACTACCACTTCAGAATGTCAGGATTAGAAGTATCATTTCATATGTAGTTGGTAATGAACACTTTTCCATACCCATGATAATGAAATTATGACAAGATTTCTTGGATGAATGGGAAGATACTTATAGATGAAAATTAGAGTGATGAATAGCACGAACTTTTAATGTACTTTCACATCTTATATTTTATTCTGGCTATGTATGAAGCAAACTAGTGATGAAATCAGTAATGTTAAAATAAATAGTCTCACATAAATGTTATGAAAAATGGGTACAAAATATTAATATTAGTTTAATTTTAGATGTAAAAATAATTTGGATGTAATAAAATTACTGTTACATCTTTTTCCTGTCCATGTGTTTGAAATAGCCAGTTTTGAAGGTAAATTTGGAAACAGGGATGTTTCTCTCCCTTCAAATATTATGTTTTTTGAAGGTGAACTCAGACAGCTGACTTCTGTTGATGTGAATGTCAATTCTTATCAATGATATTCAGTAGCATTTCCTTAGCTAGCTAAGCACTGACTCCAATCTCCCAACTGTGAATTCACCTCCAATTCATCTGTTTCATGTCACACCAATGGACTTTGAATGACCTTCTTAGGACTCTTATCCTTACAAAGCACTTGGCCAGCCATTTCCTATGCTAATTTTCATCAATTTCCATTTCTTTTTTTTTTATTAGCAACTTCCAGAAGTGTTCTTCTCAGCTGATCCATGAAATCTCAGTGCAGCCACTGACACTTGATGTATTATAATGCATTAGAGACAACCCTAGTGATAAAATCATTGTGATAGGCTAAACAAAAAGTTGAGAAATAACAATTGTTTAGCTAGAACCTTGCTGATTAGATCTAGTCAAAGGGACAGAAGACTTTCAATTGAGAATACTGTTTATAATTTAACCAATTTAAATTTGTTATTTTTTTGTTCAAGTTAATGATGTTAAGATTATTATTGTGCATTGGTACCTTATTTTTACATTAAAGATATTAGATCTTTTCATCTTAGCATGTTGCTAATGGAAAATTATTTTCCTGTAGGTATAAAATTAATGCAAAAGGACAAGGTAAAATTTATTTTGTCTTATGCTGGATTGTTTTCTAGAATCATTTACTTTTATTTATGGAAATAAATAAAAGTGACAGAGCATATTAATTGGTCACAACTATTTTCCCTTCTAAGACTCAAAAGAGCAGCTTAAGATGTAATTATTGCCATTTAGGTTTTATAACCTTTGTTTCTCATTTACAGTTTTCTCTGGTTTGGCAAATAAAGAAAAACAAGCATTTCAATATGCTTTGGATATTTGTGATTTCTGCTTTCTTTTTCTAAATCTTTCAGAAAGAGTAATTGTTAATAACTTTATTCTAGGGTCAGAATTCACCTTTCCTTGACTCTTGAACCTTAAATGATGACTTTTATTTAGAAGAAAAAAAAACTAACCCCAAATCTGGGTCTGGGTCCAACTTGCTCTAGGTGGTATCTTAAAAAAACCTAAAAAACCTTAATGTCTGGTTTAAGACAAGTCTGATATTCAGACTGTTTTGTTGACTTTCCCAGCTAGCTTGTTCATTCCTGCCAAAAATGTCTCTTCACTCTTGCTGTGGCTGGACACAATGTGGGGGTACTCAGTTTTCCCTTTTCCTCATTTAATGAAAAGCTTCAGGGTCAGGGCCAGTTCCCACCAAAGATGCAGCTAATTGTGAAGTATATGAAAGCAAAGTAAGAACTTACATAAACCACCACTGCCTTCTTAACTCTATTTCACAAGAAGTTAATAAGCTATAAGTCCAGTGCTCTTGAATGTTTGAAAAATGCCTAGCGAAAGTCTTCACAGAATTTCAATGGACTGTTGTGTAACTGAGCTCTGAAAACCACAGCAAAGCCTGATTCCTTCAGGAAAGGGAGGACAGGATCTTCTTTCCACCAGAAATTCATCCAGGGCAGCTCTCTACCCCTTCAGGAACAGGGGACTTTGAAAAGTCATGACTTCTTTTTACCTTAGTTTTGCGTAATGAGTGGGGCACTGCAATGAAAGGAAAAGGCAAACTATGCTGTGCCATCCTAGGCTGAGTGAGTGTTTCTGCAGCCTTAATTAACCATTAAACCTTGACTCTGAGATATTTACATTACTTGATCTTCAGCTATCTGTCCCTGTATGTTACAGGGGAGTAGTGATAAACAGAAGTCAATACTGTCAGACCTAAATATTACACAAAACATATTGAGCAGCCAACTTAAACTTCAGTCTCTAGGTGTATCTAGTTCCCTCTGAACACAGAGACATGCTTAGTCTTGTTGCATTCATAGTTGCATTTATAGTTGCATTTATACTGTATTTCATGAAATGGTTCACTCAGTTTTTCCTACTGTAGGTCCTGAACTGAGACAGGACATTACTGCCATCACATGAATAACTATGAACAATAAAGGAGAACATGGACTCAATCTACCAAGGAGGACAAGAAAAGACTGCTAATGTGTCAGCCTTAAGCGGATTCTGGAATGCTCAACTAAATGTGCCTTCTAAATTTCCACCTTTGTTTGCTACCCAAGGATTTTTACCTTGTGTGCTTTAGACTAATGCCTTGGTTCTGGTGATGTGGAGACATTTCCTTGTCAAGATATGTGTTCAGAATTTATTAACAGTAAACCAGTATTGTTTCTTCCTCTCAAACATTGAACCTGTTATGCAGCCAAGTTCAGCTGTGTATATGTATTTGCCGTTTTCGTAAACAGGAAACATTTCTGTTAAAAAGTTAATCTGCAAGAAAAATACTGGAGCTTGTTTGCTGTTATAGAGTTCAGCTGAAGGCAAATAATCCAATATATGTGTGTTGGGGAAGTGAAAGGGGAGGATAAGGAGGGAGAAACCTATCTTTCACTGGAAAAGAAATAAAAATGGCAACAAATGTTATCATTTTCAGATTGTTACTAGCAACAGGGAGATGTGATCCAAACAACAAGTGAATGGCTGCATACACTGGTGCAAGATAAAGACCACAGGTAGGAATTTGATTAAGTTTTATTATCAGTCACTGCAGAGAGAATGGCTGTCAGTCAGCAGAGCATTCACTTTTCTGTGCCTCTCTGTCTCTTGCAGACTGCTCTTGCAGGTTGACATAAAAGTAACCTGGAGATCAGATTGCATGGCAGATAGCAGTCATCATTTTCTCCATGCAGGGTCTCCTTAAACATTACTCACCTTGTTGCAGACACAGAATCAGTGTCTGGCAGCTTGAACTGTTCTGCTTTTTTGTTTTTTTATATTCTTAGATTCTTGATTATTACTATTCTTCCACCTAAATGTTGAGATTTACAGACTGCGTAAACTGTGTGACCTTTCTGCCACAAAAAAGGAAAAATACTCATGTTGGTGTAAGAAAACACAAATAGTGCCTCTCCACTATCCATTAGGTTTTTGGGGTTTTTTTGACTATTTTTTTAATTGGGAACAGTACTTTGAATTATCAATAGAATTTTAAATTATTTGCACTCTTTCTCCAATGCAGATAAAATGGGAAGGGGTAAAAATGTTGAATATATCAGTCTGTGTTTCCTCCACTTTCCAATGCATATATTTGTACATATTCTAGAAACAGAGTTTGGAAAGACAAAAGCAAACTGCTTTCATCCTGGAAAAAGTCGATAGAGTACTCTAGGCTTTGCTTTGGGATTATTAAGAGCTACTTAGCTCTTGTTCTTCATTTGTTTAAATCCTGCCACCATAATATTTACAGGATATATACAGCATCTGGAATCAAAGATAGCATAAATTCCTATGAATATGACATATGAAAACTAGAAAGAGTAAGAAGACACTGGAACTGTGAGAACGAGCATTGTGCAGACATCTGCCCAGAATATGGCCAGCTCCAGGAATTTTCTGTCCACGCTCCATCTTGTGACAAAGCGTTCTATGAACAGCTATCGGACAGTGATGCAAATTAATGTTCTAAAGTAACCTAATATCATCACTAAACTAACAATGATGATTGCCCTTTGACAGAGATTGCTTCTACTTACCTACTTGAGGGAAATTAAATGCAATGCAGAGAGTTGCAAGAGGAATCTAATAAATTCTGACACATGTTGTTCGTGGGTCTGAGGTGGAACACAAGACAGACCTCCTGTTGTTTGTCAGCCAAACAGTCTGTTTTGTTGCTCGGAGCTTGCTTTTATGGGCAATTCAAAGCTCCCGGCTCTAAACAATCATTGGTCTGATATCCACACCTCCCAGACTCTGAACCAGTCACATGCTTCTAATTTAGGAGAGTTGTTATTGGTTGAAACCTGTGTCAGTCAGCCCAGAGGCTGGTTTATGAAACTAGGCTGGGATTCGTATTTATAACTGGATTAACGTTTGGTACAAATAAGCTTGTACTGCTACAAATTCTATTACATTACATAACTGAAACGTGTCTGATGTATGTTTTTCCCCAGAATTCTATCTGTACAGACACATACTGTCCTGGTTTAGGGCAAATTTAGGGAGGGAATTTCCAAAGAGATTATTCCCTAAAGGGCAATATTCTGTGGCCCTTTCCCCCACCTGTTTGGGAGATAAACCTCCTTTGAGCAAAGTGGAAAAAACTGTTAATTTAACAAGCAAAGTAGCCACAGGTATAAAAAATGAATAATATTAAACAATAAACCCTCTCACTGTTCTGAAGAGATGGCAAATTCAGAAGACCCTTCTGTAGTCCAGAGAGAGAGAGTCCTCTGTGCTTGTTCATTGGCTCACTGAGTGTCTCTCACTCCCTCCAGCACTGGAATGCCACGTCCCAGGCCCAGTGGCCCTCAGGCATGAGCTCCAGGTGTTTTTTCTGGGTTTTCAGTCCAAAGCAGAGCTGATCAGCCTTAATAGCCATCATAAACAGAACAGATAATTGGGGATACAGTATCAATTCTTGCTTGATCAATTCAAATTAAAAGGGTTGTATTAATTTAGCCATGTGCTCTTGAAAACAAAAAACAGGAGAGCCAGTTTCAATCCATTTCTGAGCCTAGTTCTGGGTCATTAAATTGCACCTTTTTCATAGAAGATGGAAATGTGCAATACAAGAAGACAAAGTATTTGATTATCTTAGTTGGATGCAGGTTCATTGGAGAGAGACTTAGTTTTGACTGTGTTTGGTTATTGACTGTTCTTTTCACAGGATCACAGAATGGGTCAGGTTGGAAGGGACACCAGTGAGCCATCTGGTTCAGCCTCTGCTCAAACAGGGTTGTCCTAGACCATATTGCACAGGATGATGTCCAGACAGTTCTCTACCACCTCTCTGTACAATCTGTCCCAGTGCTCAGTCACCCACACAGTAAAATTCTTCCTCATGTTCAGGGAAAACTTTCTGTGCATCAGTTTCTGCCCCTTGCCACCAAGCAGAGCCTGGCTCCATTCTCTTGTTCACCTCCCTTCAGATGCTTAGACATTGATGTGGGACTGTTTCTGTTGTCTCTTTTTCGGGCTGAAAGGCCCAGCTCCCTCAGCCTTTCCTCCTAAGAGGGATGGTCCAATTCCTTAATCAGGTCTGTTGTCTTCTGCTAAACCCACTCCAGGTGCTCCACATCTCTCTTGTCCTGAGGAGCCCAGAACTGGACACAGCATTCCAGATGTGCCTCACCAGGGCTGAGTAGAAGGACAGGATCACTGCCTGTGACCTGCTGGCAATGCTCTTCCCAAAGCACCCCAGGATACCTTTGGCCTTCTTGGCCACAAGGACACACCGCTGGTTCGTGAGCAGCTTGTTGGCCGCCAGGACCCCCAGGTCCTTCTTCACGGAGATGCATTGAGCAGATCAGCCCCCAGCTTCTACAGATCCATGGAGTATTCCTTCCCAGGTGAAGGATCCTTCATTTGCCATTGTTGAATTTTGGAAGAGTCTTCTTTGCCCATCTGTCCAACCTATCAAAGTCCGGGCCATTCCTCGCTGTTCTATGCCAGTTAACACCTTACATAGATGTTCCTGTTAACACCTTACACACCTGTTCCAGGCACTAGGGGAAGCTTCTGAGTGAGAAGATACTGTTTATTTTCAGAAAAAAACATCCCATGTTGTCTGCACAGTATGTGCTATTGCTGTATTTTATGCAGTTCTGATATATTCACAGATATCAACTTGCATTTCAACACTGTAAAAGCACAGTGGAGACCAATTCAGAAATCAGTGGGTCATCAAACTAATGTAGCTCAATAATTTTTGTTTTGCTTTTGTTTCAGCCTAATGGGCACACATTTTGTTTAAGAGGATTTATCACTTGTCACAACATTTGTGATAATTGTATTATTCTTGGAGAAAATTTCATGTAGCTGTTGAAAGTCGTTCTTTTCCTTGAGACCGAACCACCAGCTTCTGGCACAAAAGTTCTGCAAATAACACTCTTACTAGTGTCTCAGAATGTTGCCCAGATGCTTTTAAAATGCTTTTTAAAAGGAGTCTGCAGAAGTTGTTTTAATTAGTAGGATTGATAAGTCCAAAAATTATCCTGTGTGTAAATTTTATTTTGTCATCTTGCTATGTGTGCATGCCATTCTGTACTGGATAACCAGTCAGAGTTAAGTTGTTTCAGAATATGGGAATCAAGTATCTTGGGACCTGGATGCATAATGTCCATATATAATTACAGGGTTTTTTTTCACTTAAAATGTTATTAACCTTGAGTCCATGAAAAAGTACTTGTTTTCTGTCACAGAAAAATTTCAAAAAGGAAAAAATAATTGCCGTAGTGTCTTTACTAAATATCAAACTTGGTAAATGTATTGCATGTTTCTAGAACCCTGCTCTTAGAATTGAAATTTACCAGTATTCCTTGCATTGTTCCATAGACTTGTATTACGATTTGTATGGCTTTGAGTATTTTAATCATCCTTATATTTCAGCCCCAGTGCCTAAATTCAAGTATTGAAAGGAAAAATCTGCAAAATTATTTCCCCCTCTTTCTTGATATGCATATTTCTGTGTATAACTAGACAGTATTTTTTAATAAGGGGAAAGTTATTAAGTGTTGGGGTGTGTGTTGTTTTATGTCGTTTTACTGCTTTGATGTTGAGTTTTACAAGTTTTATATTTTATTCTCATTAAGTTCTATTGATCCAATATGGCGACTTGAGCAAGGGGATTTCCAGAGTTCCCTCCCCACCCTCAGTGTCCGTTAAGTGTCAGTCAGCCGGGCCCTCCTATTTTCATGTTAATTTCTTTGTCCATCAATGTTTCCCCTCCTCCGTTTCCCTGGCAACCCCCTGTCCATCACCCCCACCCCACTCCCAAGGTCCAGAAAGTTCCTCGGGGTTCGGGTGGTGATTGGGCTGGGGGGGAAAGCCACTCCTTTGAGTTCTGTTAATTGGTTGTCTAATGTCTCCTGATTTGAGGTAATGTCTCATGATTGGTTATGTGTCGATTCTCCCTCCCCCTGGGGTCGGCTTTATAAAGCCTGACCAGGGGGAGGATCATTGTCAGTTCGTCGTGACCCCTCACCCTTGTGTGCCTTCCCTGCTCCTAATAAACCCTACTCCTACCACGGCAAGCTGACCGGCTCGCGTCTTCCTTCACCCGCTCCACCGCTCTCGTGATTGCCGCTGCCAAGGGCTTCACGTCTCTCCTCTCTGGGTCGCCACCTGTGACTACACCGTCCAGGGGACCCAGGTCGCCGGGGGATTGGCTCTGTCTTGTGACAGCCTGCCATCCACTGGCCAGGACAGACTGTGGCCGCTCAGACTCTCCTTTCGGAGTCTCCGCTCTGTGGAGCAGCCGGGCCACTTTCAGCAGAGCGACCGCAATGAAGTCATGATTATTTTGATCAAGAAAAGGAATAAAATTGATGGAACCATGAAGAAGATCAACAAGGAGAAAAGACAGCAGCTTACTGAATGAGCAAGATTATTTTTGGTGGGTTCTGACAGCAGATCACAAAGGAGCTTTATTACACTTTCACTGCAAATTGACCTAATTCTCTGTCATAATCTACTTAAACTGATGAGGTTTCCACCTATCTTCAGGCATAAAATGCAGTCATTCCTTTCTAGGTGATGAGCAGCATGTTTATTACTCATTCCTGTAGCTTAAAGACAGTATTTTCAGAAACAGTCCTGCATTACTAAATCATCAGTGATTCTGGAATAGCAAGAGGATAACCTGAGTCTTTGCTATGGGAGCAGTTTAACAAATCTAAAAGTGTTAATCATGTTCAGGGCATTGTCACTTCCAGGGAACAGCGATTACTTTCAGTGACGTGCCCAGAAGCAATCTATTTAGTTTTCTTTTCATATAAAATTGAGAAATAATGAAGGTTTTATTAAGTGAAACTTAATTCACCACAATAGGGACTTCAGATGTACCTGTTCCCACTACCAAGGGATGAAGTATAATTTAATAACAGTCTCTTTAGATTAGCTCTGTCTATTTGAATGTCGCATTATTAACTGACTCCATGTCATGGTGTGCAGATTCCAGAGACTGCTGTTTCAGGCTTTTTTCATTTTTTTAAAAAGAATCCTACATTGATGGTTTGTAAACTACATTATTACTATAACAAACCCGTTGGATAAGAACGTCAAAAATGGTGATCTAAGCTTTTTGGCTGTCGTCCAAAGCACTAAGAATTAGTACATTGCTAATGCTGTCTAGCAATGGTGTGTTTTTCCTGCCACAATGACAGCTGCTGAGAGATTTTCTGTTATTATCTTACTATTTTTTTAAACACTAAAGTGTAATGATTTACTAGCCTATAATGTGATAGCAATGCGTGAATTACTGTGGCTCCATTTGTATACTCAGCAACATCTGTTTTACAGGTGTGAATATATTGATTTTGCTAATTAATACCTGGTGGCACAGTTTCTGAGTGAGGGTATAAAATGGAAAGAGAGAAAATTCCTTATCTATACAATGTTATTTCAAGTCCCTGGGAAATAAAAAGCGGCAATGCAAACTAGGATTATTTTTATTGCTGTTTTTGTTGGCTACTTATTTGATTAGTTTTATTTTACCATCTGTATAATGTCTCCTAGTACCTAGCCAGGAGATATTTTGCTGAGGAGTGTTATAAAGAAGTAGCTTTCAGTCATACATGACAGCAAAGCTGTTTGTTTTTAAATAAAAATTTCAGTTTACAATTTCAAGCACATAGTTAAGTAGCACAATAATGAATGACCACTTATCAGCTGAGTTCCTCTCTGGGTCCATGTTCATGTTCTCACTCTGGCCAGTATGCAGGACTTGGTGAACCCCTCTAACCTTGAGGATGAGAACCATTACCAGACCATTTCATAGTCTGGTCCCTAGTGATCAAGTGAGCCTCCTTTTCTCATTTTGATGCTCTAACCCCTTTGGTAAACAATGTTTAAGTTTTAAAAACAGGACTCTGGAGTGATAGGGCAGGATGAGGAAACTGGACATGGAAAATGGACCAAGAAAGAAACACTGTCTTACATCCTTCCCTTGTGATTAAACTCCTGCACTCTATTGAAGAAAATATATCAAACCTTTTCCTTCCTTCCTTCCTTCCTTCCTTCCTTCCTTCCTTCCTTCCTTCCTTCCTTCCTTCCTTCCTTCCTTCCTTCCTTCCTTCCTTCCTTCCTTCCTTCCTTTCCCTTCCGCCCCTTCCTTCCTTCCTTCCTTCCTTCCTTCCTTCCTTCCTTCCTTCCTTCCTTCCTTCCTTCCTTCCTTCCTTCCTTCCTTCCTTCCCTTTCATTTTTCCCCCTGTCCCTGTAAAACTCAATGAAGTTGAAGATTTTTTATGGTATACCTTTGTGGAATGATTTAGAAAAGCCATACAACTCTCTGCTAAAAAAAAAAATCTATGCCTTTTAAGCACACTCCATTTAGTTATATAGGTTTAGTCTATATTCAATTCTGTGAAGCAATATTCTTCAGTTCACTATTTCTGAAGCTATGAACAGTGACCTTACACCATAGACAATATTTCTGGGATTTATAGATATTAAAGGTCTAAACCAGGAAAGCCATTGTCCAGAGAGACCTGTATTTTACTGCTTCCAGAAGATTAGCCTGTCTGCATCACACTGGATCAAGAAATTCAGTTGAAAAAGTCAAATTGATTTCTTCAGACAGAACTCAGATCATAGGCTCACAGGACAGTTAGTTTAGAAGGAGTGCCATGGGATTGTAGAATCATAGAATGGTTTGAGTTGGAAGGGGCCTTTCAAAGTCATCTAGCCCAACCTCCTATAATGAGCAGGGACACTTTAACTGCATTGAGTTTTCCAGAGCCCCATCCAATCAGACCTTGAATATCTGCAGGGATGGGGTGTCTACCACTTCTCTGGGAAATGTGTTCCAGAGTTTTACCACCCTCACTGTAAAAAAACTATTTCTAATTGCTCATTTAAATTGACCATCCTTCAGTTGAAATATTTATGTCTTTTCCTGTTGCAATAGGCCCCACAAAATTCTCTGGCCCCATCTTTCTAGATCCCCTTTGGGTACCAGACAGCTGCAGTTAGGTCACCCTGAAGCCTTCTCTTCTCCAGACTGAACAATCCCAATTCTCTCAGCCTTTCTTCATAGGAGGAAATCTTTGTCGTCTCCTCTGGACCCTCCAAGAGGTTGATGTCCATTTTGTCCTGGGGGACCCCAGAGTTGGACACAATAATCTAGAGGGGTTTCATGAGAGCAGAGAGTTAAAATCACCTCCTTTGACTTTCTGGGATGCCCAAACCCTTCTCAAAGGAGTACTAGTTTAAGTTTAGGCTCCCTATGACACTGTTCAGGCAAGTTTTGACTCTCTCTAAGGATGGAGAGGTGAAGCAAAATGGACAACCTGTTCAAGTATTTTATCAGATGTGAATTTTTTTCCCCTAGGCTCTGCACCATAGTAAAGGTAAAATAAATATTTAATTTATTAAAAAACAACATTATTTATTATAAACAGTCAGTATTTAAGAATAGGAGAAGAAACATATTTTCAGAATCTGAAATCAAATAATTCTGTCGTGTCATTTTGCAAATACAATCTAGTAAACAAATTTACCAAAATAATCAATGTAAGAAACACCTATCTGAGCCCAAATTAGTAATAGTTTCAGTAGAGTGAAATGTGACATGCAAAGAAGACACAAGAGAACTGAACAGCAAAAAAAAAAAAACCAATTTTTAGTTACATATTTATGGTATTCTCCTCCAGGTTGGTAGCTGTTCCTCATTGTCAGGAAACCAATGAGAAGACAACCTTGAAAATAAGAGAGTTTTTCCTAAGACATGTTTAATACTCATGATATTTCAGGAGAGCTTTCACAATTTGTTAAAATGAGTCAAGAGAGAGGAACATGAAAGGTGATGGGGAAGATAGTGCTTTACACTTCCCAATTTATCCTTGATAGTAGAGATGAAACTTAATCTAAACATTTCATTATAAGTTGCAAAGGAAAGAGGACTTGTTCATTAGAAAACTCTTTAGGCTGAATTCTTTAACAACCTCTAACATTTTGAAATCTTAGTGCCCCATAATTTGTACAGAGAAGACAAAAATTATGTCCTTGGGGTTTTTTGTCTAAATCTCACATAACTTGTGATTCCAGTAAGAATCTAAATGTCTTTGAATAGCTGACCTGAAAAAATGTACCTGATATCAAACATGATGCTCATAAAAACTAATTCCTTATAATCAGAACTTTACCTGGAAATGGTGATCCAGACACAGACATTGTAGAGCTGTGATTGTTACACAATCAGCCTCCATCACTGCTATTGAAGCTGGCCCACGTCTTTCAAGGAATGGAAAATTTATATTCCAGGAATTCAGGCAGTGAACATGCAAGAAGAAACTTGATTAACACACCACATCAAAGAAATTAGTTGACTAGGACAGAAGGAAGGTATGAGGAATATTTGCTCCAGAGTCTGTTTATGCATTTTATATAGTAAAGGAAAGAATGCCTGAGGTGGTGCAAAAACAGCAGAAACAGAGACAAGAACCCAGGGCTATCATTATCTGTGGGAAGAGAACTAATGCAAACGTGAAACTTTTTTTCCTGTTACTGTCTTGGCTATGCAGTGTTTCAGGCTGTGGAAATGGAAAACCTAATTCTAGTTTAAATGCCTCAGTGAGGGTTATAAATTCTACTTTAACAGCTAAAAGCTTAGATTCTGTCTCATGCTATACTCAGTGCATCACCCTTTTAGAGTTTGGGGTTTGCTGATTTTGTCTAAATTCTGCTTTTATTAACAGTATTAAGTCCACTAACTATACTTCCTTCCTTCCTTCCTTCCTTCCTTCCTTCCTTCCTTCCTTCCTTCCTTTTTAAGGAATCAAAATCCAGGAATAAACTTAGCGTATCTGTTATTGCTATTACTGTAAATGCCAGAAAGAACCTGTAGCAAAGAACCAATTATTTATATTCTAGGATGTATTAGAATTTATATTTAACGTACTGACACATTCAATATATATTTCAGATTATTAGAGCAGATATTAACTGTTTTCTCTCTTCTGAACAAGCTAAATCTTACTCTTACCTCAAATTAAGTTTTACAAACAGAGAGGTTGGTGCTGCAGGGTTGTACACACACTCCCCCTCCCGCCCCAGATATTTAGCACTATTCTTGGCAGGTTTCTCTTGTGAAAAATGGCCCAGTGCTCAGAACCTCTGACTGAGGATAGAGCCACATGACAGTGAGGCTACCTGGGAAGCAGCAAAGGACAGGGTTGATGGAGACGACATAATATTTTGGCTCTGTAATATAAGGAAAAGCTCCAAAGGTGTAAGACAAGAAGAAAAGACAGGATATTTTAGCACTGAAGAACCCTCAGCACTATCAATCTTCTTTTAAGGTTTTTGTATTTTAAAAAGCCTTAAAGGAGGAATTTTAAAAATTCACTTCAATCCTGGATATAGAGGATTAAGGATGAAGGAACTTGTCATTTTGGAAAGGCAAGTGATAACTAAGTGTCCTGAGAGATAGAGGGTTTCCTAAGTTATTCAGTGGTGTCAGTCAATCAGCTCATAATCATTAAATTCAATATGAAGTAATGGTTTAGATCAATTCCTCAGAAAACTTTGTCAGCCGAAAATTACTTCTATCTCATCTACATTTATTTTGTATGAATCTTTTGCAGACAAATTTTAATCATATGGTTCTGTGAAGGAGGCATAAAACTAACAATTACCTGCATTGCTGTTGACAGCAAAATTAATGGCTTATTATTTTCTGAATAGAGTTAATCTGTTTTTTGAATAGGATGAGAGAATGCTACTGAAAATGAGGTAAGCACTACTAGGACAGAGAAGTGATTCCTCATCAAGCCTTCCAGAGGTTATTTCAGGGGGAAGATTTGAACAATATGCTGATTATCTTACAGTTGCCAGTACTGAGACTTCTGTACTAAACTCATTGCTTTGCTCTCTATTTTAATTAAATGGTAAGGCTTTTGCTGTACAAACTCTGATTTAGAAGGGTGGTGGGGGGAAGGTTTCCATGTTTATTCTTTGGAACTTTTGTAATGGAGAACATTGAACTGCAGCAAAAGATAACACCTCCTTCAGAGTAGGCTGCAGAAAATCTCACTGCACAATTTTGAAGAGTAGATTGCAGCAAAAATTTGTGATGAACCAACACGACAGAATCCAATCCTAACTTCAAAATCATGATGGCACTTTTTTACAATGAATCACATCTAATTTGATTTATTTGTTATGTAAAATTATACCTTTGAACTTTCCTTATTGCCTATAGAGGCCTGTGTGGTTTTCTAGAGAGAGTTCACCTAAATCCCACTTTGCATGTACCTGGTTTGTACCAGTCTGCAAAGTGTGTAATCAGTTCTTGTATACTAGGTCTTGCAAGTTGTAGCATTCTCACTCTGTACAGATCAGTTGCTGCAGCTGTAGGATCATGTTGAGAAAATGGTACCTTGTATAGCATCTCACTTATTAGCAGGGAAAAGCTAATTAAAATATTTGAATATTCTAATAACATTTTAATATATATAACGAAACAAGTTTGTAAAAGGTTCCACAGACTGCCCAGGGCTTGATAAGTGAGAAATAAGAGATTGATATTTTATAAGAAAAACTTGTCCATATATTTCATTGTCACCATTGTGTTCCAGTCTGAATCCATTTTGGCTCGTACAACAGTTTGAAACAAAAGCTAATGGTTTACTTGAGGTATTCCTGATAAATCTGTATTTTTAAACCTAATAATATCTTTTTTGTTGTTTTTCCAGAAAACATGAGTGAAACTAAGGAAAGGCAACAGAGAGGAAAGGCACAAAAACATCAGTGCAATGAACAATTCCACAAAGCAAATTCAATTCAGGGCAATAATAGATTGACCTGCTAGGTGACCTGCCTTGTGAAGAAAACAGACATGCTGTCAGGTACCTACAAAACAGGCAGAAATACACAATTCATCCAAAATGGGGAAGTATTTCTATCTGCAGATCCTAGATAGTTGTCATTGCTGGTAACATCTCTCCTTAATTTTCTGCAGTCTCCTGAGAAGAACTGAAAAAGCAATATGAGACAGAGAATATTAGAAAAGGTGATAATACTTTTAAAGATTAGGTAATGCAGAGAAACTTCCATAGAAAACATGATGCCAGAAATTAACAGAATAATAAGTGGACTCAATACAAATTTTAAAAATCTAAATTTGTATGATTTTAGTAATGAAATCAACCAAAAAGATTAAAATTAAGCATAACAGAGAAGGAAATTTTTAGGCATGTATTTTCAGATTTGAGAAACCACAGCTATTCTATTGGTTCCCTCTGATTAAAATATGAGAAAAAGACCAAACCTCACTTTTCACACATTAAATCTCATGTGGAAAAAGACAGACCCTTTGGAAAGTATTTGTAATACTAAGAGCTAACCCCTGCCAAGATTAAAAAAGTGAAGCTGAGAAGTCCATATTTTTTTTTAGCTTTCAAAATACATGGATAGAATCTCATTTTAAAGCCTATTTAAAGCTAGATGGAAGAAAGGAAGAAAAATTTTGCTGCACTAATGATCACATAGATCTTTCCCACCTCTGGTTGTATGACTAGATGATTTATCATAATGAAGTAATGATAAATGAGAAAGAAAAGTAGGAAATATAGTAGTTAAATGTCAGCTGCATAGAGTGAGCCCAATAATGCAGTATGCTAGTATGAAACTATTTTCCTGAGAATTTTGGTTGTTGCCAGAAACATAGCACTGCTATTTAGTAGGTGCCATAAGAAAAGAAAACTTTTTTGAGTATTTGACACTAATGAAAAATTATTTTCTAAGAATATGAAATAAAATAATCACTTTTTTTCTCTTGGAAATAGGAATGGACACTGGATTGCACAGTGATATTTCTACTGAACCATGGCACTGGAAATTGTTCACCAGCAGTCAGCTTTCTTGGATGTGAAGCCCCACCAGAGTAGCACAGTCCTGATTGCTATAGGACATAGAAAAAGAAGAAAGCAAGAATCAGGAACAGAAAGATATTGACCTGGGTCTGATCCACTGTTGGTATTGTGGCTCCCTGGATAAGCATATTTGCTTATAAATGTACACATTTATGGATGTGTCTATATAAACATGCAGACCAACTCTAAGGTTTGGCAATATTTTGCAGGTGAATAAAGACCTCAGATTTTTTGTGTTAAGGAAACAATTTATTCCCCAGAGTCGTAAAAAAATATTTCTAAAGAAATATTTTTATTGTTTTTTGCACATTCCTACAGCTCAATAATAGAAGTTGCATTATTCCTGGCATTTTAACAATACCAGCATAGGATTTAATAGCAGTAAGCTTTTACAGAAGACAGAAGGTAACCTCTGTCTTACAGTATCTGAGTTATGAAATCATTCGAATCAAGATTCACTTTCTAGAAAGTGGAGAGTCCATTAAAGGATTGAGTTTATTGCCAATTCCATACATAATACAGTATTTCAGCTGAAAAACAAAGTAATTTTAGGGTGGGGCAAATCAATAACACAAGATTTTGTAGCAGATACTAGGTAAAATCATCTCTGACGGTAGCTTTTTCCCATGTCTTGTGTCATGTTTCATTGAAAAAATAATGGAATTTGGATAAGTAGACAAAGAATCTGGCTCTCTGAGGTCAGCTGAAAGACTTAAATTAAATCAGTGTCTTCACTAATTTTGAGTATTGACTAAAATAATCTTCTTCTTGATATTTACAGGAACTAATAATACTATATGAGATACTGAGCAGAGAGGTTCCTCTTGTGATTTTTTGTGAGAACTGAGCAGAGGTGTTCATATCAAAGAAATCCTGCCAGTTCAGCAAGGGCCAGCAGATGGATACACGAACAGACAACATGCTTTTGAAATTATTTTGGGTGCAAAATATCAAATCCAATCACAAAGCAGAAATGAAAATCACAAGCACCCAAAAGAAACCCGCAAAAATCCCAACAAACCAGAAAAGCCATCCTTTCTTCGCTGATTCTGTAATTAATGACTAACTTTGAAAATTGAGCAAAGTTATTGCGATGCTTTCCATTCTAAAACAGATTTTGGCTTATTTTGCATATCCTGTGGCATAGCAACATGAATATGAGTCAGCACATTTAATTGTCCTTGAAGAGTAACCTCTGGTAATAGAAATTATTCCTACTCTCAGATACTTTTCCCTTGACTTCATTTGGGCTACTGCACATATGACAAAATCCCAGTGTGCCACTCCCTTACATTTCCTTAACATCTGACCTCACACAGCTGTTTATTATTAAGACACATTTGCCACTGCTGTGCATGTTGCCATACACTGTCTTTACAGTCGGGATATTTTTATCCCAAATACTTGAATTTACAAATAAGCTAGAAATGAATGCCTTGCATCAGCTTTAATTTTAAAATGCAGTGACCCATTCTACCACTGTGTAATAACAGGTCCCACTGTGACAATTAAAACAAATCACCCTACAGAGTATGTCATTAGATACATTCATGCCTCATCAGTAACTGAATTGTCTTTTATGATATATTTCAAAAAAAGGTGTATAACTTCAGCCTGGCTTCCCCAAAGAATAAAATGATTTATAAAAAACCTCACAACTCCTTGATTTATTATGAGAATGAAATAGGCATGAAATGAAATAAAAACTTTAATTAAAAATAAAAGGACTGTTGGCCACTAAATAAAACACAAGTGTGTAGATGATTTTGAACCACTAACAATGGATCTAATATGAAACTAAGTTCCCAGGCATCACTGCACCTATTATGTCTTCTATTTTGAAGAAACTCAAACTAGAAAGGAGTAAATGGAAAAATGAGTTTTGCTAGCTTATGTTGCAAGCTGATAATTTTTCCTAATGTGAGAACCTCTTTTCCAATGCATTAGGTCTAAACCCATAGGGGGATGATGTTACTGTGACTGTCAGAATGGCACATACTTCCCCCAAGCCTCATCCCATCTCCATGACTGGTGCTGTACTTGTGGCAACAGTGCTACAGGAGCAGCAACACTACTGTCAACCTGTCAGTGCTCTCTAAGAGCAGCTGAACTATTTTTCTGACAGATCTTTACAGTCTCACTTCTGGGAACACTTGGAATTAGTGTTGTAACTGAACAACATTTTCATTCATATGTTTATTAAGATGCTACCAAACTCCTTTTCTATTCCTGAGTGGGTAGGGCACTTATGGTTGAGATTCATCTCATTAACTTTAGACATTTTCATTGTAGCCATCTACATCTGAGCTAGTCACTTGAGACTTACTTTGTAGTCAACAGAGAGATATAAACGCTTTTAAAAAGGGATTCAACTGACCTATTTGAGTCACTTGGTAGCAAGGCATCCATTAAAAGAACCAGTTCATGATCAGATGAGCATATTTAGGTATCTCTGCTTGGTCAGATTAATCCCTCTGGGAGTTCAAACCCTATATCTAGGTGCTTATATAAATTTGTCAGTGGGGAGAGGAAGTGATGTTTTGTTTCCCTGCATCCTGTAACTTGCAAAACTCAAGTTGTGCACTGTATCTTTTGGCTTGTTTTGTTTGTCAGAAACCCATACCATGCCAGTAAGTAATCATGTGCTTGCCCAATGGAATGGTCCCTGGAGTGACTCACAGATAAGTTTGCCTATTGCCTTCACAGGGCAATATCAAAGCCTGACAGCATTTTCCTGGCATGCCTTTTATTGTTCCACGAGGTGGTTCCTGACAATAGTTTCATTTACAGACAAGGAAGTACAGGCTGGAGTCACACCCGTATTTCCTCACAGTCTAAATGCTTTTGACTTGAACATGTAACATAAAGCCAAATAATCATATAATGGCTTTAGTTTGAAGGGACTTTATAGATCATCTAGTTTCAACTCCCCTGCCATGGGTAGGGACACCTTCCACTATACCAGGTGGCTCAAAGCCCCATCCAACCTGGCCTTGAACACTTCCAGGGATGTGGCATACGCACCTTCTCTGGGCAACCTGTGTCATTGCCTGACTACCTTCACAGTCATGAATTTCTTCCTAATATTTGGCTAAACCTACTCTCTTTTGTTTTAAAACCATTCCTTCTTCTCCTGTCACTATATGGTCTTGCAAATAGTCCCTCTCCTCCTTTCTGTAGTCTGACTTTAGGTACCGACAGTCTGCTGTAAGGCCACCTCTCTTCTCTGGGAGCAGCTCTAGCTCTCTCAGCCTGTGAGAGAGGAGATGCTTCAGGCGTTCATAGGTGCTTCAGCCCTCCTCTGATCATCTTTCTAGCCTCCTCTGGACTTGGCCTGCAGGTCCACATCCTTGTGCTGGGGCTGCAGAGGTGGATGCTGCACTGCAGATGGGGTCTCACAGAAGCAGAGTAGAGAGGAACAATCTCCTCCCTCAACCTGCTGGCCATGCCTCTTCTGATGCAGCCCAGGATATGATTTGTTTTCTGGGCTGCTAGAGCACATTGCTGACTCATGTCCAGCCTCATCCCCCACCATCCCCAAATCCTTAACAGCAGGGGTGCTCTCAATCTCTTCTCTGCCCAGCCTGTGGCTGTGCTTGGCTGAGCAAGTCATGAACTCCCAGACCACATCCCTTTCAATTCTTGACCCTGTCTCATCTGTCTCATCCAGAGTTCATGTCCCTACTGTCCTATGTAAAAAACCTGTCTGGCTCTCATTACTGCTCTTCAATGATGTGTACTGCAGGAAAAGGGAAGATGGAGGACAGAACTGGGGTAAATATATTACGTCTTAATTGGAGTTACTGAATCACATAATCCACAACGAATGTCACTACCTGTCTCGCTTGCAGCTGCTCCAATGGATATGACAGGTCTCCTGAAAAAACACTCACACTGAAGTAAAATGGCATTACAGTCTTTGTCTTTAATTGGGCTTTTCCCACTGGGTTGGATTTCCTTTCTGAGTACAAAGCACAACACACCATGCTGCAAAGACTGAAAGTAAGTCAAAACTGTGACACTTTTCCCCTTTCACATCTGTGCATCTCTTACTCTTCCTGAAAAAAAGCAAACTAATGGGTAGTCTAATGCTGTCAAATGGCCTAACTAATAACTGGATTTACATTTCTGTACCTTTGGATAGATTAATTTAGATCCTTTTAAAACTCTGATTCTTACTGCAGATAAACCATCAGTGTGCTTAGCAGGATCTTAAAAGTAGAAAGCAAATGTAGAATAGGAGGTTCATTAGACAACACTTTTTCCAAATGTGGAAGCTGAACACCAGATGCCGTTTTGCATAATAAAAGCAGTCAATGATTAGCCCTTAGAGGTCTGTGATCCCTGAATAATAACCCATTTTTCAACCTTGTCTGTTCTTTTTCTCTCTTACACTAAATTTTCAGCTTTAGAACCAGTCCATTTAAATATTCACATAAACAAAATGTGACTTGTAATTCCTTTTACTCTTTTAAAATTGGGATTTTCCAGCAGTTATTCAAAAGGGGGAAAAATCCTACACTAGAAAATTACTTTTAGAGTAATAAAAACATTGGACACATTGAAAAAAAATAAAAAATAGGAATAAAGTTCCTAAGTGAAAGGAAAACACTTGGATGTTGGGCTACCCCATCTGGTATAAATCCAGCATGAATTAAGAATACACAATCAGTGTCAGGTTCTCTTGACACTTAACTCTTGGCTTTGAGTTGAAGCGAAGAAAAATGGAGAATACAGTTTTTTATCTCCAGGAAAGATGTTGTAATCATTATCCTCCTCAAGTTCAAAATTAAGAGTTTGGGCTCATGGACCTATATGAAGAATGGTGGCTTTCTAACTTGTTCCATCAGCTTTGAGCCTGGGAGTAGGAAATAGCAAACATTGCATGATCAAACTTGGATGATTTGACTCTTAGCACTTATATCAGCTGCTGAGCCTCCCCAGGGCCATCTGTTGATTGTAGATGCTTATTCCACAGCAGATCTCAATCTGACTCTCCTTCTGCATGAGAACTAAAGTGACACTTCCCATCATAGGTGGGGAAATGGTGCCTGTCCTCAAAAAGAGCAAAGCAATAGAGTGAGTGCAGGGGGACAATGCAACAGAAGTCAGGCAAAACCCCAGCCTTCAGGACATGGAAGTTGCTGGGATACCTCTATGAAGAACTTATATTTTAAAGTCAATTTGTCTTGTCTGCCACTTCTAATGAGCATTGCTCACTTTAGACTGGTGCCATGCAAGACAAACAGTGTACAAACAAAGACAGCAGAGCACAAACTCATGGCCCTGGAGAACCCTATTATGATAACTTTTCAAGCTTCTGCAATTACAAGAACTAAAGGTTCAGTGCAATTATGGACAAACAGAAACATACTGCAGCAACAGATTTGGTACAATCATTCAAAAGCCAATAAGTATTTTGATTTTAGTGACAGCTATCTGTAGTCTGTTGTGTCTGCAAGTTGGTAGCAAGACACTAGAACAAACTTACCAGCCCATCTGGTGCCTAGAATGAATTATTTTTGTGCTTCATGTTATTACAGAGAAGGTTGAAAACAAGAAAACCTCTTGGGGTTCAGATGATGCTTCCATGTGGAGTCAGTAGGTTTGTTGAGTTAGCAGGAGTTTTAGTACCTTTTTAGTGGCTGATGTTAATTTCTTGCACATGTTTTGTGTGTGTGCCTGTGTATGTAGATATACATACAATAAACATATAAGTGAAACATAAATCCAGAGTAATTGACTTGAGAAGGAAATCACCTTTGCAAGAGGAAATTTATAAAATTAGATTTTATAAGTAATGGGTTTTTTTTATGCTATAGTGTTAGGCTATTCCCTGGCTTGGGATGATTTATACTGAAGGTACTAGAGCATGATAGTTAGCTAAAGCCTGAGTTTTCAGCAGATACTAAGCTTTTGCTGAACTTGTTCACAATGTGATTTCCCTCTGGAACACTTTGCCAGTACCTCTGTTTGAGTTGCACACAAACACCTATACGATTTTGAATTGGGAGTTAGATATTAGGTCCTGTAGTGAAGATATTACAGATACTAGGAATAAGACAAAATATAATTTTGGTATAATAGTTCTATCTATAATTTACACAGTCTCAGAGATTTTACTGTATGTTTTCAGTCCAATCTAATAGCAATTCTTTCTCGGAATAATTAACAATTAAACACAATCTCAGTGTGAAGCATAGTCAAGCACAGTCAAAATAAAATGCAAGAGGCAGTTGTAGTGGAGTACAAGGGCTGAAACAATGTATCATTCTATAGTTAATGTCATAAAACAGGTTGATCCCTATTAATTCTTTGGCAGGATTTTTTCAGTCCATGTTAAAGCTTTTATTTTGGCAGGTAGCACCAGGTGGCACTGTTACATAATCGTCTACTTTTTTTTTTTTAAATTATTATTTAATTTTTTTTTTTAGCAGAACAAGGTTCCAGTGTTGGGAAGACACGCTTCAACTAGGGGGACAGTGCTAGGCTTTATAGACGGAAAAGCTAAGGCAGGCAGCAAAGAATCTTGTTTTGTATCCACACTTCCCTTTCACTGCAATTTTTATAATCAGATTTACCCCCAGGCAATAACAGCAAATCAAGATTCCCAGAAAAGAACATTTCCAGTTTGCTGTTTGTAAGTAAACCTGTTCAAGGAATTGTGCATGATTTACTTAGTGCTTACTAGGTTACCTCATCACAGCATTCTGCATTTATAGTCAGTTTTTCCAAAGCCCCAGGTATTTTATAGTGCTCAACAGAAAGATGAGAAGTGGAATAGAGGTGTAGAAGGAATGTCACAATGGGATTATGGGATTAAATCTGTCACTTGGAGACATGTGAGCACCAGAGTGTTTTGTGGTACTGGGTACTGTGACGCTGAATAATTTCAGCTCCCCATTCCTGAGGATTGTCACAGCTCCAGTGTGACAGTTTTGCCACTTGCACTTACATCACTTTTATCACAGATTTCAGTCAGTAAAAATAAACAAAAATTCCTTTTAAAAAGTTTAATGCAAATAACATCTTTCCTAACATTAGAAAAGAGCAGGGCTTAAGGTAATAGATATTTACTAATATTTATCTCTCCCACAAGGGTAGAAAGAAAAGCTCTCTGTCTTTCTATTATCTGTTTCATAAATCCTTCAGGTGCTCTTACAGATATTCAGTTCTTATGCAAATTTTTCACCTTAGAGAAGGCTTCAGTCTTATCTTTAAATCCTGGGTAGTTTTTTCTTTCTCCTTTTTCTTTTTCTTTCTTTTTCTTTTTCTTTTTCTTTTTCTTTTTCTTTTTCTTTTTCTTTTTCTTTTTCTTTTTCTTTTTCTTTTTCTTTTTCTTTTTCTTTTTCTTTTTCTTTTTCTTTTTCTTTTTCTTTTTCTTTTTCTTTTTCTTTTTCTTTTTCTTTTTCTTTTTCTTTTTCTTTTTCTTTTTCTTTTTCTTTTTCTTTTTCTTTTTCTTTTTCTTTTTCTTTTTCTTTTTTTTCTTTTTTTTTCTTTTTCTACAGTTTTATTTCCATCTTGTCTTAATAGATGTTAGTTTCATAACCATGGTCTACCATTTAGCCTTATGCAGACCATTACAAATGGTGAATGGTGGCGAGTCTCTTCACATGCAGAATTTTTCTTTTCCTTCAACACCCATAGCCTACAACAACAAGCTATGCAGCTGTGGGATTTATATAATCCATACCTGATCTTAGCCCCTGCATGAGAGTGTATATTGTAATATTTATGGGTTTGAGTTGGTATTGACTTTGAGGAGCCAAGGCTAAACATCTCTTCCATTAGACTATGACAGGGATACCATGCCTCAAATGTAAAGTAGGTATGTCATATTCTCATATCCTCTTTACTTTGTACATGCTTTAATAAAGTCCTGTAAATTTTTGGAACATTTACCTTGAAATTCACATTTTTTCATTAAATATTAAAATAATGAATTTAGGAAATCAAATAATACAACATAAATAATAACATGACATTTGCTTGAGTCAACCACTTAACCAAAATGACAGCTCAGAAAAGGGAAGAATACAGGTGTCGTAGCTGCCTGCCAATGTGTTTCTGAGACCCTGATAGGTACAGGGTAGTGATGGTCAAATTAATAACATGCAAATAATTTTTTCCCCTTCTTTAATGATGTGAGATTCATCAGCTTTAAGGAAATGATGTAAACATGCAAGTGCTACTCAGGCTGGAGAAAATACAGTCAGCCAGTCAGGGTTTTTCAACTTTTCATTTCCATCAGCAGAACCAAGGCTTGTCTTCACTGCATTCTAGATTTACAATGGCACTATTAAAGCCAAGAAGTTGGGCTAGTGGGGCATGCATGAGTTGCAAGAAAAAGTTTGGTGTTTAAAATACCTTCTAGTTGTTTATAACAGCGTCTATGACTGAGTTTATTGATCTGAAGGCAAAGCTAGTGGAAAAAAAAAGATGTGAATATTTCTCAGATGCCTTTCAATCCCCTGGTAAAACTTAAGCCTTATGTTAATGTTAAATAGATATTCAAAGTTGGATTCATGGCAGTCTTTTAATTAATTTGTTGCAGTTTTCCAGCACTACTGTATTTCTGAAAGAATCTATGACCTGATAGAATGTATAACACACAAAAACAATGATGGAGAGAAATTGGGGAACACACAAAAAAACCCAACAAACAAACAAACAAACAAAAAACCAAGCAAACAAGCAAAAAAAAAAAAAAATCCAAACCAAAGAAAGCCAAACCAGGCCAAAAAAAAAAAAAAAACCAAACACAAAAAACCCCAAAACCAAAAACACACATACAAAATAAAACCAAACAAACAAATAAAAAACAACAAACAAAAAAAAGAAACATGAAGGCAAAGAAAAATCACAGTTAATGATTCCAGGAAGAATCCCAGTCCAAGAAATTGAATACCTCATATCCTTCCCATGGCTTCAGACCAAGGTTTCTGAGAACTTTTCTGCTTGTCAGACATAATCACCCCTTTAAAATATAAACAGACATCATCACTGTTTGCCACACTGGAAAAACACTGATATCATTAAAAGTCTCTTTTCTAATATTCAATGTAGGAATGCAGCATAAAAATGTAAATAATGCTACAGATATTTAATCTTCTTTCCCTTTGCCCAAAGCTGGAATTCACTTCATGAACTCTCAGTTGTTAATATTCTGCTAAATTTGATCATGGTGTAGGAAGTCTAGACTGATATGTAAATTCATTACAAGTTGTACAAGATGAAAGGGTGGATTGCTGTCAGAATCTTCTCTTTACAGAATGGGTGTATTATGCAGTTACACAACAAATGCATGACAGGACCCATGGGTATCTGTCCTTGGTCACCCTTTCCTGATTTTTCCTTTCCTGATGTATCTCCAAACAGGCAGAATGGGCAAAATTGTGAGAGAAGCTGATACTTTTTGATTTCAAGTCTGCTGGCCTGTCTCCTAGATCCTAGCACTGAAGCTGTTATATACCTTTATTACTGTAATGCCATTGAAAGTATTGAGTGGCTGGGAGGGAAAGCTGCATATGGGAAGCGTTGCACTGCAAATGTCACCAGTCAAGAGGAGGAATAACCGTTTCCTGCAGTACCTGTTATTCCTTAGAGCTCTCTCATACATGCTTAGCACATAAAATCTGACAAGATTAAAACCTCAGGTGGTATGGCTTCAGGCAAAGCAGAAATTCAGTTACCTGTCAGTAGTAATAATAAAGAGATGACTGAAACCATCACAACACTATCTTTCCCCTGGATTACCTCTGTTTTAAGTTGCCTGCATTGAGCAGTTATTCCCCATGTCTACTGATGAAAGAATAAGTTAATGTTGTGCAGAGAAAGAGCAAGCCTTAAATCTATTTCATGGGTTGACTGTTTCTTTGAGTATTTTTATGACATTTTTACTTTTCTGTTTGCTCTTTTTTAAACTGATATAAAAAACGAACAGCTTCCAATGTCATTAGCAGGTATGTGATACTTAAATGCACTCCTTACTTTTCTTTTGAGGCACATTCATCTTATGAGGCAAATTAAAGATTTCAGCTGAACCATAAATATGGCCCACTTCATGGCTCCCACCAAAATCAGTCTCATTATCATCAGTTATTCCTACATCAATATCTATTTCCTTTTAATAGAGACTGTAGTCTACTTTTCTGATACAGTGTGCTGAAAGTGTGTGACAGCTATCACTTTCAAAAAAGTTCACACACAATTAAGGGAGTGCAGATAACTATATTAGTACTATATATTTTAAACTCCTTTTGCACTGTGTCTTCAGATTAAATTATTTTTTGATTTTCCCAATTAAATACTCTCTGCATGTTCTGATTCTTACCTAGTTAGCTGTGAAACACATCCTTTCCCATCAAATGAATCAGAATTTTTCTCTGAAGTAAGAACAGTAGAAAGTAGATTTTCTCCTGTAGATGGCTTGATTATCCTAAAAATTAAAAACAGAATTTTCAATCTTTTGGAATAGCAGTATCTTCGTGTTACAGAGTTTATTATGATTTTATTTTCTGTATGCCTATAATGCATCACTGACTGACAGTCAAGGAATTGAAAATGCAACAGCCATATGACTGCTAGAGTTCATTTACAAACCCTTTGAAATGAAAGTTGTTTTGCAAAATCTGGGGAGAAAGATTTAAAGCCAGAGATCCATTTAACATGTCCCTACAGGAGGCGAAAGGATTCCTCCAGGTGGAATTTGACACATATCCAGTCAAGTTTTTAAATGGTAAGTCTGGTCACTTGCATAGCAAATACACAAAGATAAATAGGACACATCTTTGATGTAGGCCTTTAAAAAAAAAGACAGCTTGTGGGCCACTTAACCAGATGCCACAGGGTCTACACAAGGCCTCTGTAATCTTGTTTTTTTAACTGCTGCATCTATTAAAAAACGAACAGAGGCCAGAATGCTTGTAAATGAGAACATCGTCTTCTCAACACAGCCTCCCTTTTGGAAGCTTTCCATTTGCTTGTTAGTGAGTGATATCCCTCAGTCATCAGTACATTACATTTTACCAAGGTTTTTTTTCAGTTTCAGGTTTTTTTCAGTTTTTTAGTTTAAAAGCTCTTTTTTTTTTTCTTTTGTGCTTTCTTGTTGGATCCCAGCTAGATATTTATGCTATTTCTTCTCCCTGGAGTACAAGTAAAGTCTTTGATTCTGTGGCCTTAAGAGCCATGTGAAAAAATGTGAGTGCATTGTACAGCATTTTGGTGGTAGACCTTCTAATAGTGTTAGATGAACATAGGTGAGAAATCCTGTTGACATTTAGACTAACATTACAATAAGTAGTTGTGCTGTGCAAAGCCTTGGCTAAACACTTCTTCAAATGTATTGAATCGTGGCAAAACTGTTTTGCAACTGTGTTAAACTAATTTGTAGAAGTCAGCAGAATTTTAAAATACACCTGGTTTAGCTTGTAGGCTATATGGGTTTCTTCGTCTCCTCAATGAAATCACAATTTAGCTTTATATATAGCCATTTGGGGTTACAAAACTCAATAAATAAATAGTTATATGTGTGTGTGTGTGTGTCCATATGTGTGTATATATATATATTACAGATTGATAGGATTCATGCTAGTAATGAGAGACTGCTGAAACATTGTCTGCTTTCCACAACTGCTGCAGTACAGTCTTGGCATGGCTTCCACTGTCATTATTAATCAGACATAATGGTAGATTACATCATTCAGAGTGGATTTCTTCCCTAAACATGACTTAAACTGTAACACCTATCAGTTTTGCCATTTATTTTTCATCATGGGAATTGAAGGGACTTTTCCACTTCCAAAATATAATAAAAGATTGATTCTCTTCACCATTTATGTGTGGCAGCTGCTTTCTCAAAAGAATTTTCATGAAACCTTCATTACTAAGTTAAGCCTGTGGTTCATGTTTGTGGAAACTCAGCCATCAAGTAAGGTACCTAAACAATATCTCAAATTTACTTTGCTAACCTTTCTAGGATATGGGGTAAGTTCAGTTGTTCATTTGTTGGGATCTTTGACTATGAAGTACCCCTAAAGCTATTGTACATTTAGGCAAGGGCTAAAAATGTGACTTTTTTTTTTTAATATTTGAAGCCAATGGCAGAAGAACTAACTACTCAGGATCTTACTTAATTCACATGTTCTTGAACAATTAAAGAAGCCATATGGTCCAAAGATGAGAACCTTTGGCTGCACTTAAATGAAATCAAGTGCTCCAGGAGACACCAAGACTGGGATGCAGTAACTGATGTAAGTGCATAATCAGTATAGAAAAGTCATCAGGCATTATGTTAATGACATTGGCTCCCTGAAAAATCTCTAGATAAATGAAGGTGTGCATTAATGTGATTGACAGAAGCCAGGAAGCACAGCAGGGATCACCTGAGCTAAGCAGGAAGAAACACTGAAGGAGGGTGTCTGTGTCACTACCACCCAGAAACTTTATGTCAGAAATGACAGCTTAAAGATTAAATAATACTTGAGTTGGGATGCAGAAGTCCTAAATTTGAATCTAAAGAAACTTAAACCAGTTGTCATTCAAACGACTCACTATAAAATTATAACTCAAGACTTTATGAATGCTTCTTTCTATTAATTGCATGGGGAATCACACCTGTCAACCGCAGAAGCAGATGATTAAGAAGTCATGTATGGTACTATTCTGAAGTCCACTAACAGGATAAATCTGGGAAAATTGCCCAATAGTGTTTACTTACTGCACATGTGTTTGGTACAGAGTAACTCAATTCTTTCTGGGGGAAACTAAATTGGAAACTGCTTGGAAGGTGCCTACAAAACACATTGTCAATCCTTAAAAAGGCCTGATCCACTGTTTGGTCCTCTGGAGAGTTTCAAATCACATGTATGATGGAGATGTTAGATTCAGGTCACTACACTAATTCTCTTCTAGGTAAATGAAGAAAGATAACTCAGCACTGACTATTGGTGTGCTGGTGTAGTCCTGTTGCTAAAAAACGTTTTGTCGTAAACTTTGCTCTTCTTGGCTCCCTTGAGTTGTATTGCCACAGTAAGTTAAAAAAAAAAATTGTCAGGCTTTGTGAATGGTCTAACTGCATTCTCAAAATCCTTGTTTTTAAATCTAGTCCATAGTGAGTACTATTGGAGAGGATGCTACTCACAGATACTTCAGTGATATTCAGGGACTTAGCTAATAAGGTGAGTGGGCAAAGAGGGCAGATTCTCTTGTTTTGTTCTTAGTGAAAAAGAAGAAAATACTGTTGCCTCTCATGTACGAACAATTCAAAGGGCTTGGTTAAATCAGAAAGCCCTAACGCTGGTGTTGCCATTAATGCTTTGTGCAGTTCTTGTAAAGCAGCCTGGCACTCAGACATCCACACCAATTGTCTCCTCTTGAGCTTCATAAAGAACCTTCACTAAAAATCTGTAGCTTAAAATCCACAACCTGCACAACCCAACCATTCCTAGAAAGCCTTGCAATTCTTGGACACTGTGTGGTTCCCAAGAAACAAACCACTGCACAGTCTAAATGCATCTCTTTTTTCTACTTACATGTAAGGTTTATTTTCTTCTCTACAAGCGTTTCACCAATTACTTCATAGACAAAAACAGATTTGTATCTTTTTCTAAATTATTTGCTGGATAAAGTTCTTTCTTTATCAAAGGCAAAAATAACATGAAATGTCTCATTTTCAGATACTTTCCAATAAAAAAAAAAAGAAACAAAAAAAACTGAACCAAACCGAAATTCAGGGGAAAGCTCCTATCTAACATAACCAGCCTTCAGTTTTACATGTGTGTAAGAATAAGCCATAAAAACTTTAGCTGAAAGATTTCCAGGTGTTATTTAAGTAGATAAAAAATATTCAGGTATTATCCTTATTCAGTGTCCTGTGTTGCCTAAGAATGAAATAACTAGGGCAGAAGTACAGGCTATTTTTTCTGACCACTCTTTTGCTTGGAATTGGGAACACAAATTAGTGCTAATTTTTAATAGTAGCTCTTGTAATTTGCACATCACTTTAATTGGTCTGAACTAAGATTTTTAAGTTTGTGGAGAATCTTATTCTTCATACCGCAGAATCTTTCAGACAATTCATATTTGAGCTTTATTTCATCCTGTGGTATTTCAATTCTTGTTTTTCATTTGTGTTAGAAAGATAATAAGTCTCTTTCCACTTTTAAAGGCTCTAAAAATGTTCTGAGGTGTTCATATTTTCACTCTATGTATTATTTTTATTGTTTGCTACAATCAGACTGTCTTCTCAACTACAGAAAAAAAAAACCCAACCCTGGAGTGATATGCTTTGAACAGCTTTTACAGTAAATGAGGCAGAGAAATCAGCAGGGAGGGTATTACAGGAGAATGAATAGCTGCAACTTTCTGTTTGAATTGTGTTCATGCTAAATTTCTCCCCAGGATTGGATTTGACCCTTTTCATGGTCAGCTTGAATATGTTTTTATAGAATATAGAATAATTTCATTTGGAAAAGGCCTCTAAGGTCATCAAGTCCGACTGTTAACCCAGCAGTGCCAAGTCCAGCACTAAACCATGTCCCCAAGGGCCACATCTATATCTCTTTTAAATACCTCCAGGGACAGTGACTTCACCACTTCCCTGGGCAGCCTGTTCTAATGCTTGACAACCCTTTCAGCTAAGAAATTTTTCCCAATATCCAATCTAAACTTCCTGCCTGATGCAACTTGAGGCCATTTCCTTTTGTCCAACTGTTGGTCACTTGCGAGAAGAGATCAACCCCGACCTTGCTACAATTTCCTTTCAGGCAGCTGTAGGGAATAATAAGGTCCCCCCGACCAGGTTCCTCCTGGCTGAACAAGCTCAACTCCCTCAGCTGCTCCTCGGAGGATGTATGATCCAGACATTGCCTCAAATTTTTGCCCTGTTCTGGACTCGCTCCATCCCCTCAATGTACTTGCAGTAAGGAACCCAAAAATGAAACACAAGATTTGAGGTGCAGCCCCACTAGTACAGAGGGATGATCACTGCCTTAGCCCTGCTGGCCACACTATTTTTATACAAGCCACAATGCCACTGGCCTTTTTGGCCACCTGGGCCCTTTGCTTGCTTATGTTTAGCTGCTGTCAAAAATGTCCCCAGGCCATTTTCTGCTGGGCAGCTTTCCAGCTGCTCTTTCCCAAGCCTGCAGCACTGTGTGGGTTTGTTGTGACTCAATTGCAGGCCCTGGCACTTTGCCTTATAATGTATCTGCCATTGTGGTTGAAGTCTAAGGTCTCTGTATAACTTCACCTTACAAAGCCTGGCTATTCCAAATACATTTGTCATCCTAGTCACAGGTAGGGTCTTTATGCTTGTATCCATTAACAAGGCATTCTGTATTTCTCCCATTTTTTGGTCATAGGTAAGACCGCTGCCACAAATCATAATGGAAAGCCAGCCTTTTAGGATTGCTTTCAGATCATGAAACATGGATTTTCCCTGTCATCAAGGCTAATTCTTGCTTTCTGATTATATTGATAGTGGTGTTGTTCCATTTGAACTGAGCAGTGTCTACTGAGTCTTGTCGTGTTTCTTGCCAGAACCTTATTCAGTCTCCCTGGCCAGTCTCCTTTAACTGTCCTGTGGAAATACATATTTTAAAAAAGAAAAAAAGGAAAAAAAAAAAGGAAAAATAGTTACTTTCTCATTATCCCAATAGAATTTGCATACCATTCATCCCAGTTGCATAAGGGCTTACTAGCCTTTACTTACCCTGAGTGTAGCCTTGGCTTTGCTGCTTCTCCCTCTGCTAGGCTCAGCAGGCAGGCAGTGATTCCTCTCAATGCCTGCTGTAGCCAGCTGTCTCCTGCCCTTTGGCATGCACAGGCTTTACCTCTCCTCCCCAGAGCTTCGGGCCACCGAGCCCTGGGCAGTGCTTCTCTTTCAATTGACCAAGCTGCTTGGGGAGTCATGTCAGAGCTTCAAAAAGCTTCCCACAGCTTTATCACAGCGACGCTACTGCTTGGCTTGGCTTTCTCCAAGCGGCTGCTTCACGGCTCCATTTCTGCAGCTGTCCATGCCCTACTGAGGCACAGCTTGCAGCCTTCTCTTCCTCTAGGTTGTCTGCTTTGTGATACTGCTCCCAGCTGTGTTTTTCTTCTTCTGACGGCTGAGGTCACAGGAAAAAGCATTCTTTTCAGATGTGGTTTTATTTTTTAATGCTTCCAACTGAATACACAGTTAGTCTCTCTGAAAATACAGTGTGAAAGTAACTGAAATTGCATACAAATTTCTTAGGAATAATTGTGCAAAAGTGTAGTTAGAACACAGGTCTTCTACGGCTGCAGGGAGAAAACACTGAACAAAACTGCCACAAGGAATAAAGTCTGACAGCTGCCAATGATCCCAGCATGGAATGTAAAAAAAAAAAAAAGAGGCTTTCTTGTGCCTCTGTGTTAAAGATCTAGGCACTATTAAGACAGCAGGATTTATTTTAAAATACATTTTTTTAGTTTTCCCTTGTTTCTGCTAAATGCTTAAAGGAAATTCTACATTCATTTTCAGTTTCACTCCTTACCAAATTAAATTAAATCAGTTATATACTGACCAATAACAAAGCATTTCTGCTTAGGATCAGCACATTTGTTCACTGATGTTTTTCATAGGTGGATGAATGTGACTTTGTTGCATGGAATTTTTAATTTGTGTTTGACCTGGACATAGCTGGACTATTGCCCAGTTCATTTTGAGTATGGCTAGACTAAAGTTTTGGTTTATTAAAACAAACAAACATGACCCAGAATAAAATATTTTAGCTATTTCTATTAAGATCTTTTCTCTCTGTAATGTGCCAGATTACAGATGTGCATTAATGTTATAAATTCATGTACCACTATATATATTCTGGTTTGTCCATATGATGGACAGTACCTTCAATTTCAAATCAAGGATCAGATTTATGATGCTTGCTGAGTTACTGCTAAACAAAAATGCAGCTAATGTGTGCTTTTTGGGATTATGTGTGAGAGTCCTTACTGTTAATTTTTTTATTCCCTGACATGGCTTTGGCCTCTGCTAGCCAAGCACTCTTGCAGGAGATGCAAGGTAGATTCAAGGCAGGCAGTCTGGACAAAAGCAAGCTGGGCACAGCTTTCAAAGCAATTCAGATCTATTAAAATTAAAGAAAAAAACACAAACAAAAAAAATCCTGACTCAACCAAACAAAACCAAACTTACAAAGAGCGTTCTCTTCCCACACTATCAGAAGTTTTGTCTCAGATACCTACTCACTGTGGATGAGAGTTTGTGACAAAAAGGTATCAATGATCTTGTCATTAACAAGTTGTTGTAGACAGAGTATTTTTAAGAAATAAATTTTAAATTAAACAGATACTAATTTTACCTGTATTTTTCCATTTCAAGGCTATTTAAGCACAGTCAAGAGCCTGTTAAAAATACTGTAATTAATGGAAGTAGATATAGGAGAAAGGAGTTTGTGCACAAATGAGGAGGGAACTGAGGGATGGAAACTATTATACAAGCCACAGTAATCCCTCTTGCCTTGTAAATGGAAACCTGGCCAAAGAGTTTGTGAACAAGATGTTTGTGCTATATGCAATGCAAATTGTTTGATACTTGGTTTTATTTAATCTGGCAACAAATCACTTCTCTTAGGAAATGTCTGGGATTTATTTATTACTACTTTCCATTTACCTGAAATTATTACTGTAACAGTCTGAGATCAGCACCAGCCTTGCATCTCTTTGGCAAGCCCAGAAATTACTGGTTACTTGTGTTAAATTCAGAGACTACATTGGGCATCCCACTTGGATGTAGACTACTTTGAATAAACAAAGTTCATGCTTTCTATATCTCCACAATCAGTCACTTTTTACAATTACTTACGTCAGTATAAAGTTGTAGAAAACTATCAGAACTTCCTCTATATGTTTTGTTGTGGCTGAATTAACAATTTAAAGTGGAAGAAAACTGCATTTGCTCTGTAGAGAAAAAGCTTATTGTAGATTATAATTAGTGTGTTCTATTTTAGGACTCAAAATGAAACACTCAAAAGCAAAGACAACAAAGCTAAATGAAATACCTAGCAAAACCACTATTTTGTTGATTTCAAAGACAAATAATTATAGAAGTAATATATTTAGAAGGTTCTTGTTCATTTTTTTTCCCCATCCACGTATTCAGGCACTGTACAAATCACAGTTCTTTTTTGTCAGTAGCACTTTTTTGCTATCATTTTGCCAGCTAGGAAATTTCACAGAGTGATGAAAAGGACTTGCTTTGTTACACCCTTAGTCACAACCCCTGAGTTATAGTTGTCAGCTGTGTCCCCCATTCTACTTCTATAGAACTGCTGCTTGTTCCACTATTCCCTGTCCTACTTGCACGGTTACTCTTGAAGTACAAAGTTTTCATTTCTGCATGTGAAACTTCATCCTGGTTTTTGCTTCTTTCTACAGCATGTCAGGGTAGATGAACTTCTAACCTGGCAGCTCTTCACAATATGACATATTTTTCACTTCATGCAGTATTTGTAGTCTACTCAGTCATCTAATGAAAATAGTGACTAAAACCAGACCAAGCTTAGACCCCACATGCCACATCTGTTGGCTTGCAGCAGTGATAACTGCTCTGCAACAGCTCCCAACAACTGTGCATTCACTTTACAGTAGATTGTTTTCTAAA
>NW_005054406.1:548828-590553 GCF_000277835.1 Geospiza fortis | reverse complement strand
CACTAATGTATGACATCTGCTGGCTTTCTCCTGTCCATGAGACTTGTTATCCTGTCTTAAAAGTAAATTGGCTTGTTCTGACATGTGCTTTTGACAAGACCACCCTCGATGCTATTTACTTCCTTGTGGTCTTTTAGTAATTTCTTTTTTTCTCTCTGTTGAAAAGTTCCTGGCTTTTTCCAGGAACTGAAGTTAGGATAACTGTTCTACAATTTCCTGGCCTAGCAGTCTTTTGAATTTCTTCTGTCTTCCACAACTTCTCAGAAAAAAAGTTTTACTAATGGCTCTGAAATTACTTCAGCCAGTCCTCTAAGTATGCTGGAATGAATATCCATGAGTGATCCCATTATGAAATAATTCAATTTATCTAAGACTTGAATTTTTTCTTTTCTTTTTTTTGCCTTGAATTGTCACCATACTTTAGCTTTCTGTAGTGCATTAGAGGAAGAATGTACATGAAAGAACAGGTTTCTGAAGACTAGATTCTGCCAATTTTAATATGCTTAGTTTTACCCATGGAAGGCTGTTCCTTAATACAGTGTACCTTCTTTCAAAATAAGGAAAGAAAACCTTTGAAAGAGGTGGAGGGACAAGGACAATGACACAGATAGCATTTGCAGGGGTACACCAAGCCAAACAATCAATAAACATACTTCAGTGGTAAAATATGAAATAAGGTTATAAGGATACATGTGAGAGAGCACAGATCCTTTGCAATACCTGGTTTAATTAAAAGTGCCATTACTCTTGATTCATGCAGAGGTACACCAAGTCAAACACAGAAGGACTCATTTGTACACATGAATATAAACACTTGAAAGAGTGAGGAAAAAAAGTAGTTGCCTGTAAAAGAACACAAAACCCAGGTGAAAGGACAGAAAAATGTGTGCAGTCTACACGTTATAGATTACTTTATCCTGACTGGCTAGTTTGTACCACTGAGTATTTGAAGAACTTCCCATAATGACACATTTTCTTTGAGCATCATCAGGGAGACAGAAATTTAGTCTTACCTGAATTTAGGCATTTTTTAAGGCAAATATTGATCCTTGACACTGTTCCCTTAAGCTTCCTTTTAGGCAATGGGAACAAATACTTATGGGACTGGTACTGTGCTTCTGTTTTAGCCATCATTTTAGTGTTCAGGTGAGGTGAATCATGTTCATCCGTCTGGAGATGGGGAGGCTGAGGCTTCCTCACCCAAGCCACCAGTTAGCCAGATAGAGAGCAAATCTCCCTCTTCTGCAGCAGCACAGGGCTAAAGGCCATTCTCCTCCTATGTTACACACACACACCCCTATATGTAAATGGATATACAAATGTCTTATTGTGTTTAAAGAATTACTTTCCTCAAACAGGCATACGTATACTGCTCTTAGCGATGGAAAGTACTCTCCCTCTGTCTGTATAAGAGCTTCTGCTTCCATCAAGCCTCCTGTCAGCACAACAGAACAGGGAAATCCTCAGCTTCAGGAGTCAGAATTATTTTCTTCCACAGTGACTTTTTCCACACTGTCAGGGGTTCCTTATTTAATTTTACATGGATTCAATGTTATTGATATTTTACTGGGAATTTCAAGTTTTAAACATAGGCTTAGTCAAATCCTTTCCAAAACATATATGGTAAACATTCCCATTTATGTTTTTGGGGGGGATATTTTCTTCATTCCCCTCTCCTCTCAATTTCTTCATATTAAACCAAAAATTGGCTCAGATTAATCTTGTAATATCATGTGTTTTGATTAAAGTTTCTACTTGTAACAGACATGAAATCTAACAAAATATTCCTAGAATCTGTCCTGATATAGATACTTTATGACTTTGAAATAGATGAGCTTTGCCTCTTGCTTCAAATAAGCTTAAAAATATTACCAAATGTGTTTGTTGCTCATATTATTAAATACAGTCTATAAGTCCTATTAAACCTGTCAGGGGAAGATACCTCAAAATCAAAGAATATCTGCTCATCAAATTCACTAACGAGCAACAGAATTGCAGAGCTTTGTCCACTTCAGTCTTAGTCCAAGCTGAAACATCTCTTTGAAATTATTCCCGAAAAAACTACTTCATATCAGCATGCTTTTAATAACATTAAGTGAAACCTTATCCATGTTCAACTTCAATGCATTAGAATCAAGAGTAATGCCACTTTTAATTAAACTAGGTATTGCAAAGGATCTGTGCTCTCTTACATTTATCCTTATAATCTTATTTCATATTTTCCCACTGAAGTATGTTTATTAATAGTGGTATAGAGATTTTGGCAGCAGGGCTTCTTAGATCTTCTAATAACCTTTTGAGCCTAAGATTGCTTCCTTTCATACTCAAGCAAATCCTCTACCTTTAAGGAATGTTTCACTTTATTCAAAGCCTTTCTTTTTTCTTTGACTACCCTTTAATAATTCTTCTCCTAAAAAGTACTGATGAATTGCTTTGCTCCACACACAATCAAGAAATAGTCGAAACAGGCCACAGTCATACCTAGAGAAAAAGCTTCTTTGTATTGTCAGTGGCAGTTTCCATAAATTCTTTAAAATAGAGAGAGTGAAAGGAGATCCAGACAACCTTTTGAACTCTATCTTTTCTCTACTGCTGTATCAATTTAGAAGGCAGCTGTAGATGAATAAACATTGGAAAATGGTCACTCCATCTCTGGTAAAATCGATTTTATACTGTAAAACCAACCTCTACTATTTACTTTCAACTTTCTGTGAATTTGTGTGATGCATGAGTGCTTAGCAGTCAAACTGTTAAAACTACCCCCTACTCACCATTTCAAGTGGATCATATAAATAACCGTCCACTATGGTTTTTCCCTCAGAACTTTTTTCCTATGGATACTTTTGCACACAAGCAAGAATTTCTATCTAAATTTCTCACCCTAGCTGCCTGTTGTGACTTGTATTTATACATTTAGAGATACGTTTATCCTGTGTGTAAATTAAATTTATTTCTAAGGATTTGCCCTCTTAATAGACAGCTTCTCAATTTGAATTTGCTTCAATGTAATCAAACAATAATTTCAATAATGTTTTAATATTTCATAATGTACATCAAAATAATTAAATATATTTGTAACAAGTATTGAAGGTATTGACTTATCAGTATCTATTTATAACAATATCTTTATTAAAGTATGATTTTTTTTAATCTAGTCTTTTCCCATTATAAAAATTCTACAAAATGCCAATTTACCATCTGTTAAGCATTAAAATCTCAAATAATTATATTTAAAAACTTAGATGAGCAAAATCATGAGCAACCTGGTCTGATTTAAAGGCTATCCCTGCTTTGAGCACTGGTTTGAAGTAAAAGGTATTCAAAGGTCCATTTCAGCATAAATTATTCTATTATTCCATGATCTTATAACTTAGACATTTGTATGCTAGTATCCAGAAATACCTCCACTAACCATAGCATAGGAGTGCCATCCCTGGATTTTGTAATATTATATTTCTATTAACAAATGGTTCATGCAGCTACTCTCTGTTTCATAGCAGCATCATAATTCATTTTTTACTCTTCTTTCAAACCAGCCATGCCCTGACTCCTGGGAGAACAAGAAAAAGGTATAAAACTTATCCAAAAGAAGACAAAGTACAAGATTGTTACTTGAACTGAGAATCTCTAACTTGTCTCTTTCTGGGGTTTAGAAGTATTACTGAGATGTTCCTAGAAAAACTGAGGGAATTTTCCACTCTCACAAAATTATTTCTAGGCTCATCTGGCAAGATATTATTCTCCTGTGTATTCTAATTTTTTTTTTCATAACATTGAGGTCCTGGCTTTAGCTGAAATGAGAAACACTTATTCACCTTCCAAACAACTGAGTAATGACTCCCTGAAGGAATCTCTCCAGGATAATTTCAGCACGAACAACATGTTGGTCATGTTGTACAAGTTTCTGAGCTCACCAGATATGAAGATCCCTGACCCTGTAGTTGATCTCTTCTTAAGTAAATGAAGATAATTTGATATGTGTTTGGTGGGTTTTTTTTAAGTTTTATAACAAGATATGTTAAAAAATGGGATTTCAGAAGAAACCTTATTTTAGGCCATTAAAAAGTTCATTAGTTTTTATGCCAGTAATACAGTTATCCCTTTTACAGGAAATTGGATCCTTGTTTCCTTGAACTTTCTTTACCACTTATTATTTTTTTAAATCCTCATTCTCAGAATAGCTGCATTGCAGCAGAATCTATAAAGGTGCTGATTCATACACAGGATTTTTATCTCTTCTTTCTGGAGAGTAAAATAGGAAAAGGGAAAACATCCTGAAGTATGTTTTAAATACGAAAGTTTTCAAAGATAAGAATGTAGAGTGCAGAAGTCACGAAAATATCATGTCATCCACCAGCTGCTCAGATGTCTTAAAACTTCTGAAGCTCTTGGCTTCAGAGCTTGGAAAAGCCAGCCCAGTCTCCAAGTTATTTTACTCAATAGAGAAACACAATATTACCCAACTTCAGGGCAGAGAGTCAAGGATCAGGTCTGTCTAAGGCATGATCTGTTGCATCACTTTCCAGCTTTTTGTGGCTCCATAAACCTTCCAAACTTTGGTCCTTTTTTACTGGGAGCTTGTCAGTACGAAGATGGTAACCTGCTATCATTCTTCCCAGTGCCTGGCTTAGTAGGGCACTGATTTCAGCTGGGTTTTCTTGACACCACCGTTCAATGGTAGTAGGAATGGTAGTTACACTGCTTGGCAAATAAGTTTCACATGTGTAGAAATGTGCCCATCCAGCTCTTTTATCCCACTGCTGCACTATCAGTTGAACAATGTCTGAGCACACGGCAGAGGATAGTATAACACAGGAAAAAAATGTGTGCATAAAATGTACCCTGACAGGCTTCTTACACTGGTTTAGGAAGGAAGAATGAGGAGCTTGAATTCGATTTGAGGAGGAGATGATTAAGGAATCAGTAGGGTTAATGTAAAAGTGAATGAATGAAAAAATAAAATCAGGAAAGGTAAGTGAACATTTGCAGCAAAGTAGAATGAGGACTTGTCATTCATATAGCACTGACAAGTGCCAAGGCCATTGGTTATGGCAAGGAGCATTCATTTAGAAAAGAAATTTTGTTTGGCCTTGATATTCCTAATGAGTAAGTAAGAAATATTAGAGGAGATTATGATGGTAGGAGAACTCTTAAGAAGGAAAAAAAGACTGCATAGATTCCTACTGTATTTATATGCTTTATATTCCATGTGAAACCATGAGCATGCAAATTTGATTATTCATATAATAGTCAGGTGAATTGAACAATCTTAAGACTTTTAATGAGTTACTTCCCAGTATAGTAAGCCTGGGAAGTACCTCTTACTTTTAATTTCTGCAGGGAAGGTAGCTGAGAACAACTTCTACAAATCACTGATATCATGTCAGCCTGTCAGAACTTGTCTATGTGGGAAATTAGTTCTCAGGAAGTACAGGTGAGAATTTACTGGAAACTGGCTACACTGAACTAATCTCTGTATTTGTGTCGGGGCACTTGTGCAGTGTGGAACATGCAAGATATCCCTGCTTCCAAAGAAGGATAAGGTAATTCACCAAAAATCTGTCCATCTATGCTAATGTAGAAGATTTAGACCAATCCGTCCTGAAGGAGTGAGATACAGACTGGAAATCTTGGGCAATTGTTTTAAAAATAGAGTAAATATATCTACTAGAAAAGTAATATAAAGGGTATAAAATTATTTTAGGAGAAGAATTTATGTTTCTTCTCTAGTTATCCTGTTTCTACTATGAGAATTCCAGTCGGAGACATCTGCAGGCTAGAACTTGTGTATAAATTCACAATGCAGATTCAGGATCAAACTCGTGTCTTAACTCAGTGAAAACACTGTGGTTTTGATGTCCTGTTGTCTTTGATACTTAGGAAATGAAATTCAGCAGTCAAAGAATGAAGACTCTTTTGCTGTTTGCAAAAAAAAGAGGCAGAAACTGCAAATAAAAAATAAGAAATAAGCAATTGGAAGAATCTAAATGACAACACAAAGATGAAAATGTAAATATGAGCTCTACTCAGCTCTTTTATAATGTCCTGTGTAGAAGAGATTTATTTTAATAGTATATTGTTGCATGTATATAACTTTAATATTGGTTAATAGAAAATTGCTCTATTTAGTTACAAGATCATCAGCATTTTTGGCACATAAAAATAGGCTATTGCAAATGTATATATGAGACTTCATCAGCTGTGTATTCTGAATATGCATTCACTTCTCTAGGCAGATATTAGCACTCGGTACTTCATTGCAAAAATCAAATACACTTGAAACTGAGACATGAAGCTACATCAGGCCGAAAGAGAAAGCAAATTTTGTTCTATAAAGACATCTAAAATAACTTTTGCCTGATTTTTTTTTAAATTGGGATGGTAGAGCAATTGAAATTTTTATTTAATTTGAAATATTTCTACTGTATTTGAAAGTAGCAATCTAAGTGGAGGTTTGTTTTTTTCCTAAAACTGAAATTTTTAAAATTGTCATTTAATTAAATGTCAATTAATTAAACTATTTTTAAATTAATTGTCCAGTAAATATTTTTATATGGCATTTTCACAGTAAATGCCAGATTTTTATGGATTCCTGCATAGTGGGTCGATGTTTGGATACACAAAGGAAAGAAAACCTGTTATATACATCTATAAATATTGCCTAGAATGATATTATTAGTACAAATATAGTACTTCAGATTATACAGCTCCACTACCTTATTCCTAAAAAATTCTTAATTATGGCTGCAAGGAAATTCTGGGCATTTGAGATCAAAGAACATGGAATCATAATGGAGTTTCCAGAGATCAGAATGGGATTTCAGTGAGATCTACCTGCCAAGGTTATTTATTTTTAGGTGATACCTCGAGCACACTGGCTGTGCCTCCAGGACCAGGATCCCACTGAAAAAAATGCAGGGCTTTCATGTGATAAGAAACAGTACATTATTTGGAAACAGTTAGTTATTTTACCTCCCTATTTTTTCTTTCACTTAGCAAAAAAAGAAATTACACAAAGAGAATGGAAAACTTTGCTTTTCTAAAAATGTGGATCGGTGGTACAAGTAACTGTGGTTGGTTGCTTTGTTTTTATTTCTAATTCTTCAAAATGATCTAATAAAGATGTAAGATAATGTGGCATTACACTTGCTATGAAAAGAATAGTTTTTCTACTGTAGTTTGCATTAGGCCTGTAGAAACTGAGAAAAAAAATATTATCTTAGTCTGTATTATTATTCTGTTCCTTTAGAGGAACTGGTCTGTGTTTAAAATATCTTATTTATTTGGAAATTGCCTTAATGCTCATAGTGAAATAAGTACTTTTAGAAGGAGACAGTGAAAATTATTATCTATATGTGTATGTATGAATCTAAATGTACACAGTGTTTCTAAAATAACCTATTTGTGACTAGAATTTGGATGCTGGATGCTAGTGTGTGTTCAAACTATAGTAGATAGATTCTCTTTTACCTAATTGTAAAATGCTCCCATTTTTAACTGTGTGATGTTTTCAAGCCCATCTACTTTTAGGCTGATTTTTGCTCTGAAGCCCTCAGGTCTATATCTCATCTAAAAATCATTTTACTCTCTCTAGTGGAATCAGGAATGTTCTCATTATCTGTATAAATACTGAATGCAATTCAAAGCCTGCAATGCTTCTGGCCTCTGCAATTTAAAACCATAACACAATTAATGAGAAAGTTACTCACTTCCTTTGAAATCATTGATCAGCTGGGTATTCTTTGAGTGTGGTGGGTTATGTAGACACAATGATTTTCTTTTTTTTTTCCTTCAGATGGCAATATTTTGGTGGTAATTATATTCTGTGTAGTTTATTATTGACTGACTTTACTTACTTTTGATATACTAATTTTACTACAGGGTACTTTTATCTGTTCAGAAGTTTATTCATTATTTATTGTTATATAGTAGCATGGTTGGAATTACATTAATTAAATTCTATGGTTCTTATAATAAATTCAAAGTTTTGTAATAGAAAGAAGAAACACATAGCAGTAAAGCATTCCACTAGACTAGGAGAGTTAAAATTAAACTGAAAGTACATTGTTCCTTAGTGTCTAATCTGATGAATCTTTAAGGTTTGGGGTTCTTTTTCCAGACAGTTTGGTTAAAACTTAATCCATTAAAAGAGGTGTACTTCAGAAACTTACCATTAGGCAGGATACTGGTGTTAGTATATACTTATTATTTTTTGCAGTTGCTCTGTTTAAAGCTCCATTTACTTCTTGGACAGAGTCTCAGATAAGAATGCAAACATCAATAACTGATAGAGTTATGGTTTCAACAATAATTGAATATGGTTTCAACAATTTTCAACAATAATTTATTGGAAAAGAGGAATATTAATAGACATATGAGGATGTTAAATATTACCACAAAGTTAATAAAATCAATCACAGCTTTCCAGCTCCCAGTTTCTTTGTATAATTAAAACTTTCAAGACACGTGCTCACTCTTTCTCTCAGTGGGCACAGACAAAAAACCCAAAGAAGGAAAAAAGTATCTTGTTTTGATTTCTTTGCTAAATGATTGCTTCATTCAGTGCAGGAATGTGGAGATCTAGGACCAGCTGGAAGATGTTGCGTGGGGAATTCCTTTCTCAGGCTCTCCTCCCTTAGAGAGCCTGTCACAGTAAGCTCTCTCACAAGTATTTCTCCCCATGACACTTGGTTCAGTAGTTGCCTGCAAATGGGTGAGAGCTGGTGTGTAAGGCCAAGTTGTGGCAATAGAAGGGCAGTGTCCAAGCAGATTTAGCAGCATAAAACCACATCTGTACCTGGTCCTACAAACCAGAGTAACTCCTGCATGTATCAGGCAGCAGCAGCATGGCTCTGCTGGTATGGTGCTGTGCCTGAGAGGGTGAACCTTACCCCTCACCTGCTGCCAGAAATGCACTGAGTTTACTTTCAAATCTGATTGTTATACCCAGAATAAATTTGTGTCACCCTAAAAATGGCCTAGTAGCTGTATCTTACTGAAAGCTTTTGGCCTATAGGAGCTCTGGAGATTAGAACATTTCAAGAAAATCGGATGTATGCTTTTGTACTAGTGGAATGTGGTGAAATAGATTTGTGACCTTGTTAATAGCACTTAAGTTCAAATCCAGTTATATGATGGTAGATGTTATTTTTAATAATAAATGTGTGGTTTAGTTCGAGACTTGAGTGTGTAAGCTCATTTTAGAAGCCTCAATTAAGTAGTTAATAGTAAAGATGATATTTTTCTCTCCTCACTTGTGACTATGGGGCATAATGAATGCAATTATGTTTTTCCAATGAAAAATGCATGCTTACATGTTTTGAAGTCCAGGATTCTTGTCAAAATCATAACTGGTATATTTCAGTTAGTATTGTACAACTACAAGCAGTGTTTGTATTCAAGATGGGTACTGTCTATTAAATTAAGACTGTGATAAATCTGAAAGCTAGATACTTGATATCAAAAGTGTGCTTGATGCAAGAAAGAAAGAAAGATAAAATTCACTGAGTTGAGAAGACTTCAATGGTTGCATATATAAATGTATATATTATATAAAATGAAATTCTGCTGATTTGATGGCAGTTTTAAAAAGGACAGATTTAATTAATTTTTTTTAAATGCTTTTCTCTTTCTAATGACTTTTATTGCCTTAGGTTATATTTTGCATTGTTGATATAATAAACTCTATCTCCAGTTTAAAGCGGAGCTTTTAGTAAGCAGTAAGGATCCAATATATCAATTTTTCTTCCTGGAAAATGAGGAATTTGGGATTCCAAAAGTTTTCCTTACTTGAAAAAATAAGAAATATTTATGGATTCTTTTTAAACTATAGTTTTAATTATCTAACTCCGTTCATAATAGCCACTGTTTCCAGCAGAAAATCTGCTTTGAAGCCTACTCTGAAAGGTGATAATGAATACCTGATCCCAAAATGAAATGTTGTGTTTGATTGCATCACAACATTGTGGTTTCATTATACTCAGAGAAGAAACAGGGTGCAGTGGCATACAACATCAAATGAGAGCTAGCGGTGTTTTTCTCTCTTCTCCCTATACTAGGTTAGGTCTGTGGTACTGTTGTAGTCAGAATAACTTCAGGAATCACCGGTTCCAATCCTTTTCTCAGGGACAGAACTAAAGCAGAGAGTCAGCTGTGTGCCCACAGTGCCCACGTTGTGGTGACTCTGCGACGAGAAGTCCAGCAGTGCCCTCGGGTTTGGCATACACTCAGCAGGGTCTCACTACTCATGGTCACCCTCACTGCATGACAAAGATGCCTTTGAATTAGAGAGCCATATACATATTTTATTAAAATACCTCCTCTGCAATTATAGAAGACAATAATAATGACATCTGATGACAGATTTCAGATTTTTATGTGCTTTTATAGCATTAGCCTCTTCAGTGTTTTTAAGAAGGCTTCTTGTCTTTTGTACAGGACACAATCTGATTCAGGAAGATACCATGATTTTATATAATAATCTACTTAGATCCCATTGGAAAAAGAGCTATGCTGTCAGTTGAAATTTACAGTTTATTTAAAGGCTTACTGCAAAATCTTAGGGAAAGGAAAAACTTCAAACTTATTTCTTTTCTGCTGCCTTCCATTGCTAAGATAGAGAGAGTAAAGTGAATTGACAGCAGAAAACTGTATTTGACTGAAGCATTTTATGGGATTTGATTATCTGTTTAATCCTGGCACTTTCTTGCAAAGCTCAATCTAGAAGACTTGATCTTTCACATTGTAATACAGTTTTGTGGAGGAAAAGTTTAGTAGAGGTCATGGATTCTCAGATATGCACTTCTGAGGAGACAGAGTCAGAGAAGAGATGGTATAAACTACTAAAGGTGTTACAAAGAGTATGCTTCATTATATTCTATGAAACTAACTGAACATTGAGGGCACACATCTCTCAGCAATGGAGAAGAGTCTCCCTCCTTCTGTGGGCAATACTTTGATGGCAGAAATTTATCTCAAGTGACAATTTGATTTTTTGAGTGACTGATTAAACATGCTTTGCCCACTGAAATGTTCTAAAAGGTGGGTTAGCTATACTCTCCCCATTTGACTGACTCATAAACTGAACAGCTCTGGGATTAAATCTGTGCTCAAAAATCTTCATTTTACAGACCCTAAAGCTCAAAACTCAGCTGAATTTCAATTCTCCACAGAATGTATTAAGCTCCTTAGAACAAGAGAAACATTGTCCCTGTAAGCAGAAATACTCCTCAGGACAAAATATAGCATGAACTCAGAATAAATTTTATACTTGTCAGCAGATCAATTTTGGCTTTGATTATCATTTGTCTTTCATCTTCATTGTACAGTTACAGATAGTTGTGCCTGATACACCAGTGAGGCAGTCACACTCCTGTGGAGCACTCAGCAGATTGCTCCAAGTATCTATTTCCCATGGCATAAATATGGGCGAGGAGCTAGACTGGTGCAGTGTTTTGAGGCAATAGCACACTGATCAAACACACTGATAAAACATCTGGGGGTATAGACAGAAAAGGACCTTACTAGGAGATGCTGTGGTTTAGATGTGCATGGATGAATTCTGGGTCTGACTACCAGGCAGAAGAAGATGCTGAGGAAAGCATACAGGTTATTTGACAAGACTGAGTAGTCAGCTTCTCTCTCTGGGTCACTATCCCTGTTTATTTATGGATACACTCCAGATGATACATTCTCAAGCTTTGCTATACCAGAATAATCACCAGTTAGGGAGAAAAATTATTGAAGATAAGGGATACTTCTGGTGCAGGAGCAATGGGTATGAAAATATTGCACTGTCAACCAGAAAAATAAGAAGCAAGTCCCTAACTAGTACAAGAGTGATGTGCCAAGACAACTTGGTTCCTCCCACGGGAGGAGAAGGAAAAACCTAACTCTGTGTTTAACTAAACTTGACAAGTTTATGAAGAGACTACATGATGCAAGAGCTGGGCACTGAGTTTAGCTCTATCCAAACTCACTTCCAGTCCTGTGTTCATGTTATAGACCTGAGCTACAATACTGTCACCAATCATCAAGAGAGCAAAGAAAAATTTAGCTCTGGTTTCTGATTTAGTTCTTAATTCTTCATTAGACAACAACAAGAGAGAAGGAAGATCTGTGAAACCAAATGATAGGGAAAGTTCATACTAGCCAGTATAAATTGCATTTTAGCAGTCCTCTGACTTTGGTTCTTGAGGCTTCTTATAATTTGTAAGCTTGATGCCATGTGTTGTTTTCAAATACTGCAAAAACACCTTTTTTGCTCTAAAATTATCTGTTATGTGAGGTACAACATAAGAGATAAAAGGACCATCTGATTGAGTGCCCTTTCTTTGATACCAGAACTCCCTTTAAAATATATTAGGAAAATGGATACTAAAATCTTGTCTGGCGTGAAAGAATCTTAGAGACTTCTTTTTCTTGGCTTATATTTGAAATTAAGGTTATTTTTCCTTTAGTGTTTATTTTAAAGACAGACAGAGCTTTGATTTAATGAAATACATAAAGTATTTTCATAAGATTGTTGTAGAAAAAAGTCTAAGTAGCAGTGAAACACAAATAAAATTATAAAATATTCAGGATATTGAATTTCTGTAGAGGATTATCAGCCCTAGAAAAGACCTGGTTTCCAAGTGCTGGAAGATTGCAAGATGCTAGAACCAGCTCTCCAGAGATGAATTTTCAACACATTTGACTCACAAATTACTATTGAATTAGACTGCCAATCCCTGCAGCAACTGAAAATTACATTAGCAGTATTAAAGAAGGCAAAATTATACCTTTAAAAATAATTCTGTACACACAGCCTTAGGTTATTGCCATGTGACACCTTGAATTGCTCTATAAATCTATGCCAAACTGATTTCTATGTGTATTCAGGAGATTGATGTATCTGAGAAACTACTGCCATGTAATGCTATAAGCAAGGAGGTCCAAAAGCAAAAGTGAGGATAAATGACCAGAGGTTGAAGAGTTTGTGAGAGTTTAAAGACATTGCTTCACAAAGGTGAGTAAACTAGGCCTCTGCCTTGGAGGATGTCATCAGGCAAGACAGGACCTGCTCAGATTGCCCTTGTTTCCAGAACTACTCAGATTCAGCAATTGCCCCAGGCTATTTTAAGGCATATAGAAGAAACTCAGCTTTTTTTGCTGCTGTGAAGAGAAGGAAGTCCTCACTAATTTGCTGTATTTGTAGATTTCATATTAAGAAAAATCTTTCTAAATTCTTCTAAATATAATTTCCAACTAAAAGCCATATTTTCTTTTTGTACAGATTGTGGAGTGAATTCTTATCATCGATTGGTGTAGCCAATTTGGAGAGGAAAATATTAAATTAACACTTGGACCATTAAAAGCTTTTTTTTTTTTTTTAAGTGGCCCATTGCTCCAAAGTGAATGATTTTAAGCATGTAATGGTATTCAAGGGAATTAAATGAATTATCTTCAGAGGTTATGTTTTAAATATATATATATACCGGATAAAGAATTCAGGGAACACCATTCTGTATTTAATATAACTGTACTTACTATACAAAAGGAAGTTCCTACTAAATCAGATGTAGTCTTTTTGATAACTTCAGTCATAACAACATTTTGCCTGCATTCTCTAAGCTGATAGGTTTATGGACAATAAAATAATAAGAAATAACACACTGTCCTTCTTATTCTAGTGCCTACTGTCTTCACAAGATAAATCTCACCTCTATATAAAATTATTGCAGGAGTGACATATTGAGATACATACCAGAAAGATGGTTAAAGTTTCACCAGCATAAGACAGAAAACCAATGGAACTGCAATTTGAATTTGTGTTAACCAAAGTGATGATAATAAAGAGATTTTTTTTTAATTGTTGAGCAAGGCTTACACAGAACCAAGGCCTTTTCTGCTTTTCATATTGCCACAGTGGTGAGGGGGCTGGGGGGGTGCATGGGAGGTTGGGAGAAGACACAGCCTGGACAGGTGATGTGGTATAAAGTCCGTAGCAAAACTGAGGCTAACACTGGGGAAACTAGAAGCCCAGACATACATCTTGAGCTATTTAATCACAAGCGTATTCCTACATCCTGTGTTCCTGACTATGGAAGTGAAGAGCATTGTTGAGGGCTAGCTGATGAATACTCTGTCACAGCTAGAGATGGCAAAAAGCTGCCAGCAAGAATTTTTGACAGCAAGAATTTAGGGAATGTTTATTGTTCAGGTCTGAGAAAGTTGATTTGTTTCAGATATTGGAGGGGCGACATTTGAGCAAATAGTTTGTGTAGATACATCTTTTAGCCACTTTGATTTTGGTGTTTCCTGTTAGTCCCAGCCATCCCACTGGTTTCTGTGTGACACTACTCGCTGAAGAGCTGATGCTGCCTTGGTTCCTGTCTCTTGTGGATGACAGTTGTCATCACACACCACATCACACAACAGCTTGCAAACATACAACACACCTTTTTCTGTGCCCTTAAAGGGAAGGTAGAGAGTAATCCCATTTTCTCAATCCTTCCTCAATCTTATAATCTCCTACAACAAAGAAAAACAGTATTCAAGGGTCAGACCTCAAAAGCATTGTCAGAGGGCTAACAGTGACTAATCATCACTTTCACCTACAGAAAAACTTCTACTGCCTGTGTGATTGCCAAGTGATTTTGAAACCTTAAAACATTTTTATTTTAATTTCTAGTGGGAGAGTAGGATTTATGTTAGACCCGAAAGCTCTGGTGATAGTTTTATGGAATGATACAGACCCATTTACTTTTGTAAGTTAGAAGCCGAGCCTCTGTGCTGCCTCTGTACCCAGAATGTGGCAGGAAGATGTGTTAATGTGATGGCTGATTGGGTAGCTACAACCCATCCTGAGTCTTGCAAATTTAGAAACGTCTGTAAGCAAACCAAAAACTATACTACAGAATAATCCCACATGTAAGGTACTGATAATTAAACCCCTCTGACAATTGCATCACACGTTATCAGGATTAGCCAGATCCATTACTCATCACTGGTGCCCTGAACAAAACAAAGCTGGTTCACTGGGGACTGGCAGCTGAGCACATGCTCCTGTGGAAGAAAGCAGCCAAGCACTGTTTATGTAATATGAGCTGCAGCATGCTGCAGAAAGATATTGCTTCAGCTTGCACAGTGTTCCTGGAGTTTAGAAACTAGAAAAGGCAAAAATCTGAAAGCACCATATTGACTATACCATATTTGAATACCAATTTATTTGCATATTCTGCTCTCTGCTATAATTATGCTTTGATTAAACTTTTTTTTGTGTACATAAAGCACACATCTTTGCATTTCTCCTGTTTATAAAAATTAAAGGCAATAATCCACAGAACACAGAGGAAAAAAGATAAGTGTTTTAGGCATTATAAAAGAATACTATTTAATTGCAGGAGTTTATATGAAAGACTGGAGTTAAAAATAAAATGTATAGAAATATTTTTGCAAGGGCTTTGGTGTTGGGGTGCTTTTTTTGTTTGGTTAGTTTTTGGGAGTTTGGGCATTTGTTTGTTTGTTGTTTTTGTTTGGGTTTTGTTTGTTTTATTTTGGTGTTGTTTTTTGTTTTGGTTTTTCTAAATTGACAAAAAAAATTCCAAAATGGGGTTTCCTGCAGATAGAAGTTCTTTTCCTCACCCAGCTCCCACTACCAGTTTCTTGCCCATGTAAAAATGTGGAAGGCAAAAGTCTGTGCATAATAAGAATATCCTGTTTTCATAGTGTTTACCTGGTGGTAATTGCCCTAAGAGGTTTTCATTTTCTGAAACAAAATATTTTATCTGAATGCTTGGTGAGGACTATGACCAGCTGAGGAGTGCTCTTCAGAGGCTAACAGCATTTAAGCATCCATATTTAGAGATGATATCTTTTTCTGTCCCAGAATGATGAGACTGCAATTCTCTTCACAGAGTAATTGAGGGCTTCAGAAGAAGTGTGTGTGTAGTGAGGGTGGCCTTTTGGGTTTGGCTTGGTTTTTTTATTTAAAGCAGTTTTCAGATACCCTTAGTCCTTTGGGCTTCAAAAAAGTTCCAGAGATATGTAGATATGCTGGTGGGAAGTCTTGATATACATTAAGGTGCAAGCTAAGGAAATTGGGATTTATCAGAAAAATTTATCATTGGACACTGGGAGTTTCAGGGTATATTCTCTCTTAAAATTTGAAAGATATTTCAATTGGAAACTTTTCAATAAAGGTGTGTCCAGGACTATAGTGTGTAAATCTTTTAATTCTGATTCACGTGTTCCTTTTAAACTTTATTCTTTTGTTTTCTATGGTGTGGTGGTGATAATTGCCACTGGCATGTGCCCCAGGAGTGACACTAAAAAAGTCTGAGTAGTCTGGAATGTGGGCTTCAGTTAGTGATTTCTGCCAGTCTAAAGCCTCTTCATCCTGTGCTGGAATAAAGCTGAGAAGCTTTCAGGTGCTGCAGTTCTCAGCCTGGAGTCTTTAATGGAAAACCATCTTAAATCTGTATGTTAAACTGGCACACTGTGAACTGTGTTGGGTGGAGTGCAGCTTCATGCTTTATTTCATCTCCACTTCTCTGAGGGTGATAATCACTGGTAGAAACACGGGGTAAGGAAATGGACACAGTTTTGCCCTTAACCATTGTGCTTTGGCAAAGAGCTGCATTTACAAAACCTCAATTCTTCTATTATTGAAACATGCTTTTCAGTCATCCACTGTCTGACAATTACTATGGAGCTTTCTCCCTGCTTACAGATGAAGTCACCATGCTCTTAAAGCTAAAGGAAGCAGATGGAACATGATCAAGTACTTCACTAAGTATAGTGATATTTTGTATTAATGATTGCAGGGCCTTTATTAACTTGTTGACAAGATTATTGTATTATTGTAAGGTAAGTATTATGCAACAGTGTGCTTATACTGCTTTGCTTTAAATAATCTGTTAACAATAATACAAAAGAATAAGGCAAAAGAAGGAAATTTGCTTTGTCACTCCATAATGAGTCATGTTATCTGTTTGGTCTTTTTGGTGGATATTTTGATTACATTAATTCTGGCTGTAAAATATTTACAGATACCCAGGACCATAATCATGTAGGATCTGATCGAGGATGAGCGCTCATAGCCAGAAGTTTATAATTGTAGCTATTCAGCTTTTTTGGTTTTTTTTTGCTTACCCAAATTAACCTTAGTTCTTTTCCTGCATAAGCTGTGCTCTATTTCCATTTAGGGTTCTGGATATATGCCTGGGAATCAGTTACACTAATGTTTCACAAGATCCTGCTGTACATCAACACTGGCCCTATGATTTCACACTCTTCTTTGTTTTCATAGTGAGAAAATGCAAATATAGAGACTGTAGAAGGATGCTCTGTCATGTGTTTCAGATACAACTTCAGATGAACCATTGATGACCACAGACCTGACTCATGAAGGAGAACAGCACACAAGCTGAGTTTACAAGCTGAATACATTGAGCAGATCAAATAAAAGCAGAATAATTTCAGCTGGTTTATGCCAGGTGTGCCAGCCAAATTCCATGTTTACACTGGCAAGAGGAAAGCCTCTGCAGAAAGTGATTCTGGCATTCTAGAGTAGGATTCCAAACAGTAAGAACAAGACACTCTCCTGTATGTGCCCCATTCACTTCACTGACCAGAGATAAGTTTAGATGATGAACTTAAACCAGACAAATAACTTTAAAACCACTGTTAGGTGGGGTAAACCATCTGCAAATTATTGTGTTGTTGTGGAAAGGTAGCACAAAAGAAACGAGGCACTTCTGAATAGTAAGCTACCCTGTTGACTTAACTACAAACCTTCAAGGATTTGGTCCTCGAAGGCCATTTTGTGTTTTGAATCCCACTTTGCAGATAAGGATACAGAGGCCTGACGTAATTCTGGCACCCAGGAATATTCTTTATGAGACTGCTCTTAAATTTTAAGACCACTCTTTTTCAGAATTGGGAATGAATATTCAGTGAGCCCACAGAGCCAATAAAAGCAGCAGCATTGCTGCTGAGAAGCTGGCTGCCCTGAGTTCCCTGGCTCACTCTGGGAAGTGGCACCTGACACCTCCCGTGTGCCAAGGGCAGCCTGCAAGCTGAGGGATGTCTAGAGAAGTAACATGCTCTTCCTTTGTGTCCTCAGCTTGTTCTGTTGCCTCCTTTGTGATTTCTAGCTTGATAGAAAGAAGGATTTTTAAAAGGTAAGTATAGTTCACATAGATTTCCTGGGGCATCTTTCCATTCAAGCATGACTGCTGTGCTGTGTATTCACATGCAGCATGAGTTTATAGGCTCATTACTCAGCACAAGCTATGAATAAAGTCAGCTTAACCAATAGGTGTGGGAAGAAATGCATTTTGAACCCTTGCTCTTGCTATGGTGGCATCCCCTGAGGAAGAATCAAATTGTTGTGTTTCTGGGAAGAACAAAGACAGAAAGCATTCCCCTGGCTGTTGGAGGTACTCCCATGCCAATGTGTGGCAGTAAATGGCACCAGCTGACTGTAAAAAGGGTCTTGGCATCAGCAGAGCTCTCCCAGAGAGGGTTCCCCTGTGCTCTGCACCTCAGCTCACCTAGGGCTGTGCTTACCAGACAGTCAAGCCCAATTAAAAACATGACTGGAGGGTGTTGCCAGAAAGAGCAGTTTAGTGACTGCAATTAAACTGGTTGCTAATTATGGGGTAGGATTTCTGTTTTTTCCCCTAAATGGATAATTTGTTTCACAGAATGTAGACTATGAGCACGTGTGGATGCTTCTGTGTGTGTAAAGAGAAAATACTTCTCTAAAAATACTTTCTTTGTTTATTAGCTATTTCTTTTCCCTCCTTCCTTCTCTTAGTTTTCAAACTGTAAGTTATACTTATTCAACAGCTCCATCACAACTCAAACTTACACCAACATTGCTCACCAAATTTTTAATTTCTTGCACCAGGACTGCTTTAATCTTCTAGTGCTCATCTGTGGAGGTCACTGAGGGCCTCACAGTCATTTAGCTGCATGTTAATCTTGAATCCTTCAGCAGACTCTGGACTGCTATGGATAATTTTCTTTTTATTGTTGTTTTTTAATTAAACAGAAAATGATAAATTGTTTATGTCTATTGTGCAGTCTACAAATACTGGCTTCTTGGTTCATTACCATTATTATATGACATATGAAAAGAATGGAATGGGGTAGATTAATGAAGCTGCATGCTGATCACAGTTTTGCTCAGAAAGCTCAGATATCTTCAATCTGACAGCTATTTAGAGAGTGCTATCTGGCCTGATCAGATGTCTCTAGGCTGGACCAAAATCCAGGGGCTTATTTCTTTTAACATGCTTTTCAAAATTATGCATTAAAGATATTGGCAATTGCTGTGCAAAACATAATGAATTAAAAAGTCTACTTGATTCTAGTAATGTGAAAAAGACAATAAAATGCAGAATGAGATTTTTTTAAAAAGACAGAAACCAAACTGCCTTCTACAAAGCACACTAAACATTAGTCAGAAGAACTGCAGCCACCACCTGAAATTCTACTTTTTCTGATGTAGGAAGAACGTGGGGAGCAGCAGTGATTGCTGGACATTTGGGGCTCTTTGAAGGTGATTTCCACAGCCAGAAAACTTAACTGCATCCACTTACCCACTTTTTATTCTACTTTTAATTTTTTACCTTCACTTCTATCAAGCATACTCTGAGCCTTTTTTTTTTATCTGTGGATGAACTCCTGTTGCTTAGTTTGCTCTGACTATTGAATCACTAAAGTATATACATAATTTTAAAGGGAATATAAATGTTACTTTATGACGAAAAACTTGATCATGCTTGTTTCATCCTTGTGCAAATGACAAAAATGGAAAACTTTTGCAAAATTAGGATTTTTAATGGGAATAGCATATATGTGCAATGACACATGCTTTACTATCACGGGCAGTGACCTGCTTTTCTTTCATCCTTTCTCTGTTTTATAAAAGTATTTTCATCACTAATGTGCCCCTGTTTCAGGGCCTGCCAGTGGCGAATCCAAACAGTCCATTAACTGTGAAGTCAGTTGTCACTTCTTCTCTCCTGCCCCCGTTTTGGCACACTTCTGAGTGACTGGCTTCATTGATTGCACAGTGATTCTGCACTGCAGAAATAAACCTTGGGTCACATATCTTGAGGTTGATTCAAACTGCATAATAGCTTCTGTCTGATAAGTTGGCATATTTATTCAATAGAAGCAAACTTGTAGCATACACTAAATTACAATTTGCTTTAATAGCAAATGTCCAGATCTAGGTTTAAACTGCAATGGGCAAAATAAAGGTTAGTATTATGCAGAAGGGCATATGCATTCAATGTGTTATTTTGATCTTAAGGGACCATGATTGTTGGATAGGCATGTGATTTTGTTGTGCAATTGGAAGATATAATATGGTATATTTGATTCCATTTTGTGGCTGTTTAGTGTTTATGGGAATGATTCTTGTTCCTTCCCTCACATCTTCTCTACACAGATCCATGGTGCAGAGCAGCACTGTTTCTTACATTTATAGTAGCTTACTTGAGAGAATTGACCCCTTCTCTAGAGTTGGTAGAAAAACAAAGGTAGTATTTGCTATCAGCGGACTCCACAGTGATTTTTTCCTTTAGAGGGTAGTTCCTTCAACTTACTGATTTTGCACTGCTTTTAAACTTCTTGTCTTTCTACATATTTTGAAAGTGCATCTGTATAGGTAGGATGAGTCTTCTCTTTTTTTTTTTTTTTAATGATTTGTAAGGTTATTGCATATTTTCCTCAGTGCAGCACAGAAGAGACGGAATTCTTTCCTGGTGAAAAATGATTCCTATGTACGCTTTGTCCTGCAATTCATTATTTTTTGTTCAGTTTGGCTTGTTTTGCACTCTAAGCTACTGTACTCTTGATTGCTTCAAGCTTGCGAATTACTCAGTTCTCAAAATCCACACTAAGTGAACAAAGAAATAAAGACAAGTAAAGTCAGGTATGGCATAAGGGCTGGGCAGAAAGATTTGTTCCCTGATAATGGTTAACAGAGATACTTTTCAATAATCAGATCAGGATTTGATATTGCCTGGACTGTCTGTAAATCAGTTTGCATTGCCTAGTTTTCTCAAAAACTTTTAACATAAAATACTGAACTTTAAGTGTTATGATCTTCTCCCAACATGTGTGGGAAAGCATATGGAAATCTTTGAAAAGCTGAAAGATTTTTGTATTTATAGCTTCTATGATAAGTACAGAAGACATAGTTATTATGAGAAAAATATTCACATTAAAACAAACAGACAAGAATACTTTTCCTCTATCAGTTATTTTTACTTCATTTCAAGTACTTGTATAAACATAAAGAAATAAGCAAAGAAATAAGCAATCTCTTCCACTTTTAATTAGAAATTTTAAATATTATTGTTATGGTTATGTATTTTATATACAATAGCAGCAATGGCAGCCTGTTTAGACTGCTGTGGTTATTCTTCTCATGTTCATGTGTCATGAGGAAAATGTGCTCTAATTTAGTTGGGAAAAATCTCTTTTCCCTCTTTTCTGATGATAGCAAGATTTTGGAAAATGTCAAGTAGTTAAGAAGAGAAAATTCACTCATTGCTCAAAAGAATATTTCAGTCCTCTCCCATGGACTTTCCTGTTATTCCTACTCTGTCTTCCCACAGGATATTCCTGTCTCAAAGACTTACTTTAAAATAAATAAATAAGCATTATTGTTAATCTTCATTTGAAAAAGAATCCATGGAATACAAAAATGCATATTTATTTAACAAGACTCAGCAGTGCACTTCAGGTTATTTTGATCCTGCATACAAATTTTGTCATTAGCAGGGACACTCAGATCATGGAGGTGTCACTGCACAGTGCTGTGCACAATTGATTACATAAATCTGCTTTTGAAAGTTAATACAATTCATCTACCTGTAAGCATTGCTCAATGATTTACAGACAGAATCACTATAGTTAAAAAAAAAATACACCTCTTAATAAAATAAATTATTTTGATGTGTCTTTCTGTACCAAATTTTTGTCTGCTTTAGAAAGGCTGTTATAACCCAAGATATTAGTGGGTAACTGAGATACAGAGAATGTCACACCCAAAGGTGCACCTCTAAAGGGTTTCCTTAGGTGCTTTTCCATTTTCATTTCAGGTAAATTGCTATATAGTTACTCCAGAACTAAAATAAAAACTGGTGGAGAGAGGGTTCCAGACATCTATTCTTAATTCAGGATGTATTTAACCCAGGTGAATATATGCAGCATAGTTTAGAGGAAGACAAAGAAGATATGTTTTTTCCTTTGGATTCAATAATTGAAGATTTAGGAACTAAAAAAAAAAAAAAACAAAACAAACAAACAAACCAAAAAAAAACACCAAAAAAATCCCTCCAAAAACAAAACAAACAAAAAAAAAGTGAAAAAATCTCCTCTCCTATTTATTGCTTTTTATTATGAATGCAAATTTCCCTTTCAATATGCCTGAAAGGTGAAATTATGAAGCAGAGTCCCTGATGAAGACAGAAGTATACCTGGAAAACAGTGGTCCTGTAAATGATAAGGATGTCTTCATCTTTTCTGTGAAGATAAATTTGCACCTTTTTTGTTTCCCATGGCCCCTTGTTTTATTCAAAATTATGTGTCTTGCTCCCGGAGTCAGAATTTTCCTTGTGGGAATATATTGAAAAAGCTAAATGGAATAGTGATTTCTTTTTGTCATTACACTTAAACGGACATTTTTCTCCAGAGTTTTGAGAAGTCCTATTTATATTTCTTCTCCAAACAATTTGATTATTTTGCTCTGCTATTATTTTATACATAATCCATTTTTTCTCCTCTAAAACACTGATCCATCACCTTAGAAGAAAACAATCTAAACCCTCTGCAGGGAACATAGAAAGCAAATGACCAGTTTTTCTGTTATTGTCATGATAGAATAATCTTATCACACATGGTTTTGCTAATGCAGAAAAATTGCAGAATATGAGATAATAATGCAAATATGTTGTGTGAGAATTACCCATACTCTAAATTTTCTGAACAATAATATAATTTAATTTAGTTATAATTAGATACACTCAAGAAAATAGCACTATCAATGGAGTAGATAGCTTTTGCTGCATCTTCATGAATTTTCAGAAAATTTTATTAGAAGAGTTTATTCTTGCCTGACAGCACAGTTCTGGCGCTGATACATAGTTTATCTACATATGTAATTTATTTTGTATAGGTGTGATTCTAGGTTATGGTAATATATGCAAAATTAGTTCTAACTAATTAGGTACAAAGATGTAGTGTTCACATGTGATGACCGTAGGTTCAGATTCTGGTCTCCATTATAGTTGCTGACATATTAATTTTAATGAAGATAACTAGGTATAACTGAGGATAGAATTTGTCTTCCTTTTTTTTTTTTTTTACATTTTCAAACACTAAGATATCTATTAAAATATAGCTAAGCTTATTAGTGCAAGGCTATATGCAGTGTACTTCAGATAAAGCATGTGGGGAGATGCAAAGGAATAAATCATGGTTTTTTCTACATGACCTGGCACCTGCAGGTTTCAAACCTGGTTAAAAGGTTTAACCTGTTTTATACCAGAGAGTATTGTGTAGGTCCACTGTGGTCACCTACAGTGACATCTCCTATAATCATAGAATCCATGAATTAATCTTCTTTCTGTCTGAATACTGTCTCTAAAACTAGCCAAACGTCTAGCCTCAATTTTTCTTAATAATCTCATTTTGAGGTAGTTTTATAGATTCAGGAGTCTTCTTTTAAACTTCTGCTCTACATGAACAACAGAAAATTAATAAGGTATATAGAATGTGACCAAGGCTTTATCTTTCAGTTCTTTAAGTCAGACTGATCATCTTTTGATTTTGCAATGAAACATTTCCCTTTTTAATGTGTTCTTGAAATTTTCCTGTGGGATCTTTGAGACCTGTAACATCTCTGAAATGTGCTCAGACGAAAGGAGCTAGCATTCCAATGCTAACTGCTGCCAAATGCAGATGCAATCTGACCTCCCTCCGCTGCTTCACCTTCTGTAATTATACACCCAAGGATCACCTTTTTGACCCTTCAATTGCAATTGCCTCTACCATCAGCAATTCCTTTTCAAAGGCTGCATCTAAGTTTAACTGCAAGGGAACACCAGGAGATACCCCAGATCCTGCTTGCTCCTTGTATAACGAGATCGTGTGCTTAGATTTCACCTGCACAGAGACAGGGATGTGGGAAATGGCTGCTGGCTTTCTAGATAGCAAGCTAATGGAAAGCCAGGATGAAGCAGGGGTCAGCGCCTGTAGCTGGGAATTCAGAAATACTCCTGGACTGTAGATTACAGAGATAATCAAAAAAGTTTCTTCCTGCTGGTGCCTCTTACATTTTTTGGTTCTGAGTATATTTCCTGAACAACAAGGTCTGGAGTTTGTTCTCTGCATTATTTACTTTTATGCTGTGTTACTGTTTACCAACGGAGATTTTCTGTTATAACTTCAAAAATTTCTCTGAAATGCAAATATATAAATAAAATACTCATATTTAGTAGGAATTAGGTAGCATGGCTCAAAATGTAACAGAGTGTAGGTTTTAATCTTGTTTTTTTTTTTGTATTGCCTTGCCAATTTCATATTTCTTTAAAATGATCAAAAGATCCAGCATTGCTAAGTGAGATGCTGGCAGAAGCACCAATACATATGCATTTAATAACATAACTTTTTATCTTTTAGACAAAACCAGCAAGTAAGTTAAACAAGAGTTACTTGTATAAACCTTTGTGAATTTTCATTAATTGCCTTCCAAATCTTTAAATTTTTTATTACCCTGGTACCTTTTAATTTATCAGATTATTTTGCCTGCTTGTTTCTGTCTTACAGCCTGATAAGTAACTTAGGTTTTACCACCTAATTAGTGGCACATTTTATCTTTTTATAGTTTTTCAGAGCTTTCAAAGATGTACTAAAAATGAGCACTGATGGTCCAGAGAGCTCCTTTGTACAATATTTCTTTAGAAGTTCTTTTGCATTGATTTTCCAGACCTGCTGATCCTACATGTTTTTTTAAATTAGTGTTCTATGTTTGGTTATTAATGACTGAAATAAAACTCGCTATCAATATTTTCCCAAGGGCACAAGAGATGTATTTACTGACCACTTCTGGCCTCCCTAAGATCTCATCATTATTAATAAGAATTCTACCAGCTCTAATAATGAATTAATGCCACTATTGGAATTATTTTTTGTTTCTAAAATGTCCCCTCCATAGTCTCACTCTTATCTCTGCTGACTATAGATTTTTTCATTAATTATTTTCTTTCCTTTACCCATTTTCTACAAATCCAGTTTTCTGATTTGCATTTGCTACTAGTATTTTTGTTTTTTTCATTTTGTTAATGTTTAAAGCTATTGTTAATCCTCTTTATATTAGATTGTGTTAATATTTTTTTAAGTTTTCCTTTGTCTTCTGAGTGTTTAATAAAGATCCAGCCATCATTCACGCATTTCTGATTATTTTCCATCCTGTCTAATGATGGTCCACATATTTGTTTTAAGACCATGTTATTTATTTTATGTAGAATGGCAAACTTGAGTATTACTGATAAGGGCTGGTGTCTTCATGTGATTATGACAAGAACACAGTACTGAAGATATTACTGCTCTTTAATTTCGTGAATTTTTGAGCTGTTATCTAAGCCAAGGCAGTTTAAATAGTGTTATTCCATGGCTCGTTTAGGAAGTCATCAATATTGTCTGTGGTATGTCTAGAAACAATGGTTAAATATAGATCCAGCATGTGCCATGCTAACGTGCCATCCTAAGGTACTGTGTGCTCCTGGAATCTTATTCAGGACTGACACAGCACTCAAAGGTCCCGTGGCCACAAGGAGCTTGCATGGGTTCGAGAGAATCTCCTGAGAGCAAAACAGGTGAATATTGGGAAGGTGGTGAATTGGCACATAGGCTTGTTCTGATTTTATTCTCCTGTATTTATTCATTAATCCACAAGAGAAATGGACCCTTTATTGCTGGATCCTTAAAACAGTGTAGGTCTCTTCGATTATGTCTTAGAGGTGGTGAGGACAACAATCAGTATCTTTGTTTCATGTCATCACTAATTCCTATCTCTCATATGAGAATTCATGGTAAAAATCTGACTTAATTTCACCTTGATCCTACACATATTTCTTGAAAGAGCACATCTTAAGTATTTGCCAGCTCTCTTGAAAATGCAAATACATTACACAGTGGACATAGAAGAGGTGCTCTTCTCAATGTGCTCCATCTCTGGGGAGTGATGCATTAATTCTTTGTGGCCAAAGGAAAACTAAGTCCCATATCCATATATCTTCCTGCCAGTATTTCTGGTTTTGTGTGCATGTAGGACATGTACTTGCATGGATATGAATGCACACATCACTTGTCAAAATGGGACTTTTTTTTGCCCATATTTAAGAAGTCTTTAGAAAATCACTGCAATTTCACACATTTCCAATGCACTACTTGAGGAGTAAGAACTACTTAATGTCATGCAGATTAATAGACCTGAGCTTTGTAATGAGCCCATGTTAATAAGAAGGGAATCAGCGAGACCCATTATTCTGTGATTATGAATAAAAAGCTGTTCAGGACTAGAAAAATAGTTTATTTTACAGTTTTCCTTTACCATCTTTAGAATAAAATAGGCATGTAGGAAATGTTGTTACTATTGACCAGAAAAGTCACTTACCTGGAAGATTTCCTTTTTGGAATTTCTGCCCTGCAGAAACTTGTTTCCTTGTCAAGTGGCACATCTCAAACGAGTTCCTCATCTCCTATAGCAAATTTCTATATGTACTGGAAATAGATCTAGATTGGTACAATAGAAAGTGAGATGCCAGCAACGACCCAATTGACCAGATCAATCTACCTGCTCCAAAACTGCAAAACGTTATGGAGTTGTTAAAAGAGAAGTCTCCAGGAAGTAACTAACCTCTTCCTTCTTCTCCCATTTGCACTCGCTTTCTTAAATGTTTCTTGTCTAACTGATGTCAGAAAGGTCATAATACTGTTATTAGAAGCTTTCCCTTAAAAGGAAAAAATATATATATTATCTATGAAAATTACAGCAATTTATATTGGTCTTTCTGAACTGTTCAAAAATTGTAAGTTAACTATTTCCAGTGTTCTGTGTCTATGATTAACACCTCAAGGAATACTAATTTTGATGACTCTTTTCCAAAAATAATCACTTGATATTTAACCATAGTAAATTGGAGCATGTCTTTATGGGAGGAAAATGAAAACATTCACACAAGCTTCCTGAATTCTTCTGTTCAGTGCTGTAATATGGATTGGAGATTTGTGATATGCTTGTACACAAACAGAACACACTCACAGAAATCATCACAGGCATGTCCCTCTTTTCTTTACATGCGTGTACACACAGGAGCTCCTGCCATGCTTCACAACTCTGCCCTTCTCTTTGAAAGTTCAGACTGAATGGCGATGTACTGATCCAAGGCTAACGTGAAGGGATTAATATCTTTCCTGAGTTTTGACAGGGAGAAGGAAAATCTATGTTCATAATAAGCTAAACCATATATTTTACTGGAAATGACAAATGTAGAATGATTTTATAAAAATGAGTCTGCCATTCTTTTCTGATGAAGATCACTATCACAAGGCATCAAATTAATCTTTTGTAAATATGTGTTTGTGGCATTGACTTATAATGATTTGTGGTTGTTTTCTTACAATGAAGTAAACTGTGAAACAGAGAAATGACCACGAGTGTTACCACCACAGAGTCTAAAAAAGTTCTGCTGCTTGGGACTGACAGTCTCACCCTCGGGTGATTCTTCTGGGTCAATTAAACTGTGTTGGCAGTCATTCTTTCACTGCCATGTGTCTGCTGACAGCTAACACTGATTGAATCTGTTGCACCTAAAGGAAGCCCATCAATGTGAGTCCAGAAACTCAGATGCTCAATGGGAAACCTCTCTACAAGGAAGCAGAGAATCCTCTTAAGAACATATTTTCATTTCTCCATCCCTCTTGAAGTCTTATGGAATACTTGGAGCAATGAAAGAGATTAAATATCTGTTTCCTCAGAAAGACTTGAATAACACACCACCTTTATATTTACATTGTAAGTCTAAATTTGGGTATTCTTGTTTGGCAGTTTGTGTATTATTCTCTATTATTGGCCTCTCCATAGGACAGCTATTCCATCACCTCTTGTGACAATCCTCACTGGGAGAGTGTCCTTGAGAGGATGACAGAACCTGAACTCCACCAACTCCACAGAGCCATGCAAAGATAGTAATATCACGAACAGGTAAGATAGTTTGTAAAGGTTGTTTAACTTTTTTGCAATAAAGAGGTTTCTACTCTTCTGCTAAATCATCTCCCTTCTGCCCAGACACAGACAATTCCTTGTGAAGGGAAAAGCAGGAGGGTAGGAAGCAGAGGCATCAGGAGCTCTTAAGTTTTCAGGATGGCACTTACACAGCACAAAGCAAAATGCTTGTCTTCTGGTTTTGTGCAGGACATGGATTCTTCTTTCCCACTTTCAAGATCTGCTGAGTGCAAAACAAGGGAACCCTGCTTTGGCCAGGACAGGGTTAACTTTCTGCAGTAGCTGGAAGAGGGCATGCCCTGATGGTATTTGTTACCATCTCACATCATAGTCAGGGCAGGACAGGAAACATGGCAGGGAGTTTTCTGTGCAAATTGTTTCTTTATATATAGATATATATAATATCATGTACCTTTTGCTATTAATATTTTTTCTGTTACTGTTGTTTTCTTATCTCATTGCTGTTTCTAGTAAATTGGTATTATCTCAACTTATGATCTTTGCCTTTTGTGCCTCCCATTAGTGGGAGAGTGGTGTGTGGTCCTTTTAATATGAGTTCTAAATTGGAGAATACCATACCTGAACCAGGACAATACAATCATCTTATCAAGGAAATATCCTAGGGTTCCCCTTTGTAAGAGGTAGCTTCTACCCCTATAAAAGCAAAAGGCCTCCTATTCCTGTTAAGTGAGTGTATTCTTAGTCTGTGGACCTCTGTTTTCAGGGAAGGAGAAGCAAATGGACTTGCTGTCAATGCTGTTCTTCTACATCCTCAATGCCTTGTTTGCACTCTAACTGAAATCTATGCCCTGACTGATATTCAGAAAGATCAAGAGTGGCTTCCTTAATAGTTTTTCTCCCCTAAACACTAGGGTGGTAATTTTCCTATTCAGTCACTGTCCAAATTGGACTCACTTCTGGTTTTTTAGCTAAACATTGCAGTTCAAAATCAAAAAGGTTGAAGGGCTAAATTTTTTCTGTTTCCTCAGAAGTGTTATTCTTTTAACTCAATAAAATATTTCAAATGTTATGCTGCAACAGTTATTAGTAAAAAAAAAATCTTTACACAAGTATCTTGTTTTTCTAGATAAAATCAAGTGTTATGACATTAAAAAATAACAGGTTTGTCTCAAAAAATTGATATAGAGTTTTGTCGTTTTAACAGTGATTCAGAGTATTCTTTTAGCCCTATTCAAAAGTAATTTTTAATGCATTTAGTAATCCTTCCCACAATACTTACAATCAGTTTTAAAACTGCTAATTCCAACAGTTTTGGAAACCTAATGTAAAGTGCTCGAAGGACAGATTAACAGCACTAATCATATAAATCATGCAAGGACTAAATGGTGCATATTACTGCAAACTGTACTTACAAACGATATCCTCATCTGACATAACTGATAGCGTTATGATCACTGTCATATCATATATCCCCCATCCATTGCCTTCTTACCATTTCTTACAATTTATCATTTCATTCTCTAGCCTGGCATCCCACCTCATCAGTACTGACTTCCTTCTGGCTGCATGAGTGAATTCCTTGCACATGGTATCTTTGCCCACAGACCAAGTCCTATCCCTACAAGGAGGTGTGTTGAAAAAGCCACAAAGTTCAACAGACACCTTTGAGCTCAGACTGTGCAGATGGGGAAGATACCAGAAAAAGATAACTCCTTCCAAATTGAGGGTCAAATCTTCATCTTGCCATTTAAAAAATATTTATATTTGTTTTTCCAGAGAAAGTATGCGTTTGAGCCTGACTGATATCTGTGATTTTATACTATTTGATTATCATTGTACTCACAGGCAGGGTTTTGACTTATGTCAGCTGGCATTTTCCTAGGTCACGGCCAGAAGTGACACAAGGACTCTACTCGCAGGAGGCAATATGAACAACATTGCCCTTCTTTGAAGGGTGAAGGAAAGGGGCGTTTCCTATGCTACTTTTTTTTGCAGGGTTTGCCTCCTCCTCTTTCTTTGCTGGCATGGGATTAGTTTGCACCTAGGTAAGTCTTTCTGCACAGCTCTCTACCCTACAGTGTTCAACAAAGGCAACAGAAGAAGAAGCAATTTTCTGCTAGGTTGAACAGGAGAGGAAACAATTTGCTACTCATGCCATCAGCCTTTTCTGGAGCAAAAATGTAGTGGGATTATGCTTGAGGCCTCCTGCTGCATAGAATAGATCATGCTGGGTGTGCACAAACTTCATGTAACAACTATCTATCTTCTTGCATTGTGTGGGCTTCCATTTTTTTCCTTATTGTTGTTTTATTTTGTACAATTTTATTTAGCGTTACATAATTGTGTCTGATTAACCCCTTTGTGCCACATGAAAGACATAAATCAGACATTTAGATACAAGACGGGAAAATTCATAATTGTATTTCATATATTACATCCATGTGAATACTTATGTTGTAAAGCTGCTATATTTACATTGTATTTTAATTAAAGGTTACTTTTTAAGTTATTTAAACAGATACCCATACATGCTTCCTCTTGAGATTACTTACTTTTATTATTTTAAGCATGTTGTAGGGCCAATTTATAAAAGAATCCAGTGTTCGGCTTCTTTCTATTCCCTTTGCAATCCTGGTTTTGAAAGTCATTATTAAAGAACTGTTCAGCTTGGTGCCTTTACAGTAAAAATAACAGTGCTGTTGAGAGAATAAGAGATTTATTGGAACCACACTATAAATAAAATATTATTGCCACATTTGGTGTTTTTCTAAAAGCTTTGTCTATACTTGTTGTCATTATATTGCAAGAGCTCCATTGTCATTACATTGCAAGGGTTCCATATTGCCAGAGTTTTGTACCTCCTTGATGTTTCTCGTAGGCAGCTCCTCCAGGCACTGACTCTTCCTTGTCCCCACAGCAGCCAACTGACTCCAGTTCCCCTCAACCAACCAATCCACTCTTTTATAACACTCTTCTGATTGGCTACAGGTGTGGCTTGTTAAAATCAGGCCTGCTCCTAATCCTTAAAAATTGGCTCAGCTGCAACTCTTTAGGGGGTAAGATTACTTTCTATACTACGTTTATTTACTTGTATTCTATCCCCCTACATATACTAGTAAATAAAGTGGTCCAAAGATTATTCTCTGTCCCTGAGGACAAATGATACAGCGCAACCCACATTTATACAGCTAAACTCTTCTAATTCTCAAAACAAGGGAACTACATCCATACTATCCATACTACCTATTGGGAGCAATCCTTGGAGTGCGCCAATTCTCAAAACAAGGGAACTACATCCATGCTGCCTATTGGGAGCAATCCTTGGAGTGCACCGCCCTCCACATCATGGTCCAGGACTGTTTGTGATGGTGTTAGTTGGTTTCCATCCAAAAGTCTGCCAGGAGCTAATCTGACAGGGTGGATGCTTCTGTTCATGCACAGACTCTGTTGCTTATTAGTGTAGTCATGGCCATATTTCTACAGAACACTGATCTCACAGTGATTGAGGGCTGTGGTTACCATTTGTGGCACTGGTTCAAGTTGCAGCTCAGTACTAGGACTTTTAAATCAGAACAAAAAGATGTTGTATTTGAATACTGATATTCAAAACAAAACAATTCCTTGGTTTACAGAATGTCTTTGGACAAAGTGAATTCATTTTATGTAGCTTGAAGATGAGCTGTCTTCAAAAGATGACTAAAAGCAATGGATAAAGAGAAATTAAAAACTACTGGGCTCTAACCTTACTAAAGGAACATCTTACTAAAGGAAAACTTTTATTTTTATATTCTAAACACTCTTAAGGTAGTCTGTGAAATCTAAGGCTTTTAAATGCAGCATGGCTTTCATTGCCCTTTAACCCTTAAACAGGAGACGAATCTGGTTGGAGCTCCTGCTGAGGCAAATGGCCCTTTGTGCACTTGTTGAGAGCTAGCTGAGGTGTTTCTGCAATATGGTGAGCTGTGCAGCACACATGAACAAGACATAAATACTTCCCTTCTCACCCTTAACTTCAGGCAATAAGCAACTTTGGTAGCATCAGCCTTGACTCTGTCTGGCAGGCTGAGCCAGGGCACGCTGAAACATCGAGGAATGAAGGTCAGGGAATGCCCTTTGTCTCAGAGCTCAGGTGACCAGGGTGCCAGGTGTCACATTCACAAAAACAAGACAATTTATAGGGAAGATCATTGCCTGCAACTCAGGAAAGCGCTGAGCATGTGATCAGTGTTCAGCATGTTTGCAGCTGGCTGTATGAAACACAATTTCAGTGGTTTCTTGAGTTCTGAATGTGCAGAGTAAGAAAGATCTCTTGAGAAGGAAACATAAATGCACCAGGGCAACAGTAAGAGGACAGCTATGCCAGCTTTTATTTTAAAACACTGGGCTATAAATGTGAACAAGAGCAAAATGGAAAAGCATTTCAGAACACTGGAACAGGCAGGCAGCCAAAAGATTTGTCTGAAAAAGCAGCTTCCTTGATACTCTTGGGCTAAAATGGCTTGTGTTTGTACCTTGCTCTGAATGATGGTTGACTTGAACAGGATTTTGCTTCTGCAGCAAAAGCAGCCAAGACCTAGTGGATATAGTACATTTTTTGCCACCTTCTGTTAAAAAAATATGTGGCAGTTTAACACTGCAAATTCACATTTTGGCAAATTAAAGGCAAAATAGTCTGTCTCTACAGTATTTCTGATGGATATGGATTTTGTTGTTATGCTGGAGTTTTTCACAGAGAAAATTTAAACTTTTGTTCTGTACATTTTTATTTAAATTGGGTATGGATCTATTCAGATGTTTTTTCAGAGAGCTAGTCCAGCAGAAAGTCTTCAGAGTCTTTCCAGATCTGGACAGACAGACAGGGATTGTGAAAAGAGTGGCAGCCACAAAGCCTGAAGCTAGCAAAAGCTGTTGACTTTGATGCTGGCTACAGCCCTGTCTGGTGCCTCTTGGAGCTATTGCTAGGACTGCTGATGAGTACTTGTTCTCCCAGTGGTGAAGAAGACATTTTGCCACAGCAATTAGCAAATTAGCTGGACATGGACTTTCATCTGTGGAGTAAACAAAAAGGTTACATGTTGGCCACATGTTGAAATGAAATTCCAACTCTATACATACAAAAAAGTGTCAGGAGGCAGTACAGCCTCTGTCTTTTAAGATTGTTTTAACTTGATGGGGCAACACTCTTCATTTAGCTTTGAAGTTGGCCTGTTCTGAGCAGTAACTTGGACTTACATATATCCCTTCAGACCTAAATTATACTCAGGTTCTAATTTTATTATTCCATAGAAACTTAGCAAAGAAATGTAAAAATTACTAGATGTCATCTATACCTTTCTAATCTACTTTATTTTTAATAAATATTATCTTCATTTAGAAACAAAAATCCTGGTATTGATACTTCAATATCTACATAATTTCTAGAAGTCATGCAGATATGGACATAGCTAGATGCAACAATCTTCAATTAGCATTTTACTGGCTCCAGAATCTATTTAATATTTTGTGTATTTTTTGTGGAAGATTCACACAACCATGCTTTCTAAATTGCCTACATTACAAGGTAAATTACACCTAAAATGTTGGGAAATTATGCTGGACCTCAGAGAGTTCCAGTAGTTTTTATACCACAAACTAGACAAACTATGAATTTCTTTTTCAGCTTGAAGCTTTGAGCTTCAGGTTTCAGCAAACTCAAAATTCAAAGGAAGATTAAGGAAAATTACAATGTTTTCTCTGCTTCTTAGTCAAAACCATTAATGCCACAGATGTTTTCATGGCTACCACGGTACAACAGCTGCTGCACCAAAAAAAAATTTATGAAATCAATGAAAAAGTAAAGACAGACCATGAAAGGAAAGGGTTCTTCTTTAACAGATTTGCAATATAAATATTAAGATGAAAGAGAACCACACATATACAGGCAGAAAGCAGGCTGAGTTTGTAGCACAGCAAGGCATTTCTGAGCAGCTTCATTATCAATTGCACTTCATTTAAATGGTGTCGCATCCTCTCAAAGCAGTATGGAGAAGTTCAAGTTTAAAGGTGGCCCTAGAAGATGGTGAAGATTTCTCACGGCGAAAAATGAAAAGAAAATCACGGTGATTAGGGCAGGCATTTATTCATCAGGCAAATGGGGGGACTTACAAGTTCCCAGGCTGTTTTTAGCATGGCAACAGCACAGGACTCACACCACAGCATCACCCAGGCTGTGGGGACAGAAAATATTTTGGCTGAGTTTTGTGAAGGAATCCAGTCCTTAATCATGAACAGTCTTGACACTTTCTGTAAGCAAAAAATTGTCTTTCCTGGGACCATGTAAACATTTAAGCAGGCTCTGAAATGTAAATAAGTGAGTGAATGTGTCTATGTATGATAAAGGTACAGAAAAAGTACATTCAAGGGAGAGAATGTATCTAATTGGATTAAAGTATTTTAGGTTACTGGGTAAGTGCAGATATATATATATGTATGTATGTATGTATGTATGTATACACACACACATATATATATAATCTTTTATCATTGCACAGTCATTTTTTGCTGAAACCCAACATGCAGATCTGGGCTTCTATTACTATTATAACAGCTTTGTGTGTAGTATTTCTAATTTGGCTATTTATGCCTGCTAAAAATATGACCCTTATTATTTTAATGTTAAAATTTCAGAAGAATTTCCTCTGCTCATTTTTACATTTAAATGATGACAAATATATTTCTTTTTTTCTTCTCTCCTTTCTATAGAGCAAGGTCAGCTTTCTGCATGGTTCATGGCAAGCCAGCATTGAAAGGCACTATCATCCATCATTAAGCTGTGTTTCCTCAAAAGCTGCATGGGTATGGATGTTGTTGGCTTATACTTATCCCTGAAAACTTCACCAGGTGAGGTTGGCCTGTCTGATTCTGCCCTCCTAAGTTTCACCCTCACTTGAGGAAATAAGAAATATTTACATTGCTAGAAAATATTAATATTTTACCTTTAAACACAATCTTTATGCTCAGCACATGCTGCCAGTCGTAACTAAAGAAATTCACAAAAATTATGTTTCTTGCTCAACGCTTTTGAGGGCTGATACAAAGTGAGTGACACTCTACACTGGCATCTTGTTCAGTGAGTCCTCTGGTTTTGGCAGTATTAAGCTGTTTCAGAAAGATTCAATGGTCTTTCTCAATTGCTTTAGTGTAAACACAAAATAATTTTTAAAAATAGTAATAAATAATGACATTTTGATTTTTCATCTGGAAATATATTTATTGCTATTACTAATTAATTTAATTTTCTTTTAATTTCATTTTGATTTTATTTTTAAAACTTAAATGCCAGTTTCTCACATTCAAGGTAAACATTGTGGTTCAGGTACAGGAAAAGATTATTTTCAAGAATCTGGTTCCTAGGAAGTATTTTCAGCTATCTTATTTTAAAGTATTTTTTAAAGCTATTAAATCTACTTTTATTTTCCTTAAATAAAAAAAAAGAAGCTAGCAGCGCAGCTTTAATCTTAACAGGGTCTTTAGTAATAAGGGCAGCTGCTCGTTAGATAAATGACTTTCATTTATTCACTCATTTCATCTTGGACACCTGATGTGATTGACAAATGTGTCTATTCAGGTTTTTCACTTGTTCTGACATCCTAGTGCTGGCAGAACTTCATTGAATTACTTGAGAAAATCAAACTGTTGCCACAAATCAACAGGTGCAAATTTATGAATGTCTTTTGCACCAAACACTGCAGAAATAATCTCAAGAGAATAATTGTGGGAGAAGTGATGATGGGTCTTTCTAATAGAGAGCCAGCAGACAAGCATGTATAGTTTGCAATGAATTGCTGAAATCTGACTGTCTGCTCAAAGCCAGTGATGGAGCGTGATAATTCTGCAATGTCTCTGATACTCAGACTTGAATGGATCATTTAATTTACTCAGACTGAGTTGATTAGGTTCCTTAATTCTCAGGCTCTGAGCACCTTTCTGGTGCAGTACTTCAGGGCAGTTTGGTCAGATAGCCTGTTAGTCTTTCCTCCCTGACCACTGGCAATAGTCCTGATGATGTCCAAAACCTACGGATTGGTAATCCATGGAGTGAAAGAATGTAAGTCTGAGTATTTAACTGTAAAATTTTAACCACACAATTATAGTTCTATTTTCACAAAAATTTCTTTCTACAAAGTAATTTCAACAGATCAGTCATGCATTTTTCTTTATCCAGGATATTTGGGGCCCCTTGTATTCCCTATAGCATTATATTTCACAAGCCATCTGCTGAGAATCAAGGAAAACCTTTATGCTTCCATCATTCTACCCTTCCTCTTGCAGGATAACACAGGCACAGTAATAGCTGAAAAACCCTGGATAAAATCTCCCTGTTTTCTGTTCCTCTTCAACTCTTTTATGACCCAGACCTCTTCTGATACTTGACAATGCATTCATGAGCTACATTCTAAAACAAAAATAGGTGACTAGTCAGGCAGCTAAAGTGATTCCCCTTTTTTGTATAAGAGGTTTTACTCCTAGAGATTGTACACTGCCAGTATAGAAGTTGTAAGAATTAATTTGACAGAACTCTTACACTAGGCTATTGAAAAATACAGAACTATCAGTAAAGGAGCAATTACTGAATGGTGTAACTAATGACAAAATATTTTTTTATTTTCTTATTACTAAATATTTTTTTCCATACTTGATCTAAAAATCATATAATCGCTGATGTTGGAAAATATCTCCAAAATTGAGACCAACTGTTAGTCTAGCACTTCCAAGTCCACCACTAAATCATCCATGTCCTTAAATGGATCCATATTTCCCATTCAGTCCTCTCCTACATTGTATTTCTGCTTCTCTTGATTTTCATGGGAAGTCTCTCATCTGCTCACCAGACAGACCTGATAGCAGGAAATTTCTATCCTCACCATTGTGGGAGTACTTAGACAAAGTCTATGAGCTTGAAAAACGTAGACATTGCAGAAGGTGTTATCAGTGATAGACAGTGCCAGAGATGACAAAAGCATTTAAACCAGTGGAGAGGATGAAAGTGTGGGAATCTGTGTTTATATAGTGACATTAGTTTTTTAGGAAGTAGATGAAGCAGGAAAGAAGAAACAAGAGACATTAATCAGAGTACCAGAGTAGTCACCACACCTTGCTGAGGATAAGATTAAGCCCTCCATCTGTGCCTGTTAAGGAAACGCATACACTGCGTGATGTACATGCTTGTCTGCAGGAAAATGTCTTAACAAGATCTGTAGGTTTTCATTGATTTCTGGAAGGAATGAAAAAAAAATCACTTGTTCTGAGTAGCAGAGAACTACCTTTACTGAGTGGTTATGGACTGGCAAAGCCTGGAAATAAATTATAAATGCAGCCATGGAAAGAGTCCATATAGTGTTGCAAAGAAATGGTCAGGTGTCTGTATAATTGCTTGCTTGAATTAAGTCTAGTGAGCTGTATTTCTTACAAAATCAAGCCACAAGGTAAATGAACAAAGCAAAGGTGTCCTTAAAATTACTTGTGTCAATGTTGAGGTTTTGTGAAGCATATATACAACTTATGTAAACAGTATAAAAAGGACTGTCTCTAGGACAAGTCATTTATATCATGCATATTAAGCATTTTCTCCTTATTCAGCTTGCTATCAAAGATATTATTCAATTTTAAACCATAATGTTTAAGTAATTACTTATTCTAATTACTTTAGGCAATGAAATATATTTATACCTTTTTAACAGCCTTTTCTTAATTTGCATATTTTCATTAATTTAAAAAATTGAATCATGTAGAAGCACAGTAACAGATGAGTTACACTAAAAGACATTTTATCTGTGAAGAACAGTTTACCCATTTTTCCCATATATAGCACTGGGCAGCAGCCCAAGAGCTTTGGTGTCTACACTGTGGAAACCAAAGGGCTGCAACATCCTTCAGTTGGCTCCTTTGCTGTGGATCTGTTAATAAAACAACTTCTGCTGTTTCCAGATTACCCCAGCTATGGCTGATCAAGGCCTGGTGCAAGTGAGAAAAGCCTCAAGGCTGCTCTAAATTATGAATGTCATATGGTCCCCAAAGAAACCCATTACACAGGGTAATGTCTCATTTGCAAGGAGCCAGAGCTCTGTGAGGCTGTGGATGCCCTCTCCCACCTTTTTCTTCACTGAACACAAGGGTGGCATGTTCAGATCTAGGCCAGGTGGAAAAATCCAAATTCTGAATTTCATAGTCTTTGAGGTAGGTTTTGTTGCACTTACCACAGCGAAAGTATGTAGCAACTTGTGTTACTGAGCTGCTGGAGCACATTCAAAGAGGGGCTATGAAGGTGGTGGAGAGTCTGGAGCACACATCTGGTGAGGAGTGGCTGAGGGAACTGGGGGTGTTAGCCTGGAGAGGATCTTATCACTCTACAACTACCTGAAAGGGAGCTGTAGCCAGGTGGGGGTCAGTCTCCTCCCAAATAACAAACCATAAGACAAGAAGAAATGGCCTCAAGTTGTGCCAGGGGATGTTTAGATTGGATATTAGGAAAAATTTATTCACTGAAAAGTTGTTAAGCACTGAAATAGGCTGCTCAAGGAAGCAATTGACCCAGCATCCGTGGGGAGATTTAAAAGCTGTGTAGATGTGGCACTTAGGGGCATGATTCGCTTGGCAGTTCTGGGTTAATGGTTGGGATGCCTTAGGATTTTAGCTTTTATATTTTTCAAATCCTTACTGCTTTAGTGTATAAAATTCCACATAGAGTGTTAGCTACTATCTTCATCTTGTCAGGCAAAACAATTCATCTAGGCCTAAAGCTCAAGGACACCTTACTGTCTCAGGCTCCGAAAGTATAAACAAAAGTGAGTTGGGGGCAGGAGAGCAAACTGGGGATATATGATTTCATTACCTGAAGCTGTAATTGCAGGATTAACCCCTGATATGTAAATGGACCAAACTTACAACTGTGGGAAAAACTCAAGACCATTGTCCATCTTGGGTGTACCCCTTAGTGGCTTCTGACTGCCCAAGGTGTGCCTATTGAAGGCCTCCAAAAAACACCCCCTTTTATTCTCTTAATTTTGTCTAGCCTCTGTTTCAGGTGGCCATTCCAAGGCATCAGCTGGATTTGATAATCCTAGAGGACTTCAGGGGGAAAAAGTCAAAATAGAGAAAACAAGACTGTTTTGACCTCATATACATGATAAAACAATCTTGTGACAGGTTTGGCCACTTGTGGAAAGTTTAGAGATTCATAAATAGAACATATCTGGGTGATAGCATGTCCTGGTATGGAGCATGGCGTGCAGTTCTCTGCAGAATTAGTACTTTCATTATCAACCACACATCTGCTGAGCACTGTACTGGAGTTAATTCCGGGATTTCTACTCCACACTCCTCTGCATAGCATAAACCATTGCTCCGAGTCTAAAGCAGCAGTTAAGCACTGTTTAGATCAAACAAATGACAGGATTCAGCCCATAAATACACACATACTGTTGCGTAGTATGTGTTATCCTTAAATCTGTTATCTCTACGTTTTAGTTGTAAATCATATTCCATTTCAAGAAAATGGATACTCCACATGCTTGACATGATAGTTCCATAGGAAAGAATGAGAGTACTGTGAACACACAGCAGGATCTTTTATAACCAATGCCAGAGAGAAATCAGTGCACATTTATGCCATCTAAAAAGCCAGCCTATAAAATTTTATGAAATAAAAAATTAAGAAAATTGGAAACATAAGGGTACAGGTTCTGATTAAACTGTTCTATTGATAGTCTTGCAGAATGTCATTGTTCTTGATTTCTCATTTGTATAGTTTTAAATAACCAGGATACATCATTGACCCAAAATTACTGCAGATTTACCCATGTATTTTTGGAACTGGGAGTAAAATAAAATTGGAGTTCATGTAGATCTGCAAGGATCAAACTGAAATACTCTGATTCAGCAAAGGCTATTCTTTTTTGCAAATAAACTCCAGATAGAGTATTTTATATGCTGAGATTGTCACACAGTCAGTGCAGCTGCTTGCTCAGGCAAGAAAAGTGTTGCTGTTAAAACATCAACAGTGAGATGCTGTGTATTGGAATAGAAATGTTGTAGTTGAAAGAGCTTTATCACCTCCAGGACTGGTATTACATAAAATTACAAAGTTCCTTGACTGCTGCAGTTGCATGCAAGCTGCCAAAAGTGTTTTGAGTGGGTCATTTAACTCAGAGAGGTTTCTTAGCAAGGACTCCATATTGTAGGCAAACCTTCTGAAGCTTTCTTTGTGTCACTGGTCAGTTGGTCAGTGTAAAGTATCATAGGGAAAAGATGAGAAGAGTAAAAATTATTGCTCTTCCGCACTCTAGACACTGAACTGCTTCTGGAAACCCAAAAAGCAAGTACTTAGGACAAGAGGGCACGCATTTTTCTCTCAATTGTAGTTCAAAGTTAGTGAATAGACAAAATAGATTATGTTTGGATTTAATGGAAAAGTAGCTTCCAGACAAGGAAAGTGGATGCAGAGATCTTCTTCTCCACCCCAACCAGTGAAATACCTAAACAAGAAAATCAATTTTGGTCCAGAAACTCCTCAAGCCAACAGTTTAAAGATATTAAGTCAAGAGCTTGGTCTATCTCCATTACAGGAGAAAAAATAATTTATGTAACATAAAGAGAAAAAAAAATCGTCAGATTTCTTTAAAATGACATCTGTTCATCATGCATTATATTTGGTGACAGAAAGAACAAGCTGTAAAGCACCAAATGATAAAACAGAGGAAGCATGGCTTCCAGTTTTGGTACCCTTTGGGTCCTGCATCCAAGTCATTTAAGGAGCTATTGGAGAGCACAGGATCGAGGATGGAGTCCTGCAGAACCCCACTAGTGATGGGTCACCAGTGTGATGTCACTCCATTCACTGTAACCCTTTGTGCCCAACCCATGAGCCAGTTGCTCACCATCACATGATGTGTTTTGATGTGTTTATCCAGCTGTGTGAAGGATATTTTATCCTGCAAGGTATAGTGAGAGACAGTATTGAGAGCTTTACTGCACTGGTAATTAACAGAAGTGGCTTGTTGATTGTCATCACATTCTCCTGTAGGTCTTATGAACCTGTGATGTCCAGCAGTTACAACATCTTCATGTAGCAGAATATATTACAACATTATTTGTTTCCTGTTACCAAAACTGTGATAGTACTGTCACAGGACTCAACCATAATAAAAGGTATCTATGACTCTATTATTACTAGAATCATAGAATCACAGGTTGGAAGGGACCTTAAAGATCATCCAGTTCCAATCCCCCTGCCATAGGCAGGTAGTCTTTTCACTAAATCAGGTTGCTTAGAGCCCCATCCAACCTGGCCTCGGACACTCCCAGGGACACAGTGTCCAGAACTTCTCTGGGTAACTTGTTCCAGTGCTTCACCACTCTGACACTAAAGAATTTCTTCCTAATATCTAATCTAAACTCAGTGTTTGAAGCAGGCTTAATGGCTACTGTTTTAAG
>NW_005054406.1:539606-548818 GCF_000277835.1 Geospiza fortis | reverse complement strand
GGTTGCTACATGTCGCTACATGCCCTTATCAGTATTTTCTCTCCATCTTTCTTGCAGGCTTCCATCAGGTACTGGAAGGCTGCAATTAGATCACCTCTAAGTCTTCTCTTTTCTAGGCGGAACAATCCAAAATCTCTCAGCCTTTCCCCATAGGAGCAGTGCTCCATGTCTAATTACCATGGTGGACCCACTCAAACAAATCGATGTGCTTCCTGTGCTGAAGACCCCTTTAAAATGTTTATTTTCTAAATTATAAACAAAATAGTGTCAAGCTGTTTGCATTATTTGATGGAAGACTATTCTTAATAACTTGTGGATGCAAGGAGAAATTCTTATCTGTCATTCATTGTGGTGCAATGTGCACAGTAGTTTATTAGTACGGGTAAGATTTTTCTCCAACAGTTTTCACAGAAATTTGCAATTCTCCTTGCCATTTACATCTGTTAATGAAAAATTATAAAATAAGGAAATGATAGGGGGAAACTTAAAAGAATTTTGAAATAAATATGGATTCTTAATTGACTTATTCTTTCTTTGCATGTTTTGTTGAGTTTTTCAGTTCTCCTTGAGATCCCTGTTTGGGTGCTTATTTTCCTGGTTGGTTCCAGGGTGGATCCCTGTATACATCACATTACTCCTCTCCTAAAGCAAGGAGCATTCTTGGCACTTCTGGTTAATTGTACATTTTAGAAGTGTGTCTAGCAGAGCACCAAAACCATTGACATAACTGCAACATAAAGCTCTTCACTACAGGTCTTACCGACTGCCAATATTTCTGTTTTCAAAGGTTTATAGCAAATTCTGAAATGAACACTTACTTCAAATAAACGTGGAATCATAGTCTTCTGTTTTCAGACAGAGGTGTCCCACTTTGCTAAGCCACTGACCACTTGTACTAAGAGATGTTCCTAGTCACACAAAAACTGGTGTGTTTCCTACATGCCATTGTCTTGTTTGGGCTCATGAACCCAGCTCCAGTGGTTAAGATGCTCATTCTTTGGCTTAGAACTGATTATCAGACACTTGGTTATCAGACAGAGAAGTCAAACAGGCTGACTTGCAGGGCAGACCACAGAGGTCCAAAAATACACCATTGTTTTTAAGGAATAAAAGAAGGCAAGCCACTCTGGTACAAAGTAAAAAGATCTTCCCTCCCCTCTTTGAAAACCTGGGGTCCCAGTGTCCCTAACTTATTAACTGGGCCAGAAAAACTGACAAAATACTCTAGCTGCATTTTTCCGTCAGCTATATTTCACAGCTATATTAAACAGCTATATTTCACAGATGCATTATTGCTCTCAACACAAGTGATACTTTTCTTTCATGAGAGGTTCTGTAAGCCATAAAGGCAATCAGCTGTCACTGTTTTCAGGTCTCTTTGAATCTGTCATGAATTTTACAACTCCAAAGTTCCTTGGTTTGCAAGAGAACATCTCAAATCATATCTCTATTTGATAAACATTCTGAAAAAAATAAAAGCAAACATGGAAACATGTTCCAAGCTTTTACTCCAGTTTTCTGCTGGAGCTAAGAGGATATCCTTGCTCAGTCAGATAATAGGCACAAATTAACTGAAGCTTTACAGCAAGTACAGGGTTAATCATGCTCCTCATCCTTAGTCAGTGCAAACCAGGCCTTGGCATTGTAAAAGGGAATGTGTGAGAGAAGCTGCTCCTCTGCAGTGAAGGAAGAACATAGAAAAGGGAAAAGCTCTGGAGATAAAAGAGCAGGGTCTATCATGGCACATAGAGAAAAGAGCAGGAAAAGGAGGAAGCAGGTTTTAGATTTCAGTTGAAGTGCAGGATAGTTCAGTGATCTGTGAGAACATTTTAGTACTTTTCATGAGCCTGAGAATTTTTGCACTTTGTGTTTGCTGCTTTTACATCTCATTGGCATGCATGATGATCTCTGAGAAGCAAGAATATTCATCTTTCAGGACAAATGTTTTATGATTGGTTTTAAGGTAAGGGAACACTTGTTTATAGATTGCTTGTACAGTCTAGCCAGTTCGAGTGGTTTCTGGAGCAACTAAAGTAAATGATCTTATACATATAGAAAATCCAGGAAAAAAAATATTAATGGCTTGCCTGGGAACAATCTTCATAAACATATACAGCACTATAGTTCTACCATCAAAATGCTTGGACCCATATGTTGCAGAGGATCCAGAAAGGCCTGTTGCAAAGGTTTTGTATCTGCAATGAAAGGTGTGTCTGCAAGTGTTTGTATGTTTATGTGTGTCTGTATATACAACTCAGGTTCTCAGTCCTAAAATTATTTCCATCTTAATATTTGTCCATTGACTACTGTATTTGTATCTCATTTTAAGCATTTGTCATGCTTCTCTTTAGTTCATCTTTTGTACTTCCTGGGAAAATGAAGTTCTAACCCTTGAGTAGCAAAAGAGCAGTGTGCCATGGTGCTTGCACCAGCAGGAAATTTTCCCCAAGACCACATGAGTTTAATGGAAATAATGTCAAATTTGAATGAATTTTTGAGAGCAAACATCAAGGCTGCAAAGCAGTTCTCAGAGCACTCATGGACAACTGACAGTGTAAGTGAAGCTCAAATGGCCTTCATTGGGAGAATTTAGCAGATCTTTCCTGTTCACCTCCAACACATAATCTTTTGAGATATATATGTCTTGCTTTTACAATATAATTTTTAAAGAAAGATTGTCATAACAGGTATCCAGACTGTAAAGGACCCATTTTACATAGGACTCATTAAGAGAGCTCCCTGATTGCAAGAGTACCTTTAGCATCAAATCTTCAGCAGCTTATAATTATGTGGATTCAAAGAGCAATCCAATTTGTTTATGCAAAAAATTATCTCCAGACTGTTGAAATGGCTTCAACTGTCCTTCTTTATTTTTTTTAAGACTGATAAACACCTTGTTCTGATATTTGAAAGTAATTTCTTTTTAGGCAATGGATAAAATAACCAACCAAGTACAAATACACCAAGAAACTAGCCCACCAAAATACCATGTTTTAATCTGGATAAAATCCGAGTCTTTTCAAAGGATGCAGAAAGTTGCTTTATTTGATTTTTTAAAATATATTTTCCCTTCTAGTTTGAAATGAAAACTTTCAATATATTAAAAGTGCATGCTATGTTTACAACAAATTTTCCTGAATAATTTACATTATTTCTGTTCTACTGGACAATTAATGTTCAGGTTAAACTAACATGCAACTGGTGTAAAGCCATAAACATAAGAGTTTCCAGCAGTATTTACCTATTTTGTGACTTATTTGGTTTAGGATGATAAGCATATGTTTTTTTCTCTGAGAGCAAGAGGGATCTGAGGATTAGGAAATATGAAAATTCTGCAAGGAGTTGCTGAGAAATTTTTCACCTGCTCTGAACTTTCTTGAATCCTAATCTTAGGGGAGGGAGGTGAATCCATCAGCTTTCTTGTTACCAACAAATCCTCTATACCTTTTATCTCTTTTGTGTTAGCTAAGGCTAGTCTAGCCAGCTATATATGCTGAAAATTAGTCTTTGCTTTAGGTCTGGGGTTTTTTAAGGAAAAGCAAATTTAACATTAGTTTGAAAACCAATGCGGCAAGGGTATAATGAGAGGGCAAATACAGAGGTCACACAGGAGCTACTTGGAATGCAATCTCTTTTATTTAAGCAGTGAATTTGCTCTGTAATTTAAAAACTTGCAAATTTACCAGTCACTAACCTGTATTCTTACTATTTGTGTTCTACGAATGTTCTTTACGATCTGCAAACATTTCTCTTCAGAAGTATGTTAATTTCTACATGCTGCTTCTAAAATATTCAGGCTCTTATTAGGAATTGATGATGGTGTCACGTTGTGCCATGTTGTGCCTCACCACACCTGTGCCTGCTTGGATGTGACCTAAAGTAACGTCTTATATTGTGCATGTGTCACGGCTGTGTTAGCTCAGTGTGACCAAGGCTAAATATTGAAACTTGGCTTGGCAAGTGCTTGTCCAGCTAACAACCATTTGCAGGTGACAAAGACACGGCATGAGGACACCCATTTCAGACCAGCTGTGATGTATGTTTGATGGGGCCACACGGGAAGGGTGAGCATGGCTCAGCCTTTGAGTGAAGGCAGGTACAGCCTTCGAGTGTCATCATTTGCCCTGATGGAGAGCAGAGGAAGGCTGAGGCAGACACCTTGCTGAGATGGCCCCCAGGACCAGTCTTGTGCCACTCCACCATCCTCCATATTTCTCCGTGCCTTCATTCAGTGCTCTGTTTATCAGGAGAATGATAAAATCTGCTGTGTCATAATTCTCTCAAATGCACTCTGGGGTTCTTCTGAAAAGCTCTGGGGTTCTTCTGCTCCACAAGCAGCAGAACTTCAGGCGTTTTACTGCCTGACTCTTTTCCATGTGGCTGCTCTTGTCTCAGACCTCACCTCTTCTTCAGTGAACACTCTAATTTGTCTGTCTCTATTTCCTCTATGGTACGGTATCTACTTTTAGGAACTAAGTAGGAGTTTAATACCCTTGAACTTTTCCCCTTCCTATCACAGTCTGTTGAAATTGGTGAAAAGGTCTGAAGCAAAGGACAAACTAAGAGATTGGCTTGAAGAGGTGTAATCACATATGCTTTTTTCCTAGAAACAGGTTAAAATAAGCTTTTTCATTTTGTTCAGAATAAGTTTTCAGTTCTTTTTAAGTTAAGGTGGTGAGAACATTCTTGAGGTACAAGATATTACTGAGGTCTAAATGCATCAGAAATTAAGTCTTAAATTGCAAGTACCTTTGATTCAGTCTTTATCATCAACAACAAAAAAGTATATTTTTTATTACAGAACATTAAAAGGAATTATTTTTTCCATTGTTTATGTATTGTGAAGAGTTTAATGTAAAGCAAGAGATAATAAAACCACAATAAAATGCAGTGTAACACATGCAGTGCCCTTCCAAGCACAGACAGCTGTCACTCACAAGAAATTGAGAAGTTTAATATATGATATTAAAATTGTCACTGGTGCTTTATTTCATTGGTGGTGTATGAAGTTCATTATGAGAGAACAACTTTAAGTTAAAATGCAGAAATTTGCATAGAAGACTTACTTTTTATGAAGACTACTTCCAAAACCATTTTCCAAAGCAGTAGAGAAGAGGCTGGTGAACAATACCAAAAGAGAAAATGCAATTTGATGCCACTGGTTGGTCTAAGTTTAAATTCTGGACAGTCAGAGAAGAAAGCAGAAAGGAGGATTCAGATGTGGATTTCATACCCCATAGTATGCCAGTGTTTTCATTCAAGTTATGATTTCTTCAAATAAATAGAATACTTTTGTCAAATTTAAGGGCTTGATGGCAATACAGCTTTTGCATTTAACATTTTGGCTCTGGTTTCAGTCAGTTTTACATTGCTTGAAGTTGCAACTCATTCTATTAACGATTTTGGGGTTTGTGTGTCATGAGTGCAGTATTTCCTGTGTTCATCAGGTGGGGATAAGTGCTGGAAGGGCAAAGACTCCTTAGCTCTGCCAAGAGGGGTGTGCATGTTTGGTTATGCATTGTCAGCTCAGAAGTTTATTGGCAATAGAAACACGGAATCATTTAGGTTGGAAAAGATCTTTATGATCATTGACTCCAGCCATAAACCAATGCAAAAGCATAATTTTATATGCCTGTCAATACTCTTAGCCACTGAATTGAGATATGCTGTGGGGATGCTTTATTTTTGCTCCTGCATTTGTTGCTTTCAAAGGGTAAAATTTATCTTGTCCAAAAGGTGCAGAAAAAATTTTTTCAAAGTGTGTAAACCACAGAGGTGAGTTGGGGTGAAGTGGGCAAATGGAGCCCCTCAATCACAGCATGGGAAAGGCTGCAAAAGAGTAGGATGTCTGTGCACTGGTGGGAGGACACTTAGTATTGATGCAAATCCTGTGGCTCCCCACTCAATGCAGTTTGAAGAGAGGCTGTGGCTGCTCTCTGAGAGCTGTAACACCCCCACCACTTGAATAGCACATTCAATTTGCTGTTACTGTGTTTGTGCCTGTGAGAAAGTTGGATTCCCACCTCACTCCATCTGCTTACAGGCACAAGCATAGCTACAGGGAATTCAGTTTTTCATTTAAATGAATACTGGTGGGAGCTCGAGGTATTTCACTTCACTCTGGTGAAAGCCTGGAAGCTATTAAAAAAATGGAGAAAAGTAAAAGACAGAGTCTGTCTCATTTGGATTGCTCTTCAAGGAAACAGGAGCTACAAGTAGATTAAAACTGTGATGGTAGGGTAGGAGCAGATGTTCATTCTTGAGGGCAGTGATGGAACAATAATTATAGCATATGTTGATGTCCTGTAGACAACAGAAGACTTGTACCAGTAACTGTAACTTGATGGATCCAGAAAAATATGTCAGTACTGCTCATCTATATGTTCTAAAGCACCAGGAACAAAAGAGAAAAATAGAGACATCTCCTCTCACATACATACAAAATTTCTTAAGAAAAATGACATATTTTAAGAAAGGCAAGACTACTGTAATAATTTTTTTTATTGTGACAAAGAGGAGAAATTTGATAATTAGTGTTGGATGGGGGGCAGAAGGGGAGGCTTTCGTGAAGGTATTACCTTTCAGTTATCTGGGGAGAAGGGAACTGGGTGAATCAGAGAAGAGGTTAGGTTGCATTCCAAATATGTAAAGACAATTGTTGCCTGTAAGTAAAAAGCCTAGAACCAAAGAACTGGAGAAAAGAAAATTCTAAAGCAAGAAGATAGAGTCTGGATAAAGAAATTTACACTGATCAGCATTTACACTGAAATTTACACTGATCAGTAAAATCATCTTTAAAGTACAAGCCAGGTTTAACATGCATAGCAGCAGTTTCTGGGCTTCTGCTGGTAATTCCCACTTCTGGTTGTGATCCTCACTTGGCTGAATTTGACCCGTATTTTCAGAACTACTGATAGAGTAACGCTTGATGTGCCTGATGCAAATCATCAAGTATGTGCAAGTGTTTCAGTTTGCAGTTTGTCATGCTTGTTCTAAGATTTCAGCAGATGTTATTTATTTATTTAATCAAGAGCAGATTTTATCTAACTTTAGTGGGAAGCTTCCAAGTATGCATATATACACACTCTATAAAGGAACATTGCTTTCACTGAGGGACTTGAGAAAACTGAAGGCAGTCATTTTGTTTAGCAAAAAGGTAATTTAGAAAGCTTGATAGAAATGGCAGTAAGCAAGAAACATTGCCCCTAGCAAATTTATTTATAATTTCACCATTTATCTCAATGGAACTGAGATACTCTCTGTTTCCTCAAAAAAAAAATCTTACTTTACAAAAGAGGAGGTACTGCAAAGACTTCAAAAGGCTAGAAAGTATAAAAGTATTACCTTGATTTTCTTAATACACCTTGCTATAAACCTTTCATTTGCTGGGGTTTTTTGTATCATTTTTGTATTATAATCTATGTGGGTCACTGTGACAGAGCTCAGGATTTACCTGGGGTGTGAAAGAGAGTAATGAAAGTGAGACATCCAACTTTATTTTGCAGGAAAATAATACTTTCCCTGCACTCTTCACACCAGTTGGCCTGCAGGTCTGTCATTAAACTGTTCAACAGTGAATTGTGAGAGAGATCAGGACGAATTGAATTGGAATAAAAACACTATCAGGAATACCACAGGATGACAGATTATTTATAAAAGATCTATTTACTTTGGTTTATAAACACATCATTCCATGTGGAACTTATAAATAATAATTTTTTTTCATTGAAAAGTATCAAGGTCCAGTTTATTAAAACACAATGAATTAAAAAAAAAGAAGGAAATTAATCAAAAGCAACGAAGAAAAAAGAAGAACTGTATTTTCACTGCAGTGTTAGAAATTTTATGAAAATGTTTAAATCTACTCCAGCCTCTGGTTCTTCATTTGCTCACAGGGTTCATGTTCGACCCCTGAAATAGCTGAACTATTTCAAGGTTGGTAAACACCTAGGGTTTGTTTCACTATAATGAAGACTTGATGTTTTGAACTCCTAAGTTCTATCTTTAGATGATATTACAAAAATTAATTTCCTTTTACCAATTTCCCTACTGCCTCCTCCCTCTTGCTGTTTGTAGCTCTACATTGCATTTTATCAGAATACCCTCTGCATCCCTCTCAAAAAATGGCACTCTCCTCAGTGAAGGCCAGAAAACCGCTGCCAGCTAATTGAACAATGGCAAGATTACCCAGGCAATTTTCACCTACCTCTGGCACAGAGACAAACAATGATAAAAAGAAGACTGATATCTGGGGTTCCTGTTGCTTTTGTGAAATTAAGTGTTCTGCGGCTTTGTGGGCTCAACATCATCTCTCTGGCCACCACCACCTCAGGCTGCCTGGGAACAGAGCAGGGCGGTGACCACTCTGCTTTTGGGACTGAGCATAGTTTAAATGCACAAAGTGAGCTGGGCCATTCCATCTGGCTCTGGAGGCAGAGAACAAGGCACACTAGCACAAACAGATCTCTAGATCCTCAATTTTACTGCTTAATTCCAAACTGGGCTAAGACAACATGCAGACAAATGTATATCTTTCTAGACATCTTTGTTCTTTTTTAGCATGAGAAGTGCAGAGTTGTCTAGAAAACAATGGGCACACTTACAGACATTTCTGTATCACAGTTTCCTCTCAGCACTCCAGGAGTTTTGGCCAAAGACAGCATCCTTTCATGGTTCCCTGACTCCTCTTCCCTATAAATGTTTTCTTTTACATTAAATCATGGCTCTCACTCCCTTTCTTTGTTGTAGATTACTTTACTTTGATTTTGGCTGGTCCTGCATTTGCAAGAGATTATTTTGTAATGAAAATATACATCAGGCTTCCTGTCTCCCATTTAAAGCTTTCTGACCTGCTCTTTGAGACTCTCAAAATAATATCTGTGATTATTCTTTTTATTCAGCATTTGGGTATTTTCTACTCTCAACTTTTTCAGCAAAAATTTGGAATTACTGATTTTCCTAGCCCAGTTCAAGAGAGTCTTAACAAAATTAGATGTCAGCAACCTAAATATTACCCTGTTCTTTGAGACCTCAGATAAAGCAATGCAATTAACTGGCTGGTTCTACTGTGAAGTAAATTCATAACTAAAACCAGAAGTAATGTGTTTTGTTACTTCCTGTGAAAAGAAAACACAGTCTTTTGATACATTTGATATACTTGTGATATGCCCAAATAATCACTTTATTCACAGTAGGTGAAAAATGAGGCCTGA
>NW_005054406.1:520120-539594 GCF_000277835.1 Geospiza fortis | reverse complement strand
AGAATATTTTAAAGACTATTTATAAGAAACTTAAGAATAATTTAGAATGTTTTCAGAGCTCTCCAAGAATCCATAAAGATCTGACCACTGCAGTCACTGAAGCCTAGAGAGCAAGTCAGGTGAGTCAGTACTATAAGGTGAATTGAATTCCCCTTACCTGTCCCTTTCCTTTCCATATTCCCTTTGTCTGCAGCTGCTCAAAGCTCACCTAGAAAACCATGCCATGAACAGGTAAGTTCAGGAACCTGAGTTACTCACCTATGCTGAACTGTCTGGCACATACTGAGATTGCACGGGCTGCTCCAAGACACATCGGACTTATGAAGATCTTGTGTCACATCTGTCAGCTCCACCTCAGAAATGAGCTGTAGGAGGTCAAATGAGTAGAGACTCCTGTCTTTAGGCAACCTATAAATGAGCAGTCACACACTGGAATCTGAAAAGAAATTTCACCACTTCTTCTGACTAGTCAAGCACTTAATTCTGGAGAAATGAAAGGTACAAAACTCACATTGTGTTTCTCCTTGTCCTAGAGTTAGTACAGATTTCTATTTTCTTGAAGGCATGACTGGATAACTAATGCTTGCTACATTTTTCAAGATCTTCCCAGGAAAGAGAAGCAAAGCAAGGCTGATGAGGCTGATTGAGAGGAGCCAATAGAGCAAGGCTTTCTGTCCATGTTTTCCTACCCTGCCAGCTTTCTCAGGCATAACACCATCTCATTTAGATTCTCTCACTTTCTTAGCTAAATGTGTATAAAGTAAAGATAATGAGTCAGTTCTGCCCTTCCATTGACCTGCTTGGCTCTCAAGGGCCAGTCGTATCACATTTTTGCCATTCAGGGGAGGAAAGGACTTGATAAAAGCCATCTGGTGCTTTGTTACCTGAGGACTGATCATTTGAGAAGCCCCTTAAGTGGGATAGCATGGAAGTGGGGACCAATATAAGTGTAAGGTAGAGCAGAATGTGACATTTTACTTGGAAGAAAAGGCATCAAGATAGTTTAGGATCAGCTCTGCCTGTTCATTTGTTACATTTGTGACTTACTCCTTCTGCTGAGAATTTGGTTTTAGTTATTTTTGCAGTGAAAGAAATGCCTTTAATTTATGAGTAGAAAATCTTATAATTATGTAATGCTGTGCTAAATGTGTGAGAAGTAGTTAAGCTCCTGAAAGGTGTCAGGACAACTGGTAAAAGGGGACCCAACATTGAGGGATTCATCATAATCTTTCAATCCAATAATTCCTGCACTTGCTTTTACTTTGGTTCAATTTTTTGTTCATCAAACTGGAAATTGTCAGGAGAGCAATTAATGTTGTGTTTCTAAATCTTTATGTATGACAAAAGGAAATCACTCATCTGTATCGGCAGCCCTGGGGGAAGGGAGAGCAAAATCCAGAGAGAATCTAAATTCTCTTAAACTGCTGTAGCAAAGACTATTGGATCAATTAGTGTGACTGTGTGAAAGTGCAGCAGGCCCTCCTGGCAAATTGCAGCTCTCAGTGTGGGCTGAGCTGCAGCTCGGTGGTGGAGGGCTGCTCCTGCAGAGCAGGACTCCTGCTGCCTGCTGCACCAGAATGGGATTGCTTTCACCCCACAGAATCCCAGCTCTCTAATTGCATGTCTTGTGCTCTTGTCATTTTTCTCTTCACATCTAGCATCACTTCTTTGCCTGGAAAAGTTCCTGCTACAGTCATTACTGCTTTCCTACTGATGCCACTCTGCATTTAACATATTCTTTAACATGGGCAGAATTTTACTTGTAAAACAATGCTATGAACCATTGCATCCAGTGCAGTGTATGGAAGTTGTTACTGTTCTGAACAGGTGCACTGAAACAGTGCATGGAATGTCTGGTTTGGCTCTCAGCACTGTTCTGCAACTCTTTTGTCACTTCATCTGCCCGAAGTTTCAGTCATTCCACTTACACACCACTCTTATACATTCTCAGCAATGCCCTTGCTTTCACCTACATGTTTCTATTGAAGTCAGTAGTAGAGCTGACAGTAATAAGTCATTGAAATATTTTATTCTCTGGAAACTGGTGATTTAAATAAATAACTGTCTTTTTTGTGGATTTTTTTAAAAAAAAACACATTGGTATGAACAATTCTTATAAGACTTGCATGTTGTTTTTGGTAGAAATTCTTTCACCTTTCTTTTCAGACATCCCTAGTCAATTTAATTACATCATTTTTTAACACCAGGTTGCTCCCTGATGTCTGTTGTTTGGAGAGGTTTTTTTCAGTGAAAGCGGTAAACTCTTTCATTTTGACTAGAGAAAGGAATCTTTTAAACGTTTTTAAAAAGCAATGAGCTCCAAGTATTGACTTCTTACTATCTGGCTTCAGGAACAGGACATAATTGAATGCTGGTTATGCTGGTTCAAGTTCTAGACAAAACAGACTAGGCTTTTGTAAAAAGTGGAAACATAGGAACACTTTGACATCCAGTTTCAACCTGGATATAGATTTTTTTTTTTAATGTAAAGGATTTATTTACCCAAATGATTTAAATTTCTGGGGTTTCAAGTCTAAATTCAGGAGTTTGCATCTTGAGTCATCCATGGTTTAGCATAACTTCTTTATTTTTGAGTGATCCTTAATCCTCCTTCCATGAATTTGCAAAGTGAAAATCAAGCTCTTTATGATTATTGCTATTATTATTAATAATATGTAAAATATGTAATAATTATATTAAAATGTGTGTTATTATATTATTAATTATATTATTATTGTTACAACAATATTATAATAATTATGTAATAATAATATCTATTAATTTATGTGGTGGAATTGCACAGAAACACCAGTCACTCTGAAGTCCGAATAAAGTAGCGGGGGAAAGGTGCAGGAAAATATATACTGTTTTTCTAGGCATTGACAAATGTTGTTATCAGCAAATAATTCTCAGCATCAAATCTTCCCAGCTTATTTAGTATTAGTAGTTAGGGTTCTCACAAACATTCAGAAATTTTAAATATAAAATAAATAATGATATTCATAATGTACATTATATGCCTTGCAACATGCATTTTATTTATTTAATTTAAGAAATTTACATGTGAAAGAGTATAATTCAACCTTTGGGTATAGTAATAATTCCTTTTTTTTTCCTTGTGGTTTATACTCAAGGGTTTTTGGTTTTTTTCAATTGGTTGGTGGGTTTGGTGTTTGTTTGTTTCTTTATCTCATTTGTTTTCTTGGAGGCATTGTTTTTTTGTTTTATTTTTAATTTCTGAGCAAGATAAATCATTTAGGTAGGTGGTGTATTTTATTTTCCTGGATTGAATCAAGTTGATTTTAGTCTTGAAGCTATTTAACTGCATAAACAATACACAAATGATGCCATCCAAAAGAATGTGAAGCATGCAGACTTGTCTAGTAGGCATCTCTGAAAAAACATATGTCCTAAAAGTCAGCTTGCTATCACTGGGGAAATGGTGACATGTCTGAGGCAGTGCTGCTGACATTGCATGAGGTTAATGAATGACAGTGCCAAAATGCCAGCACTTACCTTGTCACCGCCAAAGAGCTACAATTAAATTGCCCCTTAAAGAACTGACAAGTGACGAAAGGGGTTTCAGTGAAGGTCATGAGTATCTAAGATTTCTATTCCTTTGAGCACTGCTGTAATTTCTGATTTGCCACAAAGAAATCACAAGACAAATATCCTCTATAACCCAGCAGTCTTCCCACAGAATTATTAAATTACTGGGGCACAGTTAGTATTAAACCTGCAATATTAAGACATATTGTATGGCACCACAAGTTTACACACTCAAACTGTTCTGTGTCCTAAGTCATATTTTTTCTTGACCAGCAATATCCATAAAAAGGGAAGAAAACCCTCCAAAATGTATTAGACTTTTCTTTTTGAAAGAGCACAGAAGAGTTTTTTCTCATAAGAAAGACATGATTTGTATCACCCATATGAAGGGAGGATGGGTACCATTTAACAAAGGTTTGTCTGTGCATCCACTGACAACAGAGGATGGAATGAATGTACCTCTTGTGCTGATATTAATATGAGCAAAATATTTCAGTCTTTTCTTCTTTCATTAATCAGGCAAAAATCCTATCAACAGAGGTCACAGAATCTGGTTTCCAGGGTTTAAATGGACACTTTCATATGAATCTCATTTTTTAAAGCCTGCATTTTTCTGATAGCATGGCAAAGGTAAAACACATTCCTAAAATGTGAGTCAAACTCTATTTCCATATTTGTATTTCAGATAAATAAGTGAAAATGTTTAGAAAAAAATTTATCAAGTGTAGGAGTCCTTGCAATACTGTAAATTTATTTTATTAATTTGAGGGAAAGGTAGTTTTATTTACGATTTAGATATTAATTAGGAGAACACTTTGGACATAAGTAATGGTATAAACTCAAAATGGAAAGACAGAAGAAATAAGGATAGTATTAGAAAAATGGTAAGAGAAATATTTCTGTCTGAACTTTGAAAATAATGTATGTAGTGGTCTATAAAATGGAGAAAACTGTTTTTTTCCCTCTCACATTGAAGAGGTTACAGAAAACTGATGTGTCCACACAAAAGCAGTGGGTGGAATGAGGAGATGGAAAAAAGCCACTCCAGATGAGTGACCGAATCAGGCAAGAACCAGTTAAAGAAAAAAGCTAGTCCATGGCAAGCTCTGAAATGTGAAGAACAGCTTTATACCTTCCAGAGGTCCCCTGAGGAACACTGAGCATGGGGAGCCTAAATGATGAGTTTCCTGAACCTCAAGCATTCTGCTTCAAATGTATATAAATATACATTTTTTCATTTTAGTGATAGTACTCTGAAATACTGGACACACTTTTGCCTGGTCTTGGGGCCCTGCTGTAGCCTTGAAATTAGAGACCACGGTGCAACTGCTATTGAGGGTGTAAATGCCCATTAAGGTGGAAGCTACACTATGACTTTATTATAAATAAGAGTTGCAATATTCTTTTATTCAGACTGGCCTGGTGTTCGCAGCATTTGTACATAAATTAAAAGTCTCTCCTCCCCATAATCCCAAATTCTTCTTTTTTTTTTTCCTGTTTTCATTTGTTCAGAGTCCTTAAATACTAAACAGCTAAGAAGTTTTTCAATCAAAGATTTCAGTTTCAGACATCCCACTTTTGGAGAACTGGCATTTGATTTATAAAGCCTAGCTGTCACAGCATCATGGAATGATTTAGGTTGGAAGAGATTTCTGGATGACACCTGGTTCCACATCCTGCTCCAAACAGGGAGATATTAAGTTGCTGGAGCATGTCCAGAGAAGGGCAGCAGAGCTGGTGAAATGTCTAGGGAGTAAGTCATATGAGACACAGCTGAGAGAGCTGGGGTTGTTTAGCTTGGAGAAAAAGGGAACTCAAGGGAGACCTTATCCCTCTACAACTGCCTGAAAGGAGGCTGTAGTCAGGTAGGTGTCAGTCTCTTCTCTCAGGCAACCAGTGACAGGACAGAGCTTCAAGCTGTGCCAGCAGAGGTTCAGGTTGGACATCGGAAAGAATTTCCTCACTGAAAGTGTTGTCAACCTTTGGAGAGGGCTACCCAAGGAAGTAGTGATATCACCATCCCTGGACATGGTTGGAAAAACCTACTCAATGTGACACTTAGTGCTATGGTTTAGTTCACAAGGTGGTGTTTGAGCAAAGGTTTGGTGGACTGGAGGATATTGGAGGTCTTTTCCAACCTTACTGATTCTATAATTCCATGACTTTATTCCACAATTGCTCTTGGTAACTTATTCCATTATTTTACTTAATTGTCCTGAAGGGCTTTTTTTTTTCCACAATATTTAATTTTGATTTATTTTGGTGAAGCTTATGTCCATTGTCCTTTCTTCTATTGATGAGCACCTCGGAGAGGAGTCTGGGTCCTCCCTCTCTAAGCACAGCCCTCTCTGAAGCACATATGCGGACATTGGCATCCACACAGTATTTGTGTCGAAACTCTCTTGGCAGCCCAGAGTTGTGTAGTCCTGCAAAGATACCACTAGGAGTCAATTTTGTCCTTGCAACAACATTCATTTTTAATTCTGATCAACTCCAAGTTCTTTCACAGTATCAGAACAAGTCACTCAAGATGGCTGCAAGTGTAGAGATGTAGGTGCAGGCTGCCTAGGTCAGACACAAGATGCTGCATTCCACAAACAAGATGGGGAAATCTGGGTACTTTCAAAAAGCTGGTGACTTGTGGCCTGCCCTGATAAATGCTGACAGAGGTGACCCAGGAGTGAGCTAAATGACTCTCTCAAAGCTAACTAACATGAACAATATCAGCCATGACCTCAGCCATGCCCTCTGAGCCACTGCTGCAAAGGGCAGGGATTCAGCCATGATACCATAGCAGTATAAGACACAGGAATGTAAGAAATGATCCAGCTACGAAAGAATGGAGGCTGTTTATCATACCTAAAGCCAAGCAGCAGTTCAGTCTTTGCTTCCCAGTCAATCTGATTACCCCATTTACAATATGCTGTCAATCTTTCTGGGCCACCCTTGGTGTAAACTAGAACTTTGCTTCAGAGAATAATTTATTTCTTATGTCTCATATGTAGGAAAAGTGATACATATCTCCAAATTAGACTAACCTTAATTTCAGAATCTTGCTCATTAATTTGCAATAATGAGATGTAATGAATATTTATAGAAGATTTTATCTATACCTATTAACTTACCATCAAATGCCACTGATATCACTGCATTTTGAGTTAACAGCACAAGGCAGAATTAAATGGAAAGCTGATAAAACTTCTCTTTGCCATGTGAGGCTTGGATATTATGTTTAAAGGGTAATATGTTCTGTAGAAATGCGAGTTCAGTGTGTCTCTAAGTAGTTCACTGCCTACATTATTCAGAACTCAGTGACTCGTCAGATATAATCTTACAACTACTATGAGTCCTTATTTTTTCCCTTGTATTTTAGGCATAAAAAAAAAACAAACCAAACCCAACACCTGTATTTCTGCACTTAGTAGAAACCGAATGTTCTCACTCACAGTGATTATTGTGAGACTTTCAAAAAATCTTTCACCTGGATGAAAGATCAAAGGAAAAGCTGAGATTATAACTCATGGTTTTCACCATCGTCTTTGATGAAAGGCTTCAATCTCAGTCACCAGTCGTTATATATCAACTGCATTAGACTAGTTTGGCAGTTTTCACCCCTCTTTAGTTGTGGCTTTATATATTATTTCCTTTTTTGTGTAGTTTCTAAAAGGAGGTGTGGTTGATTAGAAAGTTTCAACTTAATTTTGTTTTATAAAACAATAATTGCAGAAAATTCTTTGATGTACTCAATTTGTCTCATGAATGAGTTCCAAATGTTAAAATGTGAATAGATGTAGACAGAAAAATGGTGACAAGAGAGAAAAACTATGATCATAACATCTTGGGGGGTTTTTGTTTGTTTTCTGTTGTTGTTGTTTGTTTGTTTGTTTTTCCTATGATCTAGAGAGATTTTCCTTGGGATTTCTAGTGGTTGAAGATGTGAAAGCAACTTCTGGTCTTCAAAGCTCACCAGCATTTTATATTCTGTAGTTGTGCTTTTCACATAAGGAGGCAATTCTAGCTAAATCACTTAAGCTCACTAGATTAAACACTTTGTACAGTATAAATTTTTCTGAGTTTGAACACATTTACAAAGCAATTCTGCATCAAAAATTGGTGTCTAACATGGTTTATTCTTGCTTGAACAAATTTAATAATAATAATAATAATAATGGTCCTTTATTGTAAACCTAATTCAATGGTTTTGTCTCTTACTAGAAAAATACATATACTGAAATGCCCAAATGTAATGCTGACCATCTCCTGCTTTTGTTACACTAGAAATTTCAGTCCTAACCAGGGCTTTTTGCTTTATTTTATTAATTCTCTATCTGGTTAATTTTTTACTCTATAGACTGTCAATCAGTGCTAGCAGAAGAATTTAGGTTCCATTAGACAGCATTCTGAGAAGGGAATCCTCAGCTTGTGAGAGCAAATGCCTTTCTATTGGGAGCTCTGGTTACCGAAGCCAGACAGAAGGACCTGAAAAGGGCCTCCTGGAGGCTGGGGCAGGAGAGAGAGGCAGTGAGTGATGGTTGGGTTTTTTCCACACAGTTTGCAAAATAAAATAGCCTAGAAATAATTTTTTCTGCATGGGCAGCTACACTCCGTCAGAATTTTGAAAAACATACTGTTTTTCTCTCTGAAGGCAAGGGGAATGTGAAAGTAGATGACAGCCAGATAGAAGCATAGCTACTATCAGAGCATAAACAAATATACTTTTGCATCAAAAGTACCTATACTGAAGCTTTGGGTTCAGCTCAGCTTCTCAAACCTTTAGCAAAACTTTTCTGAATACTGATTTGGAATATAAATGGCTTCTCATATGTTCTGTATTTATGCCTCTTTGCTAACTACCAAAAGCTTTCATAATGTTTTTTTTTTGCTCATACAAAATATTAGGAGTACGTCTACATCCATCTTTACCTGCAGACTTGAGTAAAAGAATGTTCAAAATGAGGATCTCACTATTCATCCCTTGTCTTTTGCTCATGTCCTGTCTTACAAGTCTCATTTCTCAGACCAGAAAACAAAAAAAAAGCATGATGACCATGATAATCAATCATGCAATCAAGTGGCAAGCTGTCCATAGCTCACACATAAACAGCCAACATGGAAACACAGGGAAATTCAATGTCTAGCTACCATTTTGTTAAAATCAAAATTGTATTGCCCTTCTTTTTCCTTTCTACAGTATCCTGCAATACTGAAATTCTTGTAATAAATCCTGACTTAATGCAATCTTTTCTTGCCACACTTCAGTTTTCTTATACTTGTACAACTCATGGACATAATTTCTGGTGATGATAGAAAACCAGTTTAAAACAGCTCCACCTAGGTTTGGAGGGTAAAGATAATCAAGGTTGTGTCTCATTAGACAGAAAGGCAGAAGAAGATGCCCTTACATGGCAGGGCCATAGCAGCTGTTTGATTAGAGGTGTGTGGCTGGCACTGTGGTGAACTGGAACAAGGGCAAGGACTTTGTTTTAGATCCTGATTTATTTCTGACTCTGTTGGTGCCCAAAATGATGCACACTGGAATGCTGAAACAGAGATATTTGTTCCAAGTGAAGACATAAATAATTTCAAGTTAACAAGAAGGTTTGTGGGGTTTTTAACCATCTTTGAGTGGTATGTTGTATGCTCTATAGAAAATAGTGCAGAGATTGGGGAAGCTTAAAGGGAGGATGAAGACATCAGCATTAAAAGAAAACACTGACCAAACCCTTGGAAACTGACTGGGAGAAGCAGAAAGTTCCATGGCTGAAAGAGCATTTGGATTAATGAATAAACCGTATACACTGAATTTTGCTGCATTCAGAAAATAAAGTTTATTGAATTCCTGAAAGCAAATAATGGTATGTTCAAGCTACCTTAACCCAATCGACAATCATTTTCTCTTCCTAATGACACTAAAATTGCTACTCAGGACAAAACATCATACTGGTACTATAATGAAATACTGAGCTCTGGTATGAATGAGACGCTCCTTGCCACCCCAAAAAAAAACCCCGCAAAAAAACTGACAAAACCAATCAACCTAGCAAGCAACAACAACAACCAACCAACAAAAAAAAATCACACACACACACACAAAAAACCAAAAAAAAACCCAAAAAAACCCCCAAACAAAACAAAAAAAAACCAAAACAAGAACAAACCCCAAAAATACACCAAACCAAACCATAAAAAATAAAAGCAGGTGTTGAGATGAAACACATGTACTAAATGAAATATCATCTCTGTAAATAATACTTTATGTTAGACTGATGTGCTTGGGCCTAGCCTTCAAAATTGAATATCTTGAGCAATGCACTTCTTGAGTAATTTCATGCATTTTCTCAGCTAATCTCCCATCACCAATATCAAGCTTGTCATATTGATTTTAAAGGGGAGGCAAAAAAAAATGGCAAGGTAGTTTGCCTTTATCAATCCTGAACACGGTTGCCAGGCAACTTGATGACCTGACTTGGGATGGATTGTTACAGTGACCTGACTGAATACCCCCAAAGCACCCAAGAATTTGTGAAGACAATATAGTAAAGTGGAATTACTTCTGCAATAATAAGTATTAAATTTTCTGTTTGCCTCTATAAAGAAAAATATATACAAGGTCTTATTGTTATATAAGGGAAATAATAGTCTTAGTGTCAATGAAAATCTGGTTATATAAAAGAGAAAGAATCGGCTGTTTGACCCTGAAAACTCTTTGACTTGACATTGTTTCAATTTAGTGTGTTAAAATTGAACTATAGAATTAATTTAGTATAACCTTCTTTTTACAAATATGGACTGTTTCTTAGATTTACAAATATTTCTTACACATGCTATTCCAGAAGACTGGCTAGGAAAGATGTGTGCAGACTTAGGTAAGAAGATTTAAAGAATATTTTTGAAGTGCTGACTTATTTGACATTTTTCTTAATTTTCCTGCATGTAACACTTTGTGTTTTCAGACTGGCACTCTAAATTAGTTACACCAGGTATATAAAACCACTACTAATATTATTTTTTTTGTCATAGTCAGAGCCTGCTTTCAATCAAATTTTAACTTTGCCAAATACTAAAAATACTGATACTAGGTGAAAACAGATGATTTTTTCCTGAAACATGTGCTGAAATCTAAAAGATAAGAGGCAACAGGCAGAAACTCATGCACAGGGAGATCCACCTAAATATGAAGAAGAACTTTACTGTGTGGGTGACTGACCACTGGAACATATTACCCAGAGATGTTGTGGTGTCTCCCTCACTGAAGATATTCCAGAGCTGTCTGGACATAATCCGGTGCCATGTGCTCCAGGATGGCCCTGCTGGAGCAGGGAGTTTGGACAATATGGCCCACTGTCGTTCCTTCCAACATGACCCATTCTGGGATTCTGTGAAATGATCCAACCATTGTCTCACATACCTATCATGTCAACAGTGCTTGAATTTCTGTTTGTACCAAGTGCAAACAGAAGCAAAGCACTCAGCCTTGTTTCTAATAACTTCTTGTTCTGAGGCACTTGATGATTTCTTAGTTTTCACTAAGTCATGAGGAGGCAATTCTTGACATTGTATTTCATTGTGAAGGGTACTGTGCTCTTTGTATTGACAGAGATGTTTCTTACCAAGAGACACATGTAACAGTTGAAAATATAGAAGGCTTTGTGAAGGTGAAGGGTATATTTTGCAATTCCATTAATTTATAGGGGCCTTGATACAGTTATGGTTAGTTTGTGAAACAAAACACTTTTAGAAAAGTACATTGAAGGATGCAAAATTTACCAGTCCTAAACTCGGTTAGAAATTGCCGTATAAGAGCATTTCAGACTGAAGATTCCGCTGAGCAATTTTTACATGAGTTTTTTACAGTCAGAAATTTATGAAAAATTATCTTCTACAGAAAGACGTATGGAGCTCAGAATGATAATTCTTCAAATGACACAAAACCAATATATGGAAATGCACATACTGAGGAAAAGGCCCTAGACTTTGCAATTAGGTGAAAGTATCATAATGGGCTGTATTACTTTGCAGTAATTCTTTTTTCAGATGTTAGCAGGCACTGGAAAACTGTGCTTGAACTCAGCAGGTGATTCTTCTCTAGGCAAGACCAGTGGATAATGTTCTATGAATTTATGGATGAGATACTAGTCTTAGTAGTAACAAAATTTCTACCAATGGAAAATAATGTGAATGGGATGGTATGCTGACTAGGTGTCACTAGATCTCAATAAAACTTAGTGGGTTTTGTTTCATTTTGGGTTTCTTCAGAGCAAAACTGGTTAAGATGAAGACTTAGATTAAGCAATTTAGTTGAGTGTGAACAGGTTTAATGTAAGAATTGTAACAAAGAACTGTTTAGGGTAGGCCTGAGTGGACTGTACTGAAAAGGAGCTCTATCAGAAAATAAAGGTATCCTGCAGAGAAGGATTCTGGGGTCAATACTTATTAATGTTGCAGTAGTGACTAAAGCAAAGCTGCAGGGAAGCAGCACTGGTTGAAGGAGAGACTGTAGCCAAAATAATAGAATGCTCTTTGTGTTTAGTACAATCTGATGGTCCATCCTAACAAACAGAGATTGACCACCTTGTGAGCCAGTGCAAGGGAAATGTGGTAAAATCTTACAGTGGAAAAAGAGAAGTCAAAATTTTGCAGACCAAGTATGAGAAGAAATTCCATTTCTAATACAGAAAGAGAGAAAAATGAAATTAAATCAAACAAAACAATCAAACAAAAAGCAAAGATTATAAAATTGGTCCTGGAGATTCAGAAATTTCATAATCATAACATATCCACAATTTTCAGAACTTCTTAAAAAGAGTGCTGGGGACCTAAATAATTTCAAGGTGAAGATTGCTGTGTGTGTAAATGACACACTATAGGGCATTTGATATGCAAAATAAAATCTTAAAGATGAGACTTTCTGATATTCTTGAAAAGAAGTTTAAAAAAATGTAATAAACATTCATAACCATATATTCATACTGAAAAAATATTTTTTCATATTTTTGAAATACTATATACTTTAGATCACATGTAAGAAAATGAAGAAAAATGAGGGAAATAATATTTTTCCCTCTCCCCATCAGCTGGTTTCCTTTCTCAGATGCAGTGAGAATTATTCACAAGACTTTAGCTGTGTGCAGTGCTCTGAAGTGCATCATGGTCCTGGGAAACTCACATTTAGCTGGTATGTCCTTCAGGTGCTCAGTGTTGAAATGATTGCCAGATGCTGGAGTAGGATGCTATTTTCCCAAGGTCAGAGTCTTCAGAACCACTTTTTTTCCTCACTACCATGGCTGTAGTTCATGTGTTCAATCATATCTGATGTTCTTCAGTGGTGTACTGAGATTTTTTGAATTTTTGTTTTGAGTACCTAAGTTTGTAAATGTGGTGAATGTTATTTGTTGTGCAAAGGAAGGCAGAAAATGGAAGTTTATTGTACAGGGACATATATAACAATGATCTGAACTATGCAGTTTAGATAGATTTTTTTAAGGCACTTCATTTGTATTACTGGATGAGCATGAGTTGAGACAGGGTTATTATCACTATGCAGATGACTGAACACTGGAACACGTTGCTCAAAGAGGCTGTGAAGTCTCCCTGCCTAGAGATATTCAAGAATGGTCTGGATGCAATCCTGTACAATGTGCTCTGGGATAACTCTATCTAAGCAGGGAGGAGACACCTTACCCATTCTGTGATTCTGTGATCATCAAGTTGGTTGTCATTCATCAAGAAATAAAAGTCTGTATAAAGTGTAGTTTCCTAGAGTAGTTATTCCTCAATGTATTAAAAGCCTGAAAGATTTTCAGTACTTAATCTACAGATTTCCTTTTTCAAATTTTGTCTGTGTTAAGGAGTAGAAATCATAAAGGTCAACCAAATAATTTCAGGTTGTTTGCAGAAATTATTTCTTTTCATGATTCCTGTGGAGTGTTCAATAACAATCTGGCATTTGCTTAACAAGACAACATCTTTTCTGTTCACAGGTCTTTTCTCAGAAATTAACAGCGTACTAAAGATAATGAGCTCCGTGAATTTTATTAAAGCAAGTTACAGCTGACTGACAAGTAAGTACTTGGCTGTCATGTAAAGTAATCATGGTGTTATAATTCAATTAACTATTGATTTTAGTAACCCATACTATATTCTAACTGCTGCAGAAAAAAAACATTCAATATTTGTAGAATTTTATGATTAATACAAATTATATCAGTCCCAGACATTATTGACCTCAGATATTATAGAAATGTGTGTATTTTGTGTTTAATAGGAGTGTTGTTTGTTTTCATGTACTACTATTAATGTATTAGCTATGAGCTATACTGAAGTTTCTTCTACTCAATCAAACTGATTATACTTGGAAATAAAGTGGGCTCTATTTGCTGTTTATTTAACACCTGTGTAGATCTGATGCTTTATCATTTGGCACTTGTGCAGTGATTTATACCTATGCAAAATGAATGTAAAACAGGCATGAAGCCTTATTTTCCAGACCATTGATTTATCTACCCCTTTGGACTGTCGTAGATGACTGCACAAATGGCAAAGTGTGTTACTCTCAGTCATGAAGACAGAGTCATGAGTCCAATTACAAATGTTAGGCTGAATTGCCAGATGCACTACTACTTCAATGAGTCTCAGGCCACTCTAATAGTTCTTTTACACCAGGGTCTTGGGAAGGGGAAGGTGAGAGAGAATTTCTCCCATTTTCTCAGCTATGGCTTCTTTAATTTCTCACTGAAGGTAGTAGTCAAGCAGTCAGACTGGTGGAACCATTGGTGCTTTGCTCTTCCCAGCCATGCCTGTAGCTTTTTTAACAGGGAGAAGCATAGGAAAGTAGATGAAGCTGTGTTTAGTTTTTTCCATCGCAGGTAAACAGTTTAATGAATTTGACTAAGTCTGAGGAGGGAAATAAAGAAACAGCTAGGTCACCCTAGTATGTACTCCTTACACCCTGGCCTAACATTTTAAAAAGAAGAAATAGCTGTTGCTTATTTTATGATGATTCTTGATCTCATATCAACAACTGCATATTTTCAAAAGTATCTACTATATTGACTACTTTAAGGCAATAATCAATAACATTTCTTTACTGACTTTCCTAATTAAGTTTAGGCATGAGAAGTGAGTTAAGAATGCAGTCATAAGAAGGCATAAATGTTGGCTACCAGTTCTTTTCATTTGATTAGATGAACCCACTCTATTTAAAGCAAAAAAGTCTGGTCTGCAGGTAGGTCTTCAAAAACCACATCATTTTGAACTTGTGCGCCAAAAGTTCAACTTCAGATCTAGGTGCTTAATTCCTCCTTTTTGGGTGTGGTCCATCAGGTTACCAGTGCCTTCTTGTCTTGCTTGGATTTTAGCTCATTCTTCATTTAAATTAACTGTACTTATTTTACTTTAGAATGTATATTTCTAGTAGTACGAAAATCCACCATACTCTGTACTGTGAAGCTGGTTACACCAGAAGCTTCAAAACCTCAGGGTCTTTTACTTGACAGATTTATCAATCTACTAAAATAACTGTGCCTTGCCACTTTGACTATATATATGTTATACTAACAGCCTGAAAAGTCCAGCAAATAATACAAGTAATTCAAGGCAAGAGCCTTTTATGACTATACCACACAATTTACATGTGCAGAATAGTATATTAAAATGACTTACTAAAAAGAAAAGCCATTGCAGAGAATTACTTTTTAATGTCATTGTTTACCTCATTTCTTGTTCCAATATGGCTCAAGCCCAGGCAATTTTCTTTGTCATTGGCACTGCCAAAAGACACAGGCGGTAAGTTGAATGCAATAAGCAGTCTGCCTACTTTTGGGAAAGTAATACATTGTCTCATTCTCACAAATGGCCAGCTATCACCAGCCCCTGTATATGACCATTTTAATATATTGGCATCTTGGCTGAAGAATGCTTCTCATATATAGTCTTAACAGAAGCAGTTCTTCACCATGACTCAATTTTGCTCTTTTCTGAATTCTTTTCTAAGGGATATATCCCTGTAACAGATGAAAGCAGTGCAGGTAGGGAAGCCTTCTACAGCTTTCATTTTGCTAGTGTGACTGACACTGAAGAATTGGTGGCAGGGGCATCTCTTATGCCCCATAAAATTCCTCATGGGATGCCTGCTAAGCATGTTGACAGATTGCTAGCCCATGAAGTCATTTTGCTGCAAGTTTGTTCCCTAAGATACATATATAAAAGCAGATAGGACATGTCTGTAGCTTTTACTGGTTTACTGCATGTTGCTCATAGAGCTTTTCATTGATACTGTCTGTGGAGGGTATCATTCTTTGATGGAAAAAAGTGAGTAAAAAAAGGACACATTTTGCTGTTCACAAGTTGACATGTTTTCTTTATTTCTGTTTAGTTAGATTTTTGAGTAATAATAAAATATATATATCTTCATTGAATTGTTCATTTTATTCAATGTATCACTCCAACTGCAACAAGTAAAATAACACAATAGGGTGTAAATAAATACAAAAGGTGTTTTTAAGAATAGTAGAGAAATATACAGAAATATCCTTCCACCTACTGTGAATACCCTACAGCATTGTCAACCTGCAGTTAGTCAAAACCAATGTTATTACACAGATAGTCAAACCTTGTTGAAAGTAAATTCTATTTAAGGTTTTAATTATGACAGGTTTTATTTGCAGGAGAATCACTGCAAAGCTTTTAGCACAGGTGAATTCTGTCAGACCATGATTAATCTAAACCTAATAAATCTGGTATTTCAGTAGAGCTTCCTGGGGAACCACATTTTGTATGTTGTTGCTCTGCAAAGCTTGTCCCTCAGCAACATGTGGCACAGCCATGAAAAAGATGTGGCCACATGTTAGGATGCCAGCTGGTGAGGATGGAGTCCCTGCAAGGAAATATTCCTGCTTCCCATATCACTCATTCTGGGCAAGTGTTCTCTAGGTAAAGGTCCTGGCTATAAAGATTCACTGTTTCTTCTCACAAGAAACCCTGTCAAGGTACCATGGTATTTTGTGAGTTATCCGGTTCTGCTGCTTGGGAAAGAAAGAGGTCAAGATTTGAATGCTAGTATTAAAGCAATTAGACCTAAACAACTTGCTTGAATGCATCCTGTTGTGGGCATACTATTCCAAAGAGCCTAAGAAACTAAGAGAGCAGCCCCAGGCAATGCTGCAAGGGGCACATGTGTTATTGCAGAGATTTAAAAAACAAAGCTGACAAGCAGACTTGCCTAAATTGGTTGGATTGGTGCTTGTTCAGAGTTGTCACTAATTCAATGCAGATTGTCTGTGTAATATGAGTGCTTAATTTCAAAAGAAACAGGGTGGAAAAAGTGTGTGCAATCCTCAGGAGATTCTGATTGCAAAAGGCACGGTTGGAGCTGATTAGCCTGTTTACCCTGTCAGTTTTCACACACAGACAGGCAATCTTATGCATTTCCTCAAGCAGATTTTGGAGAAAGCTGAGGAAGAAAATGAAATCCAGTTTCAATTCCATTTTTTTCTCACCCTTTTGTTATAATCAGGGAAAAAACTTTAACTGGAGATCTCTTATCAGATATGGGAAGAAATGGCTAATTTTTGGGACTATCGTTGTAGCAGATCAGTAGATCCTGAACTTATTCCCTCACCTTTGCTTACAAAGAGTGAGATTTATTAATCACTGGCATTAGTGCAAAACTCACGTGCTTTTTCTTTCAAGTATTTGGTTCTGGGCCACAAAGTGACTAATTTTTTCAATGTGTTTTAAGTTGCTTACATCATTTTCATTACTTACAAAGCCTTTTTTCCTCTTTCATACTTGCAGAGTTTTTAAGTTAATGACAGGAACAGAAGTCTTCCTTTCTAAATGGTTCCTTGTGCTCTCATGATTAGAAGTCACAGCCTGGCTTCTTCCCTGGACAGTCCCATGTTCTTCTCCAGTCTCAGATGTTTGCATAAGCATACTTGTATTATTGGTGTTCTTTAACTGAACAAGGGTTTTTCTTTTCTTATTTTTATATCCCTATGTCTTTCTCCTTAGGATAAGAGCATCTCAAATGCAAGAAATCTTGAGTTTTGAATTTGGTTCAACCTATCGCATGATTCCAGGGATCCAAAGATGTTGTAGGGAGACCTGCATCACCTCTGAGGAATTCTCACAATTTGATCTGATCTTCCTGAGGATACCTAGGAAAATTTTAGGAAAACAATATTTATAGTCCTTAAGTGTGCTGGGTTTGGCTGGGCTAGAATTAATTTTCATCATGGTAGGTGGTATGAGGCTATGTTTTGGATTTTCGCTTTGGAACACAGGGATGATAATGTTTTGGATTCATGGTTTGGAGCACAGGGATGATCATATAGAGGTGTTCTCGTTATTGCTGAGCAGACTTTACACTGGGCCAGGGCTTTTGATGTTTTTCATTCTGCTGTGCTGGTGAGGAAGGTTAGGAGGAGACACAGCTGAGAGAGCTGACCCTAGTGACCAAAGGAACATTCCAGACCATGGGATATCATGCTCATAATTTGTAAAATGAAGGGAACAAGGAGGAAGGGAGGCATGCAGAGTGATGGTGTTTGTCTTCCCAAGTCACTGTTGCATGTGATGGGGCCCTGCTGTCCTGGAGATGGCTGCACACCTGCCTGACCTTGAGAGGCAGTGAATTAATGCCTTGGTTTGCTTTGCTTCTGTGGGTGGCTTTTATTTCCTCTGTTGAACTGTTTTCATACTAACCCACAAGTTCTCTACCTTTTACCTTTCCAGTTCTCTCCCTGATCCCACTGGTGGGGGAGTGAGCTAATGCTTATGTGGTACTTGGCAGCTGGCTGGGGTTAAACCATGACATTAGGATGAGTAAAAAATTATGTTCATTTTTCATTCTGTTTATAATTGGTAAATAGTGGTAGAGAAATTACATCAGTAGGGTACACATTACCAAATTTCAGACATTAAAAGTTTAGATGTCAGGTTTAAGCTATTTCAATAAGTTTCTACTCTAAGTTACAGAGATGGGTACCTTCAGACGGCAGTTTTTACCTCCTCTTAGGATGCTTCTTTCATTCTCTCAGTGCATCTCACTGGGCCCTAGGAATTAAAACCTTGGATTAAACAAAACATAAATTAAGAATTTGGAATGAAAAAAAAAGCCATCAGTAGGATACTGCAGACCAAAGAATCAAGCCTGTTAGCTAGGAGATCTTTAGGCATTTCACAAAAGCAAAAGAGAATGGCAGAACAAGCACAAAACCAGTAGGCTGAAAGAACACCCAGTTCTGATTACAGTAGACTGTTCTGGCACAGTAGAAAGGATTGGTAGATGGCATAAATAAAATCTACTCCCACAGAAAGGACCTTTTATCCCTGTTCATTTCAGATTTCTTACAAGTCAAATTGAAGTGCAGTAAAACCGAAAACTTGGAAAGATGTTTGTTTTTAATGACAGTTTATTTGATGTACTTGTTACAAATTAAAGAAAAGGATTTTTCTCAAAACAAATTAGTCCAAGACAATTTTGGTGCCTTGAACTGATAGTTTAGAACAAATGGGCAGATATAGAATTCTTGTTCCCTGACTAATGTACAAGTACACTTTCAGAATGGTATTTACTTCAGCATAAAAAGTATCCTTTCTAGAAATAACATTGTTATGCAAATAGTGCTGTGCCCAAGTTTTCAAAATAATGATTCAATAAATTGTATGAGTTAATTATGTCAGTGATAATATTTGGGAAATCTCTCATCTCTGAGCAAAGAAGCTTAAGGCTACATCTGTAGCATGGACACACTTATAGCACAATGGGGGAAACCCACATGACCACCTTGGAGGGAACTCCAAAAATTTTGATTTGTAGATGCATGTTTCCACCAAGATCCCCCAGTGTGGTCTGCCTCCTAGAGAACTGAATTATAGGATTATTTTTGTGCCTCTGAAAGTGACATAAAGCCACTTTCACTGT
>NW_005054406.1:519739-520110 GCF_000277835.1 Geospiza fortis | reverse complement strand
TTAGCTTGAGTATAACCAACATGCAGGCACTGTCAGCTAGTTGGTAGGAACAACTGCAGCTATGGGAGAACCATCAGTTCTTTCTACTGTCTAGGGGCTGCAGGGAAGGTTGCTTTTCACTCTGGGTCATTTTGTTGGTCTCTGCAATTATGACTGGTTAAAGCAACATAGGGCAGTGGTTGCACTCAAGCTTTCCTGGAACAAGCATTTCCAAGTTCTGGCGGCAGGACCTCACCTGGTCTGTTTTACCAGATGATGTAGCATTACCAGCATGGATGTGGAATAAAATAGCTCCAAAAGATCATTTTGCAAGTCATTTTATAAGAGATGGGGAACAATGTATAATTCATAATGCTCACTTCTTTAAGAGG
>NW_005054406.1:492932-519709 GCF_000277835.1 Geospiza fortis | reverse complement strand
ATGCTGAAATACCACTGCATCTGTAATTACAACCTAGTGTATCATACAGGTTTGAGAGAAGAATGTTTTCTAAATTCTGATTGCAGAGCTATTTTGGACTTCTAAAAGCAGTAAGGACAAAGACACACATTCTGGTTCACAGCTAGCTAGCTAGCTTAAGGATGTGCCAAACACCTTCTGATCATCCTTTCCAGGACAAAGCAAATCCTGAGCATCTACAAATGTGTACCTCTAGCTATTTTGGGAAATTAAGAGTAAAAGAGAAAAATACAACTGATTTTGGAGTTCAGACTTCTCAGGCTTCAAATGGCTGTACCTCATGTAAGGATTTTCATACATCTTTCTATTTTAGGTATCAATGTCTTCTCTGGTTTAAATTCTTAATTGTCTCAGCATCTTTGTTTGAGATCTGATACACTCAACCAAATTATTTTAAGTTATATACCTGTATTGATCAGCAAACTGTACTAGGCAGTTTTGCTAAAGAAGCTGCATAGTTTCCTATGAAATATTCTTGTGTGGAATATATCTGTGCTGCACATCTAATTAGAAATGCCCAGACTAGCAGTTTTGTTCAGTTTTGTTCAGTATCCTCAAAAGGTACAGAAGATGCTGACAAATGATGTTCAAATACTTTCCCATAGGCAGAGGATGGCAGTCATCTCAGTATTCCCAGTATGACATACATTTACAATTCCCTTACATCATTCCTCCAAAGGTTCCACACAGCACTGCTGACAGGTAGCGAGGCGCTTTGAATATGATCTTTTGCATTTCCGTATTTTCACTGCTTTCTAATAACCAAAAATGGGGGATAGCAAGTACAGGGAATTTTTAATCACATTCCAAAACATTGAGTAAATAATCTTGTCAGAGACTTCAGCCTGCAACTGCAGATGCCTTCAATTTTTCTGATCACCCGGGGCTTCAGACACAAGTGTAACTTAGGTTTTCTCAATTGAGAACAAAAGTACTTAGCAGTCTTGTGACTTTTTTTGTTACTATAATGTCATCAGATTTTTCAGAGCCTATTTCTTTTCACTATGCTTTTCAAATAAATAAGAAGGGACCATAATTTGGATCTTTCAGAAACCTGTAAGATGAAGAAGACAACCAAAGTGGGCCATCTGGTGTGAAAGAGTTCACACATGCTTTACACTCTGATATGTAATCACAGAAGGTTCAGGACCTCAGTAAATACAGCCTGACCCATCCATGATACTGCTTTATCTGTGGCCCATGCACCCAGCTTAGCTGTCTGCTGCTCTGGTCTTTGTCTGACCATTTTGGTCAGTTTTGGTGGGACTACTGAAGCCATGCCTAATTCAACCCTTTTTCTTGCACACCTGAAATGGTACAAAACAGATAGGATAAAAAGGGGAGGAACTTAGAGCCGGCCTTTCCAGCCCAGTAACTCATTTGTTCATGCAGAGGTCCAGGCTCCCACTGAGGTCTGCACTCAGAGGGAGTGGGGAGTCTGAAGGCACTGTCTCACAGCCAAACAAGATATTGCCTTTTTGGCACTTAGTGGAAAGTGGTGAGGTACATCATGCCTCTGTGAGAGACAGACTTTCACTAGCTTCCTGTGGTTTTAGTAATGCAGTTCTTTCCCAAATAAATGTTGAGGTGCTTGAGCTGCTTTTTCTTTCAAAATAACTTGTCATACCATGTTTTCATTGCATAGTCTTCCTCTTTAGCAATGAACATTGTTGTCCTTGAAGGCACATGCAATCCATAAACTAAAGATTTTTGGGAGAAGCATTACTGAAGTATCATCTCCCATCTACAGATGCTGTAACTGTAATAAAATCTAGTATGAATCTGGAATTTTTAAGATGCTACAATGTTATCAAACACTTCAGAAGGCTTGATAGGGTCTGAAACATATTTATCTGTCTGACAAGTGTCTGAAGCTCTCTAGAACTGTAAGATTCAGTCCAAACAGTCCAATTTTCTGAAACCTGCTCTTTTCTAAGGAAAAAAATAATATACAATAATTTCCTAGAACAGAAGAAAAAGTAAGGGTGAATATATTGTCTTCCAAGAGCAATCTAGATATTGCTGGTGTCCTGGACACAGCAGTCCAAAGGAACACTGAACTCTATTACTGAAGAGATGTGTATCTTTTAATTGTCTAAAACAGTTTATGTGCAGTTTAATAGGATCAGTATTAGCAGCATTAGCACTGATACTTAAATGGGAGCTCTGATCCAGCCTTAAGCTCTGTGAGTCCTGAAGACAATACTTATTACAGCAACATAAGTATCCATCTTCAATGCCATTAAAATTAAATACGAGTACACATCAATTTCAGTGTCAGGAGACATACTGTAAAGACCAACAATAATTCTAGCTGCAGATCTCTCTGGAAGCCCATAAAGCTTGAATACCACAGTATGAGCTATACAGAATTTAGAGCTGTTTGAGTAGTACTTACAGATGTAGAATGCTCTTATTTTTTCTTTTACTTTTATAGAACATTCCTGCAATTTAGCAATTTGTTATGGTGGAGTGAATCTCATCATTGTACACAAATGAGAATACTTGAAAAGTCTTTAACACTGCTATTTGTGATCTGAACCCAGGTACCTCAGATATCTCTGTGTCATATGAATGTTTTCAAATCAGTTGTGAAATTGTGCAGTTCTGTGAATGCTGAAAAACTCAGAACTGGTGTAGATGAACTGCAATGCTAACATGACTAAAGAGTGAGATTAACTGGCAAGTCCTGACTATTTTGTACCACTCCAGTGGTGCAAGGAAACAGTAAGTCAGTGCTGTCTGTTGTACTGTGACTGATCAATAACTGCTTTACAACTTCAGGCTATCACAAAGTAGATGAAGAGTATTCATGAATTTGGCTGAAAACATTTAAAATTATACTTTCTTGCCTTCAACCAGTTTGAAGAAAATATATTAACAACACCCACAATATAATAAAACTAACAGAGTTTCCAGTTCTGAACCAATAATTCTTTTATTAAAAGGTCTGGCAATAGTTCTTACCTAAAAGTGGTACTCAAAGTGTTCACTTAGGCTCATTAAGGGACTAAAGCTGTGGGACAATGAGTTGCTGCAAGTCAGCTGGTTTGCAGGAGGTGCCTGTGCTCTGTCTTATTGTAAACACTTCTGAATCTGAGCCCTCAAATCTTTCATAAAAAAGTTAACATCATTCAGGGCCTTCCAGGCATTGTTCCTGCAATTCTTGCAACAGGCCCTCCAGCACAGGCCCATCCCCAGAAGAGGATCTCTGGATAAGTCCATCATTCTACCCTCCTTCTTTCCTTAAGAGCAACATTCCTTCTTGTGCTGGGGAATGTAAACAGATAGACCTGGTCCTGACAGCATTTACAGCATTGTTCCTGCAATTCTTGCAACAGGGCCTCCAGCACAGGCCCATCCACAGCAGAGGATCTCTGGATAAGCCCATCATTCTACCCTTCTTCTTTCCTTAAGAACAACTTTCCTTCTTGTGCTGGGGAATGCAAACAGATAGACCTGGTTCTGACAGCATTTACGTTTTCATTTCCCTAATTGTGTGTCCTTTTGCATCTTTTATCTGTTGATATTTAGATGTAAGATGAATTCCTAAGAAGGTTATGTTTGCACAAGGTCACTAATTCAGCCATACTTCAGCTTTTGCAGGTCGGGCTCCTAAGAAAGGAACATCTTCACTGGGTGAAATGGACTTTAATAGTATGTGCTTCTAAAGAGCATCAGTAGCAAGGCTCATTAGGGCACAGAAATGAAGGAAAGTTAAACCTGTGGGTTAGGAAAAACTCTGTAAGATCTGTGGATAGTAGTGAGGATCTTGGTGAACTTAGGAATGATGTTACTTGAACAGGAAGATGGCATGCCCCAGATTTGAAGCAGGAGAGCAGAGTGGTTTTGACAAAGGTGTTAAGTCCCTGGGGTGGTTGTTATTTTAGAGTGAAGCATAAGGCATAGCAGATTTGGAATGGGAAATGTTTCAGAAGGTAAGATAATGATTAGGAGATCTTTGAAAGAAAAATGAAAAATTTAGTGTAGAGACTTCATAGAGGCAAAGACAGAGCCTGGGGACACTAGCAGAGGACCAGAGAGCTTAGCTCTGGTTAAGCCACTTAGCTCTGGCTAAGTGACTTTATTTTTCAGGCAACCTATGAACAAGAAACAGAAAGGTTCTGTATTTCCAGGAGCTTGCCATCACTATGTTGTGAGCAATGTATCAGTTTAAAGCTGGAGACGTACTCATTGACTGTTTTCTCTTCTGCTTCCAGTTAAGTGATTTGCTACGCTCCCACCACAATGCAATCCAGTAATTCAGCTCAGAAAGCAAAACACACAACACAAATGTCTTTGATATCAGTTCCAAGGCAGTGTTTAGATGAGGAAGGACCCCTAATGTGGTCAGGGTTAACACAGATAGTCAGATTTGTCATTGTTCAGTGAGGAATTGAAAGGAGTTGGTGGCAAATCCAGTCGTAATTCGGAACAGCTTTGCCCACATGTACTCCTTAATACTGGCTGCATTGTTTGTTTTGTCAAGGGTATGTTTTTTCAAGTATCTTCAACCACCTGAAAGGTGGTTGTAGTCAGGAGGGGGTTGGGCTCTTTCACCAGGTAGTGACAGAACCAGAGGACACAGGCTGTGCCAAGGGAAATATGGGTTAAATATTAGAAAAAAGTTGTTCATGGAAAGAGTCATAAAGTTCTTGAAATGCCTGCCTGTGGAGGTGGTGGAGTCACCATCCCTGGATGTGTTTAACAAAGATTGGATACGGCACTTGGTGCCAGGGTTTAGTTGAGGTGTTAGGGCATGGGTTGGACTTGATGATCTTTAAGGTCTCTTCTAACCTGGTCGTTCTGTGAATTCTGTGAATCTTTTCTTTATTTGTCTTTGAGCTGTTAGTAACCAGTATTGTTACTAATGAGAAGACAAGAAAAATTCCTCAAAGGCCCTGGGTGGGCTGGAAAGCTGAAGACAGAAGGTTCTTTCATGTGTCTTATCTACTTCTTTGTGCTGTAATAGGGCTTGCTTGGCTCTTTGTCATAGCCAGGACATTCCAGCACTAACACAGTGTCAGGAGATCTCTGCAGGTGCTTTCTGCAGACAAACAGATCACCTCTACCACCAGCCTGGATTCTGAGAGGATTCAGAGTACTTACAATGCATGATGTGAGAAAAAAATCCCTTGCCTACAGCGAAGACTTTGGCAAATCCCTTCTCAAGGAGAGTCCACTAACCTAAGCGAGCTAGTTGTTTTCATGGATAGCCTTCTATCATATTAGAGGTGGTGACTGGGGAGTTAATCTTTTACACATGCAAATATGACAAATGTCTGTAAGATCAGTGTGTAAATAAGCAGTATTTATTTATCTCTTTTCCATCAACCCATTAATTCACCCTTCTTATATATTAATGAAGCATCAATGCATGTATTAACAAAGAGTAAAACCCCAGTGAAATTTTCTAATGCAGTAGCATTCTTGGACTAAGGATCACTAAAATAACTTCTTAAGCAACAGTCTCCAAACTATCCCACAAAGCTACATCCTTCTGGAGTTCTAATGAGTAAGTGTTTATTCATCCATTTCTAATGTTACACACAGTGTAACTCCAGTTACTGTAATGTCATATCATGGGAAACGACAAAAGCTCTTTCTAAAGACCTGAAAACAGATTTCCCTAAACACATCTCACAGCAGCTAAGCAAATTAAATTTATAATATTCATTCTGATATCAGGTGAAATGAAAATTATTTTACTACCTTCTAGAGGCAGAGATTTAACTTTTGCTGGAGAAGTAAGTTTATTACCAAAAGTGTACGTGTCACTGATGGGAGGTTTAACAAGGCTCATAAATGAGAAGTGCAAGTTGTATTCTGTACAGGGTTTTGCTCATCAGAGAGGTTTGACATCTCTGCTGATGTCAGCTGCCATGGTAGACCCTTGTCATTTGTGCAGAAAAACAACACCTCATTACAAAGGGTATCATTTTTTCCATTCTCTTTTAATCTCATTTCACACTCACAGTCTAACTAAATGGCACTTTTTTTCAAAACATGCTGAATTGTGCTGATTTGGGATCATACATCAGTGCAACTAGAACAAGGTTGAAACTAACAGCTAAACAATTTTCATACGTAATCAGAGAAGTAACATGAAACCTGGGAAAGGACGTCTGAATAGGAAAGGATGACTACTGCCTCTTTTACAGTGAGTGAAATGGCCTTGGCATAATATATTATGCCAATTTGTGTCCAGTTTATACATTTTTAAATCCTTGGAATGTAGATCTCTGTAAAACAGCGGCTTTTTTTTTATTTATTTAGCTTGGTAAAAACAACATTTGTTTCTCTCAAGAGTGTTGTACATTGAGAACATAGAAGACAGAACACGAACTTAACATCAATGAAGATGATGTAAGGGAATTTTGCCAAGTTTATTGAGTTTGCAGGGTTGTCAACCTGCAAATGGACAATAACTCACTTCTAATGTTATTCCTTAAAACCTTTTCCAGTCAGGGGTAAGGACATTTCCTCGAAGGCTGACTTCTTTAGCAGAAATTCTGTGACCATGATTCTGTGTATTCTGCATTGAGATTTTCAGTAACGCACTAGTCACACTGGGAAACTAGTCATTTCAGAAAGTCGTTCAGGTTGTTAACACTGAAGGACAGAAATAAGTATTTTTTGCAGTTTGAGGGAAGTTTATATTGTAAAAGAAAACGTTAAAAGGAAATCCAGCTGTTAGAGCCCCCTAAGCAAGTCCACTCTACTTATTGGGAAAATTGATTACTTCATTTTAACTACTGCTGATTTAATTATGAAAGGTGGTGCAGTCTGCAAACCTGGAGCTGTAGAGCCATGGTCACCAGTCATGGAGCAGGAGAGTAGGTGTTTGTGCATGTTGCAATGATGTAGAAGTGAGCTCACAGAAAAGGGAACAGGACAGGGACAGCATGTTTGAGGATGACGGCTACATGAAAAGATGAGTTGTACTTCCCAAATTATATATGAAGAAGATTAAAAAAGAGAATTATATTTTCTTTCATAATGGATGACAGGTTTTAGAGATTCCACTTACAGCTTTAAACAAGGAAAACAGTTGGTCTTTTTTCAGCTGAGCTGAAAGTATCTTCAGTATCATCTTGTCCTTCCTAAGTATTCCCCTGTATATATGGCTGTCCTGGCTGATCCCATTTCCCTTCCAGTCATCTTCTCCTTAACTCGTACTGGGACAGTTAAAGCAATTGTACAAGCAGAGTAATTTTTATTGTGACCTGAACCTGGTTAGTGCTTGCTTTTGACTCAGAGACAAACCTCACCCAATATATCTGCACACTGGGAAGTAGCAGCAAAACTTAAAGGTTATAGAGAGATAGAGAAAAAACAGATATCTGAAGTAGAAGTGAGAACAGGAGAGAGTGAAAATATTGAATAGGGCTAAACTGCAGCAAAGTGTACACAGTAAATATTTGAGGCAGAACAGGGAGATGTAAACATAGGTAGATGTTTTTCTGCTTCTTTCCCTGGATCCTGACAGTAGCACAGGATGATTTCAGGCATCCACACAAACCTCCCTTCCAGCCACTCCATTAATCATTTGCTGCTGCTGCTGTGTGTGAAACATGGAGTGAGAAGGGTGTTCTTGTTAGCATGTAACCATCCTTCATTTCAGTTCACAATGCCAGTCACATGCATCAGTCTGAACCAGCAACGCTCCAAACCTTAAGGAAAAAAGCATGAGTCAGAAAAAAGAAAGAAAAAAGTCTTTCTGAGGACAGTGGAGGAAGATAATAGCTGACATACTGCTTGCAGAAAAGACATAAAGCAGGGGTAAACCTCAAATTTCTCTGCAAAATGGGACAATCTATTCAAACATTTTCTGCTGAAGTCATGCTTAAAATTACTCAAGATGAGAGTTTTTTCTTTTTTAACCAAACTTGAGTATTACTGAAAGACACAATAAGGCCTGAGAGCTCATTATTTGTGAGACACTGTCTTTTCATACAGATGGCTGAGTCTTGCAGGTATTTAAAACTGAGATGCGGCCAGATTTCCTGTATGAGAGGCAGAAGTTCAGAATTTGAATATTAAGAGTTGTGAAGAAGAGAACTAGATGTGGCATCTCAGGAGTACAAAGGTCTTGCACCCTTCCATGAATCAACTCTTATCGTCTTAATGTCATCTGCATTAAAATTTGTAAAGCTGCTGTGCTGTGTATGGCATGGACAGCTGTGTATATTGTACTGACATGAACAAATGTCAGTTGGTTGATGCTCTCTCCTGCTGTGGCTGTGCCAATCTATGCCATTATGGTTGGTGTCTCTGTTATGAAATAAAAAATAGCACCCAGAAAATTAGAATAGGTTTCCAGCGGGGGAAAAAATATTACTGTTTAAAAAAATAGGTTAGATATTAAATGACCTTTTTATTCTCCCTTCATATAATACATGAATCTATGAGTACTTTTTCTGCATATATATCTTTTGTTCTTCATATCGTCAGGTCCATTTCATTTATTCTACCTCTAAAACCTCAAAATATCTTTGCTTTTTCCCTTGATAGTGAAATTTGTACACTACTAACATATATGCCTCTGAGTTGAAGCAGGCTAAAGAAGTTTGAGAAATTAAAGATAGTTAAATTCTTTTTTTTCCCAGTTAAAATAAAATATAAAACTTTAAAAAATCTTTCTTCTAATAACCTGAATTTCCTTTTCACTGAGGATGCTTTATAGAATTCTGGCAGTGTAGAGTGGTTTTATGTTGGATTCAATTTGTGTCTACTTGAAAGACAAGCACCACTCTGCTTAAATGAGGAAGACAATCTTATCCAATACATGTGTTTATTTTGAATTTTGAACTATAAATGAATCTGGTGAGAAGCACCAAGTCTCAAATGGCTCAATGACTTCATAATCTATCTTTATGTTTTATTATTTCTGTATCTGAAGTACAGGCACTGGTCATCTACCAATATTGTTTATTTGTCTTTAGCATATTAGCATCACCAAGCAAAGTGATGCTAAAACACAGAATAAAAGTAATTGAAACTATCACAGAGACCTTCCACAATATTTGAACACACAGTCCTAATTTCACTGTAGTTTTTAATGAAAAACTGTAACATATCCAAGGTCCCTTTGAGTCCAAGGGAGCTTCTGCTTTTATTTCAACTCTTTCAAGCAACCCATTAGGATTGCCATGTTTTGCTCATAAAAGGCACCTTGCCCTTTGAGTCTAGTTTAATGATTTCATTCAATGATGTATTAACAGAAATTCTCTTTTTTTGCTCTTTCTATCATCTTGTTAATAAAAGACCGTGTCTTACCAATAGGTAAATATCCTGATTGATTTCAAATGGGATTTGTGGGTTCACAATTCGATAGCAAAGTTCACATTTCAAATTCCAACAAGCTCCAAAATTAAGGTTGTTGGTTTTTGTTTTTTTTTTTTTCCCGCAGCAGCTAATGAGAGAGTCATGGTGTGGAATAGAAAAATAGCAAAAAAATGAAATTTGTGTTTACATGACTCAGTGTGACAATATTCATGTTCACAATTCAGCAAAGTTGAGAAAATACCTCTCTCCTGACCCTGACACAACATGTTGGCAGCTTTAGTATAAAATGTGCATTCTTGAGCCTGCAGGTGATTCTCACTATGGAAGACCTTGTATTCACAACTACCCAGTAAAACCTGAGAATTGTTAAAATGGAGGATAAAATATAACTTCAGAAGAATATTCAAAGAAAGCTACTAAAGTCAAAATCCTCAAACTAGATTTAAGTTTTTGAAGTGAGGCAATTCACCTCAAATAGGAGCAAATAAAAGATACTTTAAAAGCATAGGATTAAAAAGTAGACATAAAAGAACAGTGATACTCTCTTTTCAAGTAATAGAACAAACTATATTATGAGCAGCATTTTGAAGTGTACATCAAACCGATTTTCTCCTCTTTATCCTTTTTAATCTCCACCAGATGCAGTTTCTTTAAATTCAAGTTTTACATTCCTAGCCATAACTTGTCTGAACACACGGAGAGAGCATTGAGAGACATTAGTGGCATTCTTTTTCTCTTTCTTTCTCTGTCATTCTATTTGTTACAGCTGCTGAAGGCTTATCTTCTTAAGTCGTTCAGTTTCATAGACTTGGTTTGCTTTATTTTCATCTATGTTTTTAGGCTCCAAACAATTCCATGCCATTCTTCCATGGAATTTTTGCAGTGAAAAAGACACACAAATACACAAAGATACTAACTTATGTAAAAGCCTACATAAATAAATGTGTGTATGTATATGTATGCATGTATATAAATGATCTCAAAGAAAATCTGACATGATTGTTACTGGTATGGAAGAAAAAATCTTTACAATTATATTTTAAAACTTAATTGACAGAACGTAGCATGATTGAAATCTCAGAATGGAAACGCTGCAGGAGGAAAGAAGGCTTTTCATTAAGACACACCAATATTCAGCAGCACTTTTTCTCAGTTGATCCCTCAGGGTCATAATTTTCTCAGGAATGAAGAAATACAGTTTCCTTTCCCACAAACATGTATTTTTTTTTTGTTTGTTTCTTTCTTAAGAGATTGTCAGTAATGAGTTTCTCCTTTATTCTTTCCCTCTTCTCTCTTATACCTCAATTAATTGTGGATAAGAATGGATTTACAATTTTCATTGTTTCCTCTAATTAGAACTATATGTATGTGAAGCAAACTGATCTGTTACTAGGTGTTTGGTTTTTTTCTTCCTGTACAGGAAATACCCATGACTAACATCCTGCAGTAGCGAAGTCCCTAGAATAGTTTTTATTCATTAAGGCAGTATGATATGTTTTAATGGTGTTTAACAGAATCAGCACAATTTCAGCAAGTCTGTCTGCTGACCTTGTGCTGTAAACATAGGTTATATTACAAGTGTTACAAAAGACAGCAAAAAATTATTTCATTTTTCTTCCTGGAGGTAAAAAATGTGACTGCTTGTTATTTATTTTGGACCTGTTCAGCTGAATGGACAAGAATAATTGCATTTTTTGACATTGTTAAATCCACAAAACATCAAAGGTGCAACGCATATAATACTGGAAACAACTCTCAGTGAGGAAACTCTAGGATAAATGGTACAAAATAAACCCCTCATACATTTGGTTAATCAACTCTATTCCCCTTTTCCCCTCATCTTTCAAATTCACAGGCAAATGACATTTGCCTTTCCCCAGCATGCACCTCTCCTTTTAACCAGGGAGTTTGCCTGGGGCCATACCTATATATCTGATCCATGCATAATGAAGCATGAAGCTGCCAATTGTAGGGAGCGTCTGCTGTGTCAGAGACTGATAGGCATTTCATTTGCTGAACTCCCAAGGGCCCTCACGCTTCTCAGGTTTCATGTAGTATTTATTTTAGGCACTCACATTTCTCATCTGTGAACTTCACACCATATGTAGAATGAGTAACACAAGCCCTGCGTGAAAAAGCTCTCCAGGTAGTTTTAAATGTAACTTGGTGGACTGGGGGCATTATGGCCTTGAAAAATAGGCTTGCATGGGAAATGAAGGAATATTAAGCTTTGTTCATACAACAGCTGTCTGAGTCTTTCACTGAATAAGAATGGTCGTATTCTAATAAAATCACTGCTCTACACTTCTACCACACAAATTGTTTTGTAGTGTGCACTGTGCAGATCTACATTTTTCACAAATTATTGCTACTCTGCCATACTGTCTACAAGGAAACGTTCATTTGCTGTTTCTAAAGTGCACTTTTGTTAGGTCCGAGGCTCACAGTCAAGCTGAGCTGATGGATAGCAAGCTCATATGCCATGCAGCTTTGAAATCTGAAGGCTGAATAAAAATCCTGAAAACATTGTTTTAGTTCTCAAAACCTGACCAGGCAGAATTACTGAAGCAAATATATGTCTCTTGTTTATTTTCTCTGGTAGGGATCTAGAAAATATTTCATATGAAATGCTCTCTTATAGCATAACAATGAAAGAGAATAATAGAGAGGGATAAAAGAAATGCTTATTCTCCATTGGTGTCTTTTCTGAATAGGTGTTTCTAAGCATAACAAAACCTTTGGCATTTGCTTCTCGGTTTGCAGGTGAGGGGATTATGACAACCTTATGAAAAATCCTCACGTAAGTGTCCATAGGGGACACACTCTCTGGACTTGCAGCCGAATGATGTAGACTAGACAGTAAAACTGACATTCAGAAAACAAATCTGTTTGACTGCTTGGCAGTTCAAGCTTGTTTCTGGGAGGAGACAAATACTATGTTCTTGATCAGGAATATTGAAATATGCATGCAGTATGAAGCATTTCACTATTTCACTCGTTGCAATGGCAGATTACTCTTGTAGAATTGAATATGCTCACAGGCACATGCTGCGCTGAGGGAGCAGACCCTCTGCCAGTCCAGAGTGCTGTAGTGGAGCAATGTCAGTTTAAACAGAAGCATTGTTATCCTCCCCTTCCATCTTTATCTGTTTGCAACACTCTGCTTTCATGAGTGCTCTGTGTCCAAACTTCCTTTGGCAATCAGCTATCTTGATTTTGTCCTTTATTGAAGGTAATTCTGGGGGTTTCATCATTTAAAAACAAACAAACAAAAAACCAACAAACAAAAAAAGAAGAAACCACTTCAAACCCTTTTCTGTGAGCTCTACATGTCGTGTACAATCTGTAATAGGCAATGCTGTGAATGAGACAGTTCACTACTATAAAGCTAATGAAATACAAAGTGTAAGTGGTTTCATTATGCCAGCAGCAATTCTTTCTTATATTTCGTTGAAGTACTTATTCCATGGTATGCTTTACAGTAGGAAATTCTATTGAAAATTTTTTCTTCTTATTGAATTTGAGCTGTAAAAAGACATTGCAGAATTCTACTTCACGTATATATAATCTTCAAAACAAAGTGAATGAATAGAGTTGCCTGCATGGAATTAGGGTATTACAATAATGAATGCAATCATGTTGTGAAAGGCTTTTTATGTTGTTCAGACTCACATGAGAGTGCAGCAATATTTGTTTGGCAAGTAGCATTTTGGTATTCTCTGGCTTTCAAATTCCTAATCACAATCTACCTTAATGTAAAGGTTTTTTTTTTTTTAATATATCATTTGCATACACCTATATACATGTGCCAAATGTGTGTTTTTCTTTTTTTTTTTTTTTTTTTTTTTTAATGTGTACAGTTAATTAGCATGGCTGAAATCAAGCAGATGTTATTGACAGCAGAAAAAATTGTGCAATGGTGAATTCAGCTCCAGATGCTATAGCAAAGCTGTTCTTAAGCTGCTTTACATGGCACAACTACATGCATGTGCAGGTACCCTCGTTTGTGTGCACACACAATACATGGATAAAAGCAGGTACTGCATGTGTGTTTGGAATTGGCCTGTGTCCATGCGCACTTCTTTTCTCTAACTGCGACAAGCAAAAACTGTGAGGCGCGAGGAGGAAGGGCGCAGACATCTCCTGATTCATGTGTCATCTCCGACGCAGCTCACTGCATTGCAGGTCTTCTGCTGCCAGTGCAACTGAACCATGATGAGGAGGGACCACCCTCTAATGGAGAAAAACAGTATTTCGGTTTCGGGCCTCATTTGAATATTGCCTTTCAGCTGTGCCTTTGTGGCGGGGTTGCAGTGCGGCGCAGGGAAGCAGAGACCACACAGCGCCTCGGCACAGAAGGGGCAATTTACAGACAGCTGGCCCAAAGTGTGTCAGCTGCTTTCCATTCAGATTCCTCCCGTTACTTTAATCCTGTGGCAGAGAACCTCCTCTCTGAGTTTAGTTTTCAGTCAGTTTGTGTTTTGTGAGTGTCAACAAACATTTTAGACGTGTAAATCCTACTGGCATAAATGGACATTTCCCCTCTGAATCTCACCAAGAAAAGCAGTGTTCTTGGTTGAGAGAATTCTGAGTCCAGCAGTGGTGGGTGAGAATTCTATTTATTTTTGAAGCCTACATGCATTTCAGATTAGTTTTGCAGATGAAAAGAAAGACAATTTATCCTTCTTGGAAGCTGACTTCAGCATCATGCATGGAAAAGCTCTAGCTCCACAAATACATGCCTCCAAATTAAACAAATATTTCCTTCAACAGTTCAAAAAGTAAATTTCCACAAGTAATCTGTTTGTTCACTGTTTGGTTTTGGTTTTTTGTGTTTTTGTTTTTTTCAGTTGATATATTAATTCAGAAATATCTGTTAATGCAGTTCAGAGGGATATACAACAGGAAATACCCAAACAATCTCTCAGAGAAGTGACATGAATGTTACACTGTATGCGCACATGACCTCCTGAATTTTTGCTACTATTAGGTATTTCTTTAATGAACATTGAAAACACTTAGCCAATAGTACTAATTCACTTAGATTCAAACCACTACAAGTCCATAAGCATAAGATTATGTGTATTATCTTTTTAGTTAAGGTTAACCTTAAAAGGTTATAAGCTACACTTTCCAGTCAGTGGGAAAATTCAAAATTCATACCTGCAAGAGTCTGTAGAGCTGTTGTAATGAAAGATAATTGTCAAATGAAATTAATGAAAGCATTGTTATCCAGTTTGTAAAAGATAATTACATTTCATCTCTCTAAAATCCTCTGATTGCTTCAAGAGCAAATGAAAACTAAAATCCTAAAATGCTGTGTGTTACTATAACATATTATTGAAAGCAGAGGTTGTGAAAAATTCTCTAGTATTTTATTATTTCTTTTCATTTTAAATGATGAAAGAAAATGGAAGAAAATACAGTAAATATGTATTTAAGTAAATACAGTAAATAAATATGTACAGGTACACATACACACACATATATAAACAGACATATATGTGACCTTCTTGAGGATTATTATAGATGGGTTAGAGGGGAAATGATACCAGTATACAGTAGAGAAGATTGCTTATGCACTCCCCTGTGCAGGAAGCACTCACTTGATGTCAAATAAAGCAGCATACAATATTTTGTCTTTTTTACCACTTCTCTGTCCAGGTGGTATATGTGTGCAATATTCTTTGCAGTCAGAAGATAGCATGGACTGCAACTGGGAGGAGGGATGCCTGGGGGGAAGGTCTGGCCCTGCATGTGTAAGAAAAGCCAGCTGCAATCTGGTTCAGAATTTCTGCTTTCTGTTCTTAAATTTGTGAAGTACTCTAGGATGATACTATGTAAACAAAATATATTTAAATTCTCATCTAAATGTCTCAAACCTGTAGAAGTAATTGAGAAGAGAACAAAAAGAGAAGAGAGAATAGTCTGAGTAATACACTTTCACAAATCAAGAGCTGCAATAAATAATAATATATAATATTTTATTTATTCAGCTGAACCAATCTCTGAAACAATGCTTACATTTTTTTATTCCATTGGCTTAGAAAGTTGGTAAAAAGGGTCATCTTAAAGAAGTGAGATGGTAGAGTTTACTGACTCAGGCCCATGCAGCTTTGCATTTCAGCTATTACTTTTCTGCCTAATAACTTGCATGGCTTTTATCCAGAACTAATTTTGTGCGGATGGAGGTGTCAGTAGCTGTGCTAATACACTAATGCATATTCAGTTTGTAACACACTGGTCTATAGAGTTCTGCAGTCAGTCTTCCTACTGCCACTACTTGATCTGAAAACTAGTCTGGTATTTATAAAATAGAACTCCTAGAGCTCCTAAGGCATTGGATTTTTGGATTATTTTTCGCATTTTGCCAGGAAAGCAGGGAATGTTGTGCATTGCAATCCCAGCATGCTAGAAATCAGTGACCAAAATACAGTATGAAGATTTACATTATGAGATTAATTTCCAAATTTAGAAGAGGTACATCATAAAGACATTGACTGAGGAGTTTTTGGATGATGTCTGCCTCCATTATATTTATGTGAACCCCAAATGGAAGCTGGTTTTCTAAAGTGCCACCTCTAGTTAGAGTAATTTTTTATCTCCTGGGAACAATTCACCCTACAAGTCTCAGATAGCTGATCTGTATCTTTAGATATCTGTACCTTTAGAAGGTGGAATCATTCCTTTCAAAGCATGTCTCTCTTCTTTTACCACCGTGGGAGCATGAATAATAAATTTGTCTTAAATACCTAATTTTCTGTTGTCTAAAGTAGGATGAGATCCACATTACACAACCAGATTAGCATTTAGACCCAGATTAACCACACAGAAAGCTAGCTACAAAGCAATTGGGGAGCAGTTGGGGAAATCTATGCTAAAACTTTTATATATGGGCAATAGCCCTTCATGTGTCTTCATGGAGGTTTAAAACAATGCTGATGAAATAGCAACCTCAGAGAGCTATTGTGTGTCCTCACACACCTGACATTAAAAATAGCTTTGAGAGGTTATAGGTAAAGAGTTTGTAGAAATGTAAATGAAAATTCATTGTGTGGTAGCGTGTTGCTCACTTTCTTTGTCCATTTCTTTCTTTTTTAAAACAAATTTGAATTGAGTGGCGGAAGGAAGTGGCGGAAGGAAGGAAGGAAGGAAGGAAGGAAGGAAGGAAGGAAGGAAGGAAGGAAGGAAGGAAGGAAGGAAGGAAGGAAGGAAGGAAGGAAGGAAGGAAGGAAGGAAGGAAGGAAGGAAGGAAGGAAGGAAGGAAGGATGGGGTGGAGGAGTGAAAAAATATTTTATCTGGAACACAACCTTCATACATCCTCATTAGTGTTTTCCCAGCTTTTTCCAAGTATGGGTATCCTGTTCCTTTGAAATGTTGCTGCCAGCAGTGTTATTGGGTGCAAAACTACTTACCTCTCTTGGCTGCTTTGGAGTCTTGTGCATGTACTTTGTCTGAGATATTTTGCCATTGTCAGAAAATTTCCATTTGATTTAAATACACTGGGTTAAATCAGGTGGCAGTAACATCACACAGTCCTGGCTTCTAAGCAACTTTCAAGAGTATAATTCTAGTCAGAAGAGACTATTCAATTTTGTTTTAGCAGAGCACAGCTCATCTAATCCTTTTAAGATTTAGAATCAGTTATCCATGTTCTTATTTACTTGAACTATCATACTAAAGCACTAAAAGTGCTTTATCACCTGATTAATTAGGAAGCAAAACAGAAGCAAGTTGTCTAATCAATTCCACATTCTTCTTTCTCACCTGTCAATAATGGGCTACCTAGCTCCACATTTTGAACCAGCACAACACCAATTTCTTACAGGAGAAAAGATTAATCTGGGAGAAATATTGCACATGTTCACTGGGAAAACTTCCAAAGATAGACTACAGGTAATTCACTTGTCTTCTTTTAAAGAACTTTGGGGCACAGAGGACTTTGCATATGACAGGGTCTGGGACATGGTAATCAGTTAGAACATCCCAGCAATGCAGATGAAAAAGTTCAGAATCTGCTGTTCTGAAAGCACCTTTCTTCCAGGAAAAAAAAAATCCAGGGTTCATTAACAAAGCTGCATCTCCTGGTTTGCCCCAACTTCCTCGACACAGCATCATTGTTTGCTACCCCCGTGGACTGTTCTTAGCCACACAGTCAGTGGGAGGACACACAGCTCCATGTCACTGTTCATCAAATGCTTGTGATTGTCTCTGGTGTTTTCTCAAGGAAGGCTGTTATTACCCAGCCACAATGATTTTATTTAAAAGCAGTTCCTGCTCTATCCAGCGGTTCACACTGTTGTACATATAGACACAAACCATTATGGTATGCAAACCATAAGTTTCTCTATTGACTTTTACCTTACATTGTCCTTCCCTTGTCCAGTCTTGGATTGTATAACCATGGTTTTATTTTGACTTAGCTTTTCAGAAATCCATGTAAAAGAGTGGAAAATATTGTAAAAAACAGAACTTTTTCTCATTTATACAATATTTAGAGGCAGATATTATTCACATAGGCCCTGGAGCCAACAATTTAACTCGATCTCCAAAAGGAAAAAATAATTTGAATAGGATGTGGTGGTCAATAATGCCATATTACTATGCTTTTCTCCATGTGACACACTAATATATCAATATACAAAAAGTAAAACAGTTGTTAGTATCCCAGAATCTCTTGTACAGTTTCTAACTACAGGCATATTTTTCATATGTTATCACTCAGCATAAATCTGGGAGTAAAAGGCCAAAAATGCCTTCCCATTTCACTACTGTACTGAAACACCATAAAGTTTCTACTCTTAAAAGTCTGTCAGGTATGAATGAGGGTCAGAGGAATACAAAACTCTTACCCATGAGGTTAGGAAAAGTAGATCCTTTAGCAGGAGAAATGTTGCAGCACGGATTGGGCAACACCAAACAGAGAAAAGCCACAGGGAGTGATGGTGATGCAGCTGTACTAAAGGCTTCTATGAGTGATGGTGCCAGCAATGAAATTGTCTGTAGTGGAAGTAAAGGACAAAGCCAAAAAAATAATATATGTCTATCCTGAGAAAAATCATGGTGGTTGCCTTTCTGTTGGCAAGAGGACAGAGAGACTTGTTGAAAACAATTTTTGGTGAACAGTGACCTTTATAGAAACATAATTTGGGAATAATTTGCCTTTAACCAAACTACCTTTATAAAACATAAAATTGAAGGATTTAAATACAAGAGGAAGAAGGGACTAAAAAAAATGGGCAAATATTCTTGGGTTGCTCTTTGCCCTCAAAGCTCTGTTTTTCTTTTGTTTGTATCCTCAAATAAGGTAGCAATTTTCAGCAACTTGTGCTTTATTCAGAGATCAAATTTTGAGTTAATTTTGAAGCAGTTTTTAAAGTGCAAGCCATGAATATGCTGAAGTACCTAGCTCACCAAACAGACTTTTAGGCAAAAGTTTTGCAGGTTATGTTATACACAGTATTTGTGCAAGCCTTTTATTTTCAAGAACATGCACTTGCCAGCATTTATATCCAAACAGTTACATGGATGTAGATGTTCTATGAAGCAAAATTTGTGTACCTAAAAACAAAAAAGCAACTTTTTGGAGCCTAAAACATTTGATTAATTTTAGGCAAAATCTCAAAAGGAATTATTTGTTATTTTTTCTATGTACGTGCTCACACAGATCCAGGCTCCACCCCCTCATGGCTACTGTGAAAAAAATTAACACTGTCCTAGCTGAAACTAGGCATAGATGTATGTGGGGGAAAAAAGGAATGTGGTATTGATTTGGAGTGATTTAGTCTCCTCTCAAATAAGCCATATGACAGACAGAATGGGTTGATATTCTTTTCAAAGGCAGCCATAAAGCAAAAAACCCAGCCCCAAAAATAAACAGAAAATTCATATTGGAAAAAGTAATAATAGTAAAATGAAAAACTCATTTTAATAGTGTGAGAAGTGTGTATAGCTGATTGTGTATTGAAGGCCTACCTAATTCAAGGCCTACCTTTGAATAAAAAGACTTAAATTTAAATCACAAAAAAAATATTCATCCTTTGCTGTTGAGTGTCCCTGAAGTCTTAGGAAATCCATACCAGTTTAAAATATTAAAACAAATTCTTGTTAAAAAGTAGATATACAAATTACTATAACATTTCGTTTCTAACATTTTCCTTCAAGTGCTGAATACCTTATAACTGTTTTACCTGATTAATACAAACATAGTGTTCTTAGTGACCACAAATGAGAAAATTGGGCTTTTGTAAATCAGGGCACACCATTCCCAAATAAGGGTGACATCTTAATGCCAATATTTCCTGCTAGATGCTCTGAGAATTGGCTATTTCAACCACCTTTGTATTGTTACCATTTGTTGGTTATCCAGTGAAGTCCATATTTGCTTTTGTTGCCATCTTGTTCTGTCCCTTTCACAGATTGGGAGCCATCAGTCACTCTGAAGTCTTCCAGGTTTGCTTATTCACTCCTCTCCCCTTATGTTCTGCTGTCTTTTGTGCTCACTCCCCCTCCCTCAATCTAGTCATCATTTATCTTGTGCCATCACTTAGGTGGCTGCTTTTTAATTTTAAGGGCTACTCTGTCATTCAGAGGGATTTTATGTCATTTACAGTAGGGTAAATAGTGATCCAAGCTGAAGATCTAATCTAATTTGCCCCACTACACAGGCATAGAGCATGTTAAACTGAACTGTGCAGCAGTCAGGAGCTAACAGGGTTCAGCATGTACACTCCATTTCACTCCTTTTACTTTTTACTTTATCTTCTTTCTTTCACCTTCCTAACTGTTTAATAATTTTTTTTGGTAAAAAGGAACATTTTTAGCAGTCCTTATTTTGATTTGGCCATTCCTCTAATATATCTGGAATATGCCACAAAAAAAAAAAAAAAAAAAAGAATATTTTTTAAAACCCCGAAACCAACAGTAAGGACACAATAGGATTTTCACCTTATATACAGCTCCCTCCTCCACTCTGTGGAGTCACCTGGGCAGGGAAAACTGTAGTTCAGAATCTGCTTCTGTTATCAGAGCAGTGGGGGTGTGATGGGTTTTGTGATCATAAACCTGCAGGATTCAATACACCAGACTAATTCTGCTTATAAAGGGTGTTTACATATTGGCATGATACAGCTCAAATTTCCATATGAAAATTAGAGATAAATTAGACTAAAGTTACAAGATCCTTTCTCTTCAATAACATTTTATCCTTAGAATCAAATAGCTTTGTGGGAGAGTAAGGGGCAAAATGCAACCTTCAAAAATAAAAGATGGATGTGTAATGTGTTTGGGGTCATTATTTTGGAAACTGGTCTTCTTATCTGCAAGAGGCTTGACATGGTCTGTCATGGTCCTCCTGGTTTCCTTTGGTGCATTCCAGACCCATTCCTTTCTCAGCCTTCTTTTTGTTTTCAATAAAGCAGAGCGAGGCTACTTGCTACTCTTTCTCTTCTCCACATAAATTTCTTTTGTAGAACTCTGGACAAATTATATCATTAATAAAGAACTTGAAATAATGTTGACCTCCCTACGAATAAATTGACTGTGTTAACATTTAGCTATCAGTCCTTCTAGGCTTGTGCTTTTGATCACTTTTTTATAAATAGCCAAGAAGGAATGCATTTGAAGTCCTATTCAGTTTGAATGTGTTGCCATAATCAACCTTACACTCTATTATTACTTGGAAAGTTTTGACTGATCTAAGTGTGTAATCAGCTATTGATTCATGTTTAATAACAGCCATATCGGGATAGCAGTCAAAGCTTTATTATTTTGCATTTTTTGCCCTTAAATCACTTGCATTAATCATGTTTGATGACTGCATATTCAATACTTATGGCTTTCCTTTCCTTTCTCCTCTCCACCTCCTTCATTTCCCACTTCTATAACTTTGATCTTTTATTGTCAAGTCTAAAAATCAAATAAGTCTTGTTTTGCCTTATTCATTTAAATGTCAAAGGATCAAACTGTCAGTATCTGCTGCAGAGTCCCTAACACAGGCAAAATAGCAGATATGCTGTACAAAGACGAGGAAAAGAAGAGGGATAATCACTCCTGTGTCAGTGGAATACTGTATCTGTGCTTTCTATTCAATCTCACTATTCCATCAAACTCTACTGGGTTAAATTGAATATATAAATAAATTGAACCTTAATTCTTCAGATTTAAATTAAGTCTAGGACCCAAGGTCAGAAAAAATAATGTTCAAAAACCCACATCTCTGGAAGTGAGATGCTTCTCTGTGGGAATATTTGCTCCTTTTTCATCCCAAGATGAAAAATGAAAAAGATGTCTATTTGCTTTTTCACAGGATACAAAATTGGATGAAAATATCACAAGAGATTTTTCATTTTTCTTGGTACTCTTAGTGACCAATATTGCATTTACAATAGTAAGACACAAACTTTTCTAAAATAGTAAGCTTTGCCTCTGGATTCATCCCAAAGACAGGGAACACAAGGGTTAATACTTACAGTCATAACAGAGTTCCAGGGAGGAATTTGCCTATTTTCAGAATTAGAAATTGAAGAAACTACAGAAAAGAGACTTCTCTGCCTGAAATTATTCACCTGTCCCAGGATTCTGCCTTTTTATTAAGAGTTGTCTTCCCTTCAGTTTGAATGCCTGTAGTTTCAAGGGTCCTGCTAACTGCAATTTTGGTTCCCTTACTCTGTGCTGATGCTGAGCTGGGGAGTTTCATCACTGCTCTGGATGCAGCAGGGTCAGAACTCCTTGCAATCAGCAAATCTTACTTTCTTGGGTGAGTCATACCTACAACAACATTTTGCACTGCTCCCTGAGCCTGTTCTACCAGCTGCTGACCACTCTTCTCAATGAAAATCATCAAGATTGTCTAAAGTAATAACCTGTCTTACAAACTCAACACACTCAACCCAATGGCAAACACTGGGAAACCCCCAATGTTTAATAACAGTGGAATCTGGTAATTACTCTTTAAAATAATTAATCCACCATACATTTCATTTAAGGAATGTAGAAAGATCAATATTAATTCACCAAATATTAATGTCACTATGTTATACAAAATTACAAGAGCCTGAGATGGCAACTGACTTGATGGGGGACCATTTAAAGAAACATTTCTCCTGGTAAAACTCTTATTCCAGCTGCCTTCTCAATACATCTTAAATACTTGAAGACAGTTAATTATGAGAAAAATGAAGATCGTGTGAAGGAAGATGTACGTATAGTATAAAAAAAGTTAATATTTTCATTAATTGCACTCCTTAAAGTAAATATCTCAATTCCAGCACTTGAGAGCAATGATTATTTCAGTGAAATAAGGAAAGATAATATTTTTTATCTTCTTAATAGTTACAGTCAGTATTTATTGTGGAATAGAAACAGTGAAGACAAATGACCTGTTTTTAGAAACCTTGTGGTTCTTTTTCCCCTCTTAGGTTGACTTCTCTAATTGGAAAGGAAAAAAAAAACAGTCCTATCATGGAAATTATCCAGTCAATGGAGCTGGAGATGGAAAGAAACACCTTGCAATAAAGAACCTGTCTGCAAGGGATGAACTTGCCTGTGCAAAGACATATTAGAAATAGGCACACAGGTAGATACACAACTCTATACTGATAACAGCCTTGTTACAGAAGGGAAAGGTCAATAATGTATTACATCATCTACCAGAAGTAATAATCTCTGAGAACTAGAAATCAAACTATGACTGGATTATTAATTCAGTCAGAATGAAGATGCACTTGAGTGTTCTTTAACCTAAAAGAAGAATCTTCTGATGCCAAGATTCATAAAGGCAAAAGAAAATCAAAATGCACTCCTTGAGAAGAAAGTTATTAGCAATATTGGCATTATCTCAGCAAAGGAGCTGCATTGATCTTAAAGTCTTAAACACTTAAGGTTTTCTTAGTTTTATATCTGTTCTTTAACAAAATTTTATAATCAGAGAAGTTATAATTATAGACTTATGATAGATCAATCAAAATATTTTTGATGTGCTTCCGAATCATGAAACACATTTTTCTATTGCACTGTCTCTTTCATCTGGCTTTAGCCACTTTATCCCCATTTACTTGAAGTAGCTCTTTACAGATGTCTTCTATGTATTAACGGACAGAGAGCTTCTGACTCAATCTCAAGACCCCCTGAAGAGTGATACATAAGCTCTCAACCTCTGACCTGGATCCTCACCTTCTTCTTAAACTTCCCATCTGCCAGGACTTGCAGTGGTGGCTCTGGTGGTGGCAACATGACTACCCTTCTGAGTTCAGCATACCCTCAAAACCAGTTCCCAAAAGGATTGCATTTCCAAGTCCTGAGTCTGACTACATGTCCTTTAAAGTTCATAATACAGAACTGATGAGTCCATCACCTGGAAGATGATACAATAGCAGCCTTCAAGGTTAGCCCTTTTCCTGTCTCAGAATCCTTTGCAAAAATATACCAATGCACTGACTTCCTACACTTTTTTATTGCCCATTAATAATACAAATGACAATTCTGTCTGCAAATATATAGCATGTCAACCATCTGTGAGAGAAGACGAGTGGCTTGACAGACCCTCATCTTCTAAATCCCTACAAGTACTCTTTGAGCTTCAAGAACATAAAACCTTTCTGAAGGTTTTTAGTTGCCCTCAATACAACCAATGCTGGGCTCAGTATATTGGGTAGGTGAGACGAGAGACAAAGTGCTTCCTTTTGTGACTCAAGCAAAGTTATCTCAAAGCTACAAGGCACCAGCTTTCCATGGAATTTTGACTTCTTCCTACCTTCACAGCTAAACATTACACAAGCAAATTGACCTGTACTTCTTCATGATGTTCAATCCACTTCTTATTTCAGACTGCCTGATGAGAGTACAATGGCTTGAATGATTTAAGGTTAGGAAACAGGAAACATTAGGAAACAGGAAATTAGGAACAGGATCCTAATTCTAATCAAAATTAGTCAGGATCTTCTGGAGATCTGATAACCTTAAAGTGACTTGTTGACTATCCTTAAGAGGTGAACAGAGGGATCCTAACCTCTAAATCAGTCTCAGAACCATCCTAAACATCATCAAATCCTACCCTCAACTACAGATATCACCACTGCCAGCACTCCTCTCCAGCCTGAATAGGAGACTATCATATGCCACTAATTTCACCATCAGTATGAGCCCATCAAATGATGGTCACTGGCAGAATTAGAGCTGTAAAAGAACTGTCACTGTCATCTTTCTCGGTGTGCTTTCTCCATTACTGTGAGCATCCAGACTGAATTCCAGCACTGCTCTCACCTAAACCCTAAGACCACGGTGAAGGGATCTATCCTTCTTAAAGAAGATCCCTTCTCAACTTAAAGAAAGTTGAGACCATGGTGGTTATGAACACTAACTCTATTTTTTCATTCTGCAAATTCAGGTATGTTGGTTAAGTGGACCAGTGAAGCTTGTAATTCTCAAACCCTGTAAGCTTGTGCAGGGCCCTCAATAAAGGGCCATAAGGAAGAGGATAAGTCTCATAATGAAGCCAGCTTCCTAATCCATTGAAGTCTGCAGTATATGCCAAAATAAAAGCTCCCAAATGAATTAGAGAATCAAGTTGCAATCATAACACCCTTAACTACTCTCACAGTCCTTATAAATGCCCATGCCTGTGAAGAAACTGACTTCCTACATGACTGCAAGTCCTTGCAAGTCTCACTAGTAAACTGGAAAACACAGGTTTTTCAAGCCCTTTTTATCCCTAACCCTATCCTTACTATAATGGTAATTAGAGCCAGGAAATAAATCCTTGTGCTAAATGAGATCCTATTATTTCAATCCTATTAACACTATGGCCTCTTCCTAGCCCTGTAGGCACTCTTGAATCCAGAAGTAATCATGGCTCTGAATGTGTGCATTCTCAAATTCTAACCCTAGCAACACCCCTGAATTCTAACCCTAATTAAACTTAACGTTAATTATTGAAGTACCAGTTGTATCTTAAAAGAGAACATGAGTCATTGGACCTTTACCTAATTCTGTGGGTCCTTCAGTGACTGTTAATAAAATGGAATTTTGAAGGTTTATTCCCAAGTCATTCCCCAAACTCACACTCTACTTCAGCCTCTACTTACAGCCTGCAGTTAATGAAACATATGGTACTCTCTTCTGTGCACAGCATTCCCTTTTCCAAACTTCTAACTCTGCAGTAATGAGCTGAATTTTTGAAGCTTTATATTCCAAAATACTACACAAAATAGCAGCCCTAGCTCTAAAGTTAATTGTAGCAGAGAGACCAGTTCTTACTAGTTTTACTAAACCAAAATCTAATCCAGACACCAAATCTAATCCAAATATGAGGATGGATTGGTAACCATATAATAAAAAACAAAAAAAAAAAGGTGGGGGGGGAATGGACAGAGAAAACCAAAAAAACAAAACCAGAAAGAAAGTTAATAACAAAGCAGAAACAAAAAGCAGCTTTGATCCTCATCAACTGTCTCTCATTCCCTTTCTCCAAGGCCTGTAAATGTTAACAATAGATTACAGGAAACCAGCAGGTTTTAGAAGTTCTGAATACCTATTTCTGTCTGGTTCATGGGCCTTAGAGAACCCAGTAACAAATTAGATAATTAGAGGCTGTATTCCCAAACTGTAGTCTAATCTGGAAACTTTTTATTATAGTTACTAATCTCTACACAAAAAGACAATCTGACAAATTTTTTGCACCATCTTCCTGTCTAACTTCTTGAACCTCAAAAAATCCAGCTACAGATTTGCTTTCAAACCAGTAGAGACCAGATCCTTAATCCCCAGCCTTAGTTACCACCAAAAGCCCAATCTATGCAATAAAGAATAATGAAAAGGTGTTGGCCTAACCCAAGCAAAGAATCAGGTATTAAGGTAGCCTCTTGGTATTTCCCTAGATGTAATCTTGATTTGAAATATTCCTTCTCTACATGTAATTAGAAATAGAGCTGAGACACATTCTGACATTAGATACAAATACAGGGGAGTAGAGATGCTGCTGACACCTCTTTCCACTTTTCCTTTCTTTATAACATGAAACAATCAGCATGTGTGACACTGTTCAGTTTATAGCATGAGAGTCTTTGCAAATTTTTGATAGTGAAATGGTTTTAGAAGACTGTGTAGGGTGAAGGGAGCTAAAACAAGTATGGAATTTTCTATTCTGGGTAATGATAGAATCAGTCTAGTTCAAAATATTTTCAGAAGTACAAATTTTGAATTTTTTTTTGGAAGGAACAAGACAGCTCATTGCAATATTGGAGATAGAAATAAACTAAGATTTGCTTAATGTAGGCAAGTGGAGGACCAAAACCTGGTAGTAATTTCCACAGTTAAATTCTAACAGCATTATGAAATATGTTTGTGTGGTACATCCAAGAGGAGACATCTCCCTCCTTTCCTTGTCCGCTAGCAGTCTAATTGCAGCATCCATTTTCAGATGTAATGCTCTGTTTGCAAGCAGGGAGAAGGA
>NW_005054406.1:480090-492906 GCF_000277835.1 Geospiza fortis | reverse complement strand
ACTGCATAAAACAGATTTAATAATCCCTGGTGTTTGAGGCAGAACAAACCCCATGCAATAACCCAAGGCCAGACCCTCAGCTACTGTTAATCTGCAGATCCACTAAAGTCAGTTCATAACCTGAGGCTATGGATTCTCAGTGCACACTGAGAACTGCAGGATCTTGTACAGGTTTTGAAGGTTTCCTGATTATTTTAAAAATAATTCACAAATCCTTATCCCTAGACATGTATTGTATGTGTCTAATTGATGCACAAACTCAGAGGATCATTTGCCTCATACTGTACCTGACACATAATTTCTCAAAGAGAGATTGCTATTAGTCATCTCTCTTCCATGCTTTGCACAGGTCACTAAAGGAGCATCAATCTATACTAAAATAAATTTTAATCTGATTACAGCTACAGTGGTGTAAATGCTTCAGTTCAGTGGAAAATCACCTGTAAAATAGATTTTCTAAACTGTTCCTTCCCCTTTGTTCCTTTTTTATTTGCAGAAAAAAATAGAACAATCTATATTTGAAATAAAAGAAAACAGTTCATAAAAAAAATATGTATTGTAACTTGGTTGTTGAAGGATTGCAAATAAAAAGGTGCAATGAACAAAACAGTGTCACCCTTTTGAATATTAAAAAATCTCAGAGAATTTTACACACTGTTAATTAAACCTTATGACACATTAACAGTAATATGTTAAAAAAAATATATATAGGCTGTATTTTAGCAGTATATAATCTGAGTCGTATACACACCCTCCACACTGTAGGAGAAAATATTTGCAAATGTCAGCAGTACATCTGTGGGATCCAGGACACAGGACTCAGTTCCCCATGCAGCTGATGATTTCTTGAAGTAATTTGGGGCTGCATTATCAAAACAACTCTATTTTCACCACAACAAGGCTGTTTATTTTCAGGCTTATCCAAAGTCCAATGCTTTTTCTCTTCCTATTCCTTTCTTGTGTTATTTACTGATGAGCTTGGAGAGGACTATATATTCTGTAAGCTTAGCTCTGTAAAAGGAATTTATTTTGAAACACTAGTTGATTTTCAAAACATGTCAGTCACTCATCTCACACTTCCTTATTAGTTAGAAAGAGGTATTACTGCTTCCTTCACCTTGCACAGCAATCTCTTTCAGAAATAACTGTTTATTGCTTTGTGCAGTGTATCAGCCAGAGCACAGTCTACATCTACACTTGCAGGTGTAACGTACCTGGGGGCTCAATACCAGTTTGCTGGGCTGCAGCCAGTGGGTGACAGGGAGCGCAGCCACTCCTCCCTTTCTGCTGCCCTCCAGAAGAGAGCCACAACATGCAGGCTGCCATCAGGAAATAATTCCAAACTGCCCAACTGAACTACCTGAGAGGATATTAGGTGGCTTCACTCCAAACACAGTGGGAGACTGCTCTACCACCTCGACACCTCCTGGTGCAGACCAGGAATAATGAACAGACCAGGAAACTCATACCCTGTACATGTATAGAGAAACATGAGACACTTATGGAAAACAGGCTCTGTAATGCATTGCTGCTGATAATGACCTTGTGCTGGTTTTGGCTGGGATAGAGGTGATTTACTTCATAGTAGCTGGTATGGGGCTGTGTTTAAGATTTGCGCTGAAAACAGTATTGATAATTCAGGGATGTTTTTGTTATTGCTGAGCAGAGGTTGCACAGTCAAGACCTTTTCTACTCCTGATATAACCTTTCCAGCGAAGAGGCTGAGGGTGTACAGGGGGCTGGGTGGGCAGACAGCCAGGAGAGACCACAACTGACCCAAGGAATATTCCGTACAGTGTGATGTCATGCTGGACATATAAAGCCAGCTGAACACCTGCCTGCCTATGGAAAGGGATGAAATTTCATGGTTTGCTTTTGCTTGTGCATTCAGCTGTTTGCTTTACCTACTAAACTGTCTTTATCTCAACCAATAGATTCCCTCATCTCAGTGGTAGCTGCATCCAAAACGCTGTGTTCAGTCCTGGTCTAAACAGACGGAAGAATAAAAGGTAGTATAGGGAAGGGTGGCAAGGATGATTGAACCTGTGCAAAAAACTCATAGCATGCATAGAAAGAAAAAGATAGTTTATTTTAGCTAGGAATTATTATTGTTATTATTAGTATATTACATTAAGTGTATCTCATGAGACCATAAGATGATGTGGTCTCCTTGCTGAATGATACTGAAACCTAAACACACCTCAGAGTAAGTGATCTTTATGGCAAGAATATCCTGTACTTTGACATGAAATATCAGGGTTTACATAAGCTGGTATCATGTCGGGACCCAGGACACACCTCTGGCTGTCCAGGACACCAGGACCCCTGCTAGGGGTCTCAGAGACCCTGTCACAGAGCCCAAGACACCTGTGGTTTTGATTATGACCCATGGAGCAAATTACCAACCTTATATGAAGATCAGCAAGCCACAACAGTTTAGGTAGAATAATAGTGAAATTATCACGGGCTGGAAAAGAAGATTTTGGGTTTTTTGGTATGGGGGTTCAGGAGGCAAGATGGAGGGAACTGGGTGTGTCCAGCCTTTCTCCTTCTTCTTCTTGGTCTCCATCTTCTGCTGTGATGTTGGCACTTGGGGATTGGTTTAGAATAGACGTGCACTGTCTAACATGGGTGATAGGTATTGGAAAGTAAAGGTAAATATGATATACGTGATTTGTAGTATAAAAGATGACGCAGCCTTGGGAGCGGTCGGAGAGCGTCGTGGCTGCCTTGCTGGTCAGACCTCTGTCTGCCAGGGAGAAAATTTTGTAGATAAGACTTAATAAACAACCTGAAGACCGAACAACAAAGAGTCCAGCCTCATTCTTCAGAGCCTGGGGTCGCTCCCTGGACCACCCAACTCACCTCGGGGGCAGAGAACAAGCAGCCGACCCCGAGAGTATCAGACATGAAATTTGTACTTTTGTGGACCTGGGAGACACTCTGGCACCAGGTGATTCCTGACTGCCTACTCCTTTTCTGAGCTCTGCAGCCATAAATTAACGCCATGTGAAAGTGTTGGATATACAAGGGGAAACTCCTCTCAGGAAATCTTCTAATATAGAAGCATCTCTTGCCCTGGAGAAAGGGGGAAAAATAGGGAGAATACAGCATAAGCATAAGTCTGCTGTGGAATTTCTGGTACCAATTAAACATTACACAAGTTACTGTAATATTGCAGTTGCGATGTTTTTTCAGAGCATTTCTTGAGTAAAATATGTTGTTTGTCTCCTTCAGAATTAAAAATCTGATTTTTTTTTCACATAGAGGATAATAATCTCCTTAACTGAATTTTTTTTCATCATTGGAACTTATCTGAAAACTGTTTCTAAAACCTTCGTTCTTATGATGCCTCACTCCTGGCTAACTAATTTCTCTACATTTCCTATTCTATTCCCAATTATAGTTTTCTTTCTCCTCTTCTTTCTCAACAATTATTTCCAAATTCTTACTTATAAACATTGTCTCAGTCTGTTTTTTTTTCCTTGTATAAATATCTTGCACCCTTATTTTCCTCATATCTCTCAAGTGTTGTTTCCTCTTTTACTAAGTCTGTCTGTCCCCTATAGTTATTTTTATGGCATCTATCCTAGATGTGTATCCCCATTTTTTTTTTCATTTGTTGTTTCCCCTGCACAATTCAGCAGGTCTGTGTAGAGCAGCTACAACCTCTGGGAAGATGAGGGAAATTGATAGTGGCCATTGACAGATGGCCTCTTTTTCCATCTGATAATCATGCTAAAATTGCAATGAAATCTTAGAATCGTCATAAAAAAATACAACTCTCCAACAGCATGAAAATTAAGTCACAACCAGGTTTAACCAAACAGTAAAATTATAAATCTCTCCAAATAACTCTAAAAACAAAAACAAAAAAAAATATGCATGCTAAACAACTATCTCCAACTTTTGGTCTTGCCAGGAAAATGTTTAGGATAGGAAAAAGAGGAGGCTACAAAGTGGCACAGATTGTGAACTATGGGCTGTAGATAGAGCTTGACAGATGTCCAGTGTTTGACAGGCCTCTAGCATGCAAATTACTCTCAGATTAGCCAGCACATCTCCAATAATAAAAGAGAGTAATGATTTCAGCTTTCTTATTTATTCATTTTACACTGAGTCTGAAAGCCATAAAACACTGCACTGATGGATGTAAATTGTCTCAGACAATTAGCTCCTATTGTGCAAAAGCAAATTTGAAGTCTCTCCAGTTTAATAAGCAAGATGCCTTGGATTGCATTTCAAATATTAGGGAAGTAAACAAAAAGAGAAAAAAAAGGCTTATAGCGGGCAGACAGATGTGTAATGTCCAGGGTGTGACTGGAAAGCACTGTCGGGAATATAAATGTGCAACAGGGCCACTTCAGCTGCTCAAATGCATATTTGCCTATACTTTCTGTAATGTTGAGTAATAATCTGTTCTTAAAATTATTAACATTTTTTTCTCTTCTCTTTATAGCATTTTTTGTTTTGATTGCTAGGTCTAGACAGAGTCATGATGTTTACCATTCCTTCACCAAACAGTTACTCAGTCTCTTCAGCTCAGAAAATCTCTCTGCAGTGTCTGTCAGATTTTTCAGTAAAACTTCCCCCAAAAGACTTCTACCAATGATCAGTCAGGGAAGTCATTCAAAACAGTTCATAAAATTTTCCTCCTATGGTGCCAAAGACAAGTCAGTCTAGACACTTTCAACCTGAATTGTGATATTTCCCAAGGTCTATTTTTTTTTACAATTTTAAGATTTCTTGGGAATGCACCATGGATTTGAAGCAAAAGAATGCACTGTAGACTTGAACAAAAAATTCGAAACCTAGCAAAGTGATACAAATTCATACATTATTGTTAATTGATTATTCATTCCATCTTTGCCTTGCTGAAATTTATTTCTCTTGTTTGTCCTGATAGATTTGCATTTGGAGGAGTGTTGAGCCCTGGTCATTCAGAAACAAATTTGAAGGAAGTGTGGGAAGTGATGGCTTAATCAGCTTCAGATTTAAAATATCCTTTATCCTTATAGACATTAAAAATTCATGGTTGCATTTATATAGATGAAAACCATGACAGATGCAGAGCAAATGTAAGGCATCCCATAAGCATCAGAATTGTCACCCTTTTGCTGGACTTGGGGAACAGGTGACACAGTGTCCCCAGCGTGCCAGAATGATGCTGTTGAAGCACCTAGCACCATCTCCTGTGCAGCATATCACAGCAGCTCAACACGTCCTCCTTCAGTTGTTTCAGGGCTGTCTGTCTGGTTTAGCTGTCTTAGCTTTGAAGTTATGTCAAAAGGCTCCATGAAGCTGACACTAAAACTGAAACAATAGCAAAGGCTGGAACTGGATGGTCTGTCCCAGTTTCTACAAATCAGATGAGAAAGGTAGTTGGGATCTACACATTTCCACCTCACTGCAGCACTGATAACTGTTCTTTTGCACTCCAGCTTTGTGTCATTTCACATCATTGGTCCCAAACCAGCAAGTAATTTTTTCAGTGTTGTGAGGGAAAATGTGAGATTAAAATAAATAATATGCTTAATATATAACAAACAACCAATAGAACAGAAAGAAAATCATCCTAGGATATCTTTTGGTGACCCTGACCTTTGATACCTAAGAGCATACTTCATCAGTAAAAGAGGGCTGCAAGGGATGTCAATTAGTTATTACAAGGAGACAGCGGTACCTGAAGACAAAGAGGTGGTTTTCCTTTAGCCTAAGGCTTTTTCCACTGCACTAACAGTGCAAATGAACTTACATAGTATGTGAAAATTGCATTTGCAGTTGTAGAACATCAAAATGGGCTATTGTCTATATATGTGAATTGGATTCTCTCTCTCTTTTTCCTGCGTTCCAACACTTCCAACTGCTCTTAAGAGGAAAAAGGTTCTGAAGGATAAAAATGTGGGTGTTAGAATGGTAGGTGCTGCTGCCTATTTCTAGTCCCCAACAAACCACTCCTGTCAAAAAGCAAGCTGAGTTAACATTCAGGCAATGCAGTCAAACCTCCACTCAACGCTCACCACAACTGGCTCAGTGATAGAGGCAAGAAAGGCTCTTTTGCAAGGTTTTATTCCAGCAGAGTAACACAGCAGCTGAAGAAACACCCTGCTAGAAAGAGGAGGAACCACATGGAGCCGGCAGCTTAAAAAGAGGAAGGGGTGGAGGGCGCAGCTGAGGACTGGGCAGAGGGGACTGGCTTCCAGGGAAAGGGGGGTGGCTACTAGGGATGCCAAGCCAGTGAGGAGACAGGGGAAGGACAAACCAGAGGAAGTTGTGACACAAACGCTCCATTTGGGAGTCAGTTTTTCCCCTAGGAGAGCTAACTCTATGGCGAGTAGTTACTGATGTTCCCAGGGCTGAGGGCTTAGGGATTGACCAAGGGGAGAGAGTTCATGGGATACTACAGAAGGACACACTTTGTGTGTTAACAGCACAACTGTGGTCAGCTTTTCCCACAGTGATTGTCTCAGCTTGCAGTTGGGCCCAAAACAATAGCTGTCTAAAAAGGGATGTCTCTGGAGGTTAATTCTTGGAGGTCAAGATAATTAAATGAATGTTTTGTTCAGCCAGTGAAAACTGAGAACAATGTATGTGACTTTGTACGTACAAGTACAAATTGTGTGTTTAGACCATAGACTCTCATGCTTCCTCAAGCTCCGAACTGTGTATAAACAGGCTATAGTCCTAATAATCTTTTTCTGGTAAACCAAATAGTAATGGCATTTGTTTCCTATATGTAAATTTAAATTTTTATTCAGTACATGTTATCTTCCTGCCTTTAGCAGATCTTCTTGAAAAAGTCCTTGAGAGAAGTCCCAAGAGGAACTGTTGACCATCTCTATAAAATATACACTCCTGTTTGGTAGTCTTACCTGCTGTCTTTTCTCCTTTCATCTATGGCTGGTCAATATCACATTCTTGTTCAGAAAACAATGTTCAGCACTTAAGAGTTTGTTTAAGGAAAGGTTGCACTTTTTTGTCCTGTGTTGTTTACCTTATGCTCTTAATTATTTTGTATTTCAACATTCAGCATAAGCTTTACATAACTTTACATTACTCCTCTTTCTGAAGAATCATCCAAACCATGTTTCTTTTTTAAGAGGAAGAAAGGACAAAATCTTTAGGCAGACCTGATGGTGCTAATGTCTTTTTTTTTCTCTCTGTTCTGTTTTTGTTTTATAGAGCTTGAGATCATTTTAAGACTTATTTTAATTTCATTTGCAAAATCTAAATCAGCTTGATCATCTCCATCAATGTTTGGCAGCCTATATTATTACTATATTTCCTAAACTTTAATCTGCAACTTTCATTACTGATTAATATATTTCTTCATTTCCTATAGGCACTCTGCTTGCTCCAAATATCCTCTTTAAGGTGATATTAATTGAGCATGAGATTACATAATTTTCATGTCTGTGCAAAGTGGTTTTGAAATCTCAGAATTTAACACATTTCTTTAAAGCCAATATTATAGTTTAGCAAATGTGGGTATCTATCAGCATATCTGCACAATCCATACCAGTTGGTGTCAAAGTAGTAATTAAATACAGCGCAAAAGCAAATCAGGTCCTCCAAATGTTAATCTCATTATCACCTTCTCAGCCCCGCTTGCCAGAAAGTTAACAGCCGTTAAAGCTCTGCTGCTCATCCAATCAGAATATTAAATTAATCAGTATGGCCTGACACAAATATTGCCAGTGGTGTTAATCCTTTGCTTTGTACATAGAAAATGGGGAAATAAGCGTCAGTCTATGGAGCTTGATGAATTCCTATTAATATTTCAAATCTGCAACACGCTTTGGAATGTTTTATGTTATGGTGTGCAATGAAAAGCTTCTCAGAGACTAGAAAATGCACCTCGTGTCTGGTTCCCAGGCTCTTTGCCTCATCTGTGTTCCCCTAACACTGCTCATAGATAGATTCCTCTCTCTTCCCTCTCTCAGGGCAATCATATGACTTCCTGGCAAATTTTTAAAAATGTGCCAACAGTGTCTGAAATCAGATATGATTAGATGGATGAACCCAGACAGGCTTCAGGATTCAACAGGCGTGTGTTGCAGGGAGTCATCTGAACCACAGTGTAACATTGTTCCTTTAAATATATTTTGGGTATCACAAAAGCTATATAGTAAATCTCTTTTTTTTTTCCATAAGCAGACAAACATGAAAACAGCAGCTGAAAGAACCTCCTATGCTGTAAATTTTGGCAAATGAAAGTCGTCATGTTCCCAAAGCCTTGGATACTGTTTGGCCGAGGTCTTTGCCCTGCCTTTGTTATGATAGTTGCGTCTAAGCCATGATCCTGTCAGAATTAATCATAGATAATAAAAAAATATTAAATGTACATAATTCCACCTTTCATGTAGATGCTTCCGCTTATAAATAATGCACATCTATAACGAGCATGTTTACAACCTTCCAGAATTACAGCTGTTTGTGGATATCCCTATGTATGGATGGATGTATATACATGAAAATGTTCATATATGGGGAACCTGTATACATACACATCCATGTGTAGAGAGCTACCTAATATTTTTACATGTGCATATTTATATAAACACAAAATATACATACATGCATGTACTCATGCTGCAAGAGGGATAAATATTCATTGCTTATTTTAATAATTCATCATAATAAATATTTATATAACATACACAGTGATGTGTTGTGGTATAAATGTTTTAGTGGCATGAGTTGGGGCTGAATACATTATTTATAAGTGACAAAGCCACAACTAAGTCATGCAGGTCAGCAATAAAATCTTTCCAATTCACTCTCATGGATTTCTTGCATACTATCAAAAGAAGAAGTATTTATCAAATGTCTAGAACTGTTAAAATTTTGCTATTCTTGGGTTTTTTCCTCTATTACTGCTCCTCTTTCTGACCAGAAATAATAAAAAAATCCTGCAAATATGTACATAAAATTAACATTTTCTACTTTTATTTTGGTAAATATTAAGTTAGTTTCATTCATGAACAGGGAGCAAAGACAGCATTGAAACAAAGGCTTTATTCACTGCAGTTACCTCTAAGTTTTGAAAGTAAACCTGTGCTTCTGATAAGAAGGGCAGAAAGAACAGAAAGAAAAATAAAATACAATCACAACAACTTCTCCAAGATTTAAAGTTACACATTTTGGGGTTTGATAAGTGCTGAAAAAGGTCATAGGGAACAATCTCATATGTGGTAGTATGATTTTCTTTTTTTCTTACTTAACAAACGTTTGTCTGAAGCTGTGTAGAGGTGTGGGATAGTCAAGCCTCCTCCTTAGGAGGAGGATTAGTAGCAGGAAAAAGATGAGACAGACAGAAGTAACTGATAAATTGAAGAAGCATGAGATAAATTTTATTTATATCATGGTTTAACAATTTATCACACAACTATACAATTTATCCCATTGCTTTGCCATTACTAGTGCAGTAATGTGCATTTGATTCCATGTTTTTACCTCTGTCTTTTCACTAGTTTAGGGACGAGGTGCATTTGTTTATGTCTGTAAGATAATATAAAAAACATATATGGTATCTTTTCCCATATCATATAATGCCATGGCAATGACAGGAAATGGCTGATATAAATACAGATAATTCTGAATGAAAATGCATACACACCAAAAAGTACTCAACCTAGGCAAAATAGGCAGGTGGGATTTTGAAAAATCTGAGTGCATGGGGATAGCTTGAATAGAGATCTGTAATGGTGATTGTCCAGAAAAAAAATTATTTAAGATTGGAATAGCATGGACTAAAAGCTCCTCTGTGAATAATGATTCTGTATACCTTCATTCTCATACATACCCCTTTTTTAAATTTTTATTTTTTATACATGATCTCTTAAATCTCTTACTTGGAAAAAAATGAACAAGATTGTACCAGGCAAAATAATATTTTACCTCTACTACATTAGCAAACAACTGCTGATACCAATACCTTGCACCCCCCTGCAACATGATACCAATATCTCCTCTTCCAAACCCCTAAGCTTAACTGTGCATATTTTCATTAATTATAATTTGGAGGAGATGGAGAGTTTCTTTGAGGTGACAGACAAACAGCAGGATATCATGAATATGTATTACATGTCTGAGAAAATAAATTAACAGGGGCCATCCACTCTGGTGACCCACTTAGGCTGTCATTGATGAGTGTGACAGGAAGGTTCTGTAAGAACTGAATTTGCATGACAGACTTTTCTCCTGATCAACTAATTTACCCTATGCATTTAGATTATTTTAAGCACTACACAGCAGTCAGATAATTAATCACTAAATCACCAATAGTGGCATTAAGGTACAAGCTATACGTTATTGCTGATTACCACTTAAAACTCAGTCTTGTAATGCTTCATCTCAAAAATTGGTGTAATCTTACACTGAGCAATAAAATATATGATCTGATATGTTCATAAGGGTAGATGTTTGGGGAAATAGGTTCATACTCTATAAATAAATGCATTTTCTTTTCTTTATGACAAATATGAAAAAAAATTATGTAAATTCTCACAGAGGTACCTGGTTGCCACCAGTTAGTGGGTTATTCTATTAAATAGAGGTTCTATTAAAATTAAATGTCTTAAAATAGCTAGTGTGAAAATGTTTGTGTGCATGCACATATATCTGCATACACATAAGCGTATAAATATATGAATGAAATATCATTTTCTGTGGCTCAGACATCTTCACACAAATATGCACACTTTCAGCCAAACTAATGTAATCCTTAAAAGAATATAAACAGATATGGAATTATAATAGAATGGGTCTCTAAAATTATAACAACATTATTGCAATGTATGTTTATGTGATGCATCAGAAACATACAGAGAACATCTTCTTCCTATGCTGTACATTTTTACTGATTCTTATTAACTTGGTTCAATGCCCGTACCAACATATGAATCTTCAGATGCTTTGTTAGTAGTTGAATTTGGCCCTAAAGTCATATCATGAAGGCCAGATATAAACTATAATGTATTTTAACAAATTCCTCAATGAATACATGTCAAAAAGTGAGGCAAAAAAGGCCAACTTGTCTCTTAACAACTTGAAAATTAGGAATAGAATTTTAAGTTATTTTCTATCAGACATACAAAATGTTCTCAACTCTTAAAACTGATCAGGCATCCTCAATCATATTAATTACATACAGAAAGCCAACAGCTTATAAAACTTTCTTTTAAAAATTGGGACAAACCTTGTGGTGTTTGCCTGGTTTGACTGACTTTAGACCACATGTTTTTAATAACAGCAGAAAGCTCCAGCACCAAATTCTTTAACCCAAGAGGCCTTTGACACTTTTGGAAACTTAAGCTTCTTAGTTGGAGGATAACAAATCAGTGTTTGAGACCTGCTGTCTTTAATCTTCTATGCTTACTTGCAATCAAAGAAACAAGTCAAGTTTGGAAGGCTTATTTATCCTGAGGTGCACCTGGCAAATCACTTGTTCTCAGCTCCCTTTTCAGCTCTCTCCCAGGAATTCATCCATCTATGCATGTGCCTTGGGTGCCTTTTGGAGAAATCCACCTGTTGGGATGTAATAGACTGGAAAAAGCATAATCCATTTGGTAGCCAAGGTAATTCTCTCTACATATAATTAATTAGTTTTCTTTCCCAATCAAAAGCTGCTTCTGATTATTTTTGGGATTTTTCTATGCTTACTGAAGAGTTTTCAACAGCACTGAGAATTCTCCTGAAGCAAAGTTCTGCAGCTAATATCTTTTATAAATCCACCTTGACTCCTATCACTCTGCAATTTCTTTGTAAGCTGAGCTGCAATTGTATCTTAAAGGCTTATTTCAGTTCCCAACCAGCAGCTGAGTTTAAGTGACTAGAGGAGCACAGCAAGAGATGAGGCCATTCAAGTCATCAACTGAAGTACTCTGGAAACTTAGAAACTGTGTGGGGCTGTTTTGTTCAGAAACACTATGAGGACAGCTATTCACAACACACTCTGCAGGCAACAGCGCTTTTCCCAGAAGTCTCTTAAAGTCTGTGTTTAATACATAAGGCAATAGCTTTCTTGTGCCACCAGCAGAGAACCGGGAATGCTAATGTCCTAGGAAATTGAGCCAGGCACCTCAGGCTCTGCACAGTGCAGAGTCCACGCTCTGGGCTATGGAGGTGAGAATACAAACAGTAACCTCAGTAACTGCTGATCTGATTCTCTGTACCTACTTTTGGAAATTGGGTTACCTCAGTGTGCGTCAGCAAAACAAATTTGTATGTATTTAGAGGATAAGTCCCCATTTCCTAAACTCCGAACTACACCTATTGTCTCATCCTTGGACATCTCGTCTGAAGTTCAGATTAAAGCTATGAATATCAGAAACTTTGAAAGTTTTACAGGCAATGCTAATGCCCATAAAAAGATACAAAATCCTTAACCCAATCTGACCAAACATATTTTAGATCAGAAGCAACCCAAAATCCATCTTTGAATAAACAGAAGTTTGAGATCTTGGAAAATATTTGTTCACATCACATATGTTACCATGGCAACAAAAAAAAAGTGGTTGAAACTTAGACATCTTGTACAAAAGAGTTCAAGACTAATTCCAATAGAAAAGAGGGGGGAAAATGGGAAAACAGAAATCTCAAATCACAGACTCATATGTACTTTACCCATATGTAAGTGTTCCAAGGGAGATTTTATACCTCATGCAAGGTAGGTTTTATCCTCTGCCCCAAGTCCTTTATGAAATACAGTGTGCATTAAATATACAGAAAATGTATCAACAAGCCTTTACTGGGAGGAAGAATCCAGGTTTCATGTGCCATCTGAGTTTGTGAACACAAGTCCATGTTTAAGCT